>NC_057799.1:439161709-439162098 GCF_018294505.1 Triticum aestivum
GCCCCCGCGGCCCACGCCCGCCGCCGCGCGCCTGCCCCGCCGCCGGGCGCCGCCTCCGCCGCGCGCCTGCCCCGCCGCCGGGCGCCGCCTCCGCCGCCGCCGGCCATCGCCATCGCCACCGGTCGCCGCCGCCACGAGCTTCCCCGCCGGTCCCGCGCGCTCGCCGCCCGCCGCCGGCCACCTTCCCCGCCGGAGCAGCCCCGCCGGCCTCGTCCTCCCCCACCGGCGCCGCCGCTCCCTCTGCCTTCCTTCCTCCTCCCGCCGGCGACGAGCTCGGGATCGAGCAAGCCTCCTCGATCCGATCTGGTATAGCACTGTTCCCGTTGACTTTCCCCGAGCTCCGTTTTTTTCCTAAGTCTGTGAATTCCATCAGCAAGTGCTTGTGTTCC
>NC_057799.1:439162322-439171979 GCF_018294505.1 Triticum aestivum
CGCCGGCCACCTTCCCCGCCGGAGCAGCCCCGCCGGCCTCGTCCTCCCCCACCGGCGCCGCTGCTCCCTCTGCCTTCCTTCCTCCTCCCGCCGGCGACGAGCTCGGGATCGAGCAAGCCTCCTCGATCCGATCTGGTATAGCACTGTTCCCGTTGACTTTCCCCGAGCTCCGTTTTTTTCCTAAGTCTGTGAATTCCATCAGCAAGTGCTTGTGTTCCCGATGCGATAACTTTGTGCATGTAGCTCCGATTCGCGCGTATAATATGTCAAATTGTTCGACTCGTGATGCTCTTCATTTTGTTCAATTGCATCATTTTCATTAGAGGTCATCTTGATGCCCAAATCTTCGTTGGAAGAGGGCTAGTTGCTGTTAATCTCTGGTTCTTAACAGAACTTGGAGATTTGTCATTTTTGTATCATTTATTCTGTGCACCTTTTGAGCATGAGCTCTACATGTGTTTTGAAGTATGCCATGCCATCTTTCCAGTGGTATAGTCCATGTATTTTTTTGATCTATGTGGTGACTAGCACAAGCATGCAAAGTAGGTCCCGTAATATTTCTGATTTCAGGGACTTAGTGATTTCTCTAAGTCCTAGTCTGCTGTAATTTTGTTGCCATGAAAACTTGATGCTACAGAGAGATCCATGCATATTTTGGAGATGGTAAGTAGGGATGTTTTGTAGCTATAGTTGTAATTGATCAATTCCTGCAATTGTTTGCAACTTTAGAGTACCATAGCATGACTCAATCTTGCTCTACTTTTGCTATAAAATATTTCTGACAGATTCTTAACATGACATGCATTTTTGCCAAGCTTATTGTAGTTGATCCATACATGCTATGCAATTGTTCTTGCTATGTATAGCTTCATAAACATGCCATCTTGCTGTAGGTATGCTTGGGTTGTCATGCATTGCTCTGTAGTGAGTGCATCAAGCTCGCAAAGAGTCCTACATATTAATATTTCTGCCATGCTCTGTTTTCTGCTAAGTCTGAAACCTGATAACGAAACTTGCTATGTTTACATGCTTGCCATCATATCTTCTGGCCCTTTTTGGCTTATCGTCAGTAAGGGACTTTTGTAATGTGCATCTAGTAGAACACTACCATGCCTTGTTTTGCTATGTTAAGTTCCTGTAGCATGTTGATATCGTGCTCTGAACATTGCTACCTGATGCTGTTTTCTGCCATGTCCAGTTTTCCACTAAGTCTGTGAACCTGTAATCTTTTACACTTTTGCCATGCTTGTTTGAGCTTGATATGTTATGAACTAGCAGTAGCTCAGTGTTCATCTTTTGTCAAGCATCACCTGTAGATTACTTCCATGTGCTTTGTTGCTATGTTGGGGTGCTGTAGCATTGTTACTTGTTGTATTTTAAGTGCTATCTTGCTGTTAATCGCAGATTAGTGTCATTCTTGTTTTGCTCGCCATTTGCAAACCGTGCATCCGATTCCGGTGATCTTTATATCGATTTCGACCGAAATCATCTCATCTTTCCAGTGGCATGCTTGGTTTGCCAAGTTACTGCCATGTTCATCATTTTCCTTCCGGAGCACGCATACGCATCGCATACCATATCTTGCATATCATACATGTCTTGCATCATGTTGCTTGTGCATTTCTCGTTGTTGATTGTGGTTCCGTTTGTTTGTGTTCTTGTCTTGGGTAGAGCCGGGAGACGAGTTCGTGAACGAGGAACCTGTCGAGTACGCTTACGAGGATCAAGCTTTCGACAACTCTGAGAATCTTGCAGGCAAGATGACCACCCCTCGAAATCACTTCTATCTTTGCTATGCTAGTTGTTCGCTCTATTGCCATGCTCGCTACCTATCACTTGCTATATCATGTCTCCTATTTCAGCCATGTCAGCCCCTAACCATCTTTTCCTAGCAAACCGTTGTTTGGCTATGTTACCGCTTTTGCTCAGCCCCTCTTATAGCGTTGCTAGTTGCAGGTGAAGTTGAAGTTTATTCTATGTCGGAACATGGATATGTTGGGATATCACAATATCTATTATTTAATTAATGCATCTATATATTTGGTAAAGGGTGGAAGGCTCGGCCTTATGCCTGGTGTTTTGTTCCACTCTTGCCGCCCTAGTTACTGTTATACCGGGATTATGTTCCTTGAGTTTGCGTTCCTTACACGGTCGGGTGATTTATGGGACCCCCTTGACAGTTCTCCTTGAATAAAACTCCTCCAGCAAGGCCCAACCTTGGTTTTACCATTTGCGACCTATACCTTTTTCCCCCGGGTTTTCTAGAGCCCGAGGGTCATCTTTATTTTAAACCCCCGGGCCAGTGCTCCTCTGAGTATTGGTCCAAACTGTCAGTCGCCGGTGGCCACCAGGGGCAACTCTGGTCTGGCCTATCGGAAGCTTGGACAATCCGGTGTGCCCTGAGAACGAGATATGTGCAGCTCCTATCGGGATTTGTCGGCACATTCGGGAGGCTTTGCTGGTCTTGTTTTACCATTGTCGAGATGTCTTGTAAACCGGGATTCCGAGACTGATCGGGTCTTTCCGGGAGAAGGTTTATCCTTCGTTGACCGTGAGAGCTTATGATGGGCTAAGTTGGGACACCCCTGCAGGGTATTAACTTTCGAAAGCCGTGCCCGCGGTTATGTGGCAGATGGGAATCTGTTAATGTCCGGTTGTAGATAACTTGTCACTTGACCCAATTTAAAATACACCAAGTGCGTGTGTAGCCGTGATGGTCTCTTCTCGGCGGAGTCCCGGGAAGTGAACACGGTCTGTGTTATGTATGACGTAAGTAGGTGTTCAGGACCTCTTCTTGGTCATTGCTAGATGACGTCCGCTCCATTGCTTCTCTTCTCGCTCTCATTTGCGCAAGTTAGCCACCATATATGCTTTTGTCGCTGCAGCTCCACCTCTTTGCACCACCTTTTCCTACAAGCTTAAATAGTCTTGATCTCGCGGGTGTGAGATTGCTGAGTCCCCGTGACTCACAGATACTTCCAACACCAGTTGCAGGTGCCGACGATGCCAGTGCAGACGATGGCGTCGATCTCAAGTGGGAGTTCGACGAGGAACGTGGTCGTTATTATGTGTCTTTTCCTGATGATCAGTAGTGGAGCCCAGTTGGGACGATCGGGGATCTAGCATTTGGGGTTGTCTTATTTTCATCTGGATTTTGACCGTACTCGGTCTATATGATTGTATTTTGGATGATGTATGAATGATATTTATGTATTGTGTGAAGTGGCGATTGTAAGCCAACTCTTTGTCCCATTCTTGTTCATTACATGGGATTGTGTGAAGATGACCCTTCTTGCGACAAAACCACTATGCGGTTATGCCTCTAAGTCGTGCCTCGACACGTGGGAGATATAGCCGCATCGTGGGCGTTACAAGTTGGTAATCAGAGCCATCCCCGACTTAGGAGCCCCCTGCTTGATCGAATCGCTGGCGTTGTTGAGTCTAGATTAAAAAATGTTTTGAGTCTTAGGATTATATATATCGGAGAGTAGGATTCTTTTACTCCTCAGTCCCTTCGTCGCTCTGGTGAGGTCTCCTGACGTAGAAGTTTTGACTACTCTCTCCTCAAATTTCACTAAAATTTTTTTTTAGGATCACGCGGGTATCTTGGAATCGTTCCGATCGATTTGTGACGAGAACATTGTTCTTGGTGCCTCCTGTCATTTAGGGGTTGTGGCAGTGTCCCGGGGAGTTGAGCTCCGAGGTGTTGTCGTCACAATTTTATCGTTGCAGTTCTGGAATACCTGAGTTTCGCCGACATCGAAATCTCTTTTATGCAGTTGTTGGTGAGATCACCTCGACGCCACCCAGTACTGGGGCGGGAGTTCGGGAGTATTGCCATAACTTGCATAACGGATGTTTTTCGAAGGTTGAGGTAAACGATTTCCGAAGGGTTCTTGGTTATGTGTTGACGGATGGATACAGCTGGATCTAGGGATTGCTAGTTTGGGTGATATATATTTGTGTCCCCTGTATCCCCTACACCAGATTGCATAACCAGAAAGTTTCGGGAGTTTATAAGTGGGAATTCAAGTAGCCTTAGGATTTCTTTTCGACAGATGCATAATATGAGATTGGGGTTCGACGTCTAGTGGTCCGCCTGTATACGGTTGATTTTACAGTGGTCTCGTTGTGTCTTAAAGAGTCCATGGCTTTGCCGACTCGGGGACGCTTCGTATGTCATGTGCACAACCTTGTACATGATGGTGCTGTACGATTGAGCCCGTGTAGGCCCCACCACGAAAACTTCGGACGAAATTTCTATCATATGTTTGTTCCAGCTTATTCTGCAAGCCAATACTTTGTTTTATTTTGTGTTTTGGTATTCGAGTTGCTTCGAATTCAGATGCTCATTCCATATCTTTTTCAAGTGGCTTCTCTACTTATGGAAATGTGACGATTTACTACAGAACTCATTCGTTCATCTTCGTGCGAATGTTATTATGAAGACTATATGTTGCAATTTCTATCCGTTTGATTCTACTTATCTTTTGTCTATCAAGATGCTAACGGATGTCACCCTCTTCAGGATGGCTCCGCCAACGCGTCAGAATCCGGATCGAAATGAAGGGAGTCAAGTGATCCCTCCGCCACCACCTCCACCTCCGGAGGCATGGCAATCAATCATGGCAGCCACCAACGCCAATGCTCAGATGATTCTGCAACTCTTGCAAGAACGTACTCAAGGGCAAGGCAATCAAGGCAATCAAGGTCAAGGCAACAATCAGTTTCACTTTGCCACTCTCAACCAGTTTCTCGCAAATCAGCCCAAGTCTTTCAGCTACTGTGCCGAGGCCACGGATGCCGATGATTGGCTCGTGGACATCAACAAGCATTTTGAATGTAGCAATGTCAGGCCTGAGGACTTTGTCAAGTTCGCTTCTTTCCAGCTCAAGGACCAAGCTGCTGATTGGTTTCAACAATACAAAGATTCCAGAGGAGGTCGTGTGATCACTTGGACTGACTTCTGTCGGGACTTCAAAGCGCACCACATTCCACAAAGTGTTGTTGAGAGCAAGCGTGAGGAGTTCCGCAATCTCAAGCAAGGAAACATGTCTGTGTATCAATATAACATTCAGTTTCAGAAACTTGCTCGCTTCGCTAAACAAGACGTTCCTGATGAGAAGAGCATGATCTATCACTTCCGAGGTGGCCTTAAAGAGGATCTGCAGTTAGCTCTCGTTCTTGTTGAGCCTACTCAGTTTGATCAATTCTACAATATGGCACTGAAGCAAGAGGCTGCTCAGCTCAAGTGTGAGGCTTCTAAGAAGAGAGTCAGGGACGCAGTTCAGTCTTCTTCTTCCTCACTTGTGTCAGCTAAGCAACAGAAGTTCTGGTTGCCTCCTCCTCCTCCGTTTCGTCAGCCTTACCAGCAAAAGAACAAAGGTGGCCATGGTTCTTCAAACTCTTCCAACTCTGGCTATCAGAACAAGTCTCAGAATCAAGCTCCCAAGTCCAATGCTCCTTATCACCGTCCACTCTCAGAGGTGACTTGCAACAAATGTCAGCAGAAAGGTCACTATGCTAACAAGTGCTTCAACCAGAGGCGTCTTCCTCCTCCTCCTCCTGTCAGATCTTCCAGCAATGCAGTGGTCAAGCATAATCCAAAGTTTGCAAAGGTGAACATGATGAATGCAGCTCAAGCGGAGGAATCTACTGATGTGATAATGGGTAATCTTCCTGTTAATGATATTCCTGCAAAAGTTCTTTTTGATACTGGTGCATCGCTTTCTTTCATTTCAAGACCTTTTGCATCCAAGCATGAATTGCTTTTCCAAGGATTGCCTAGGCCGTTAGCAGTTGTCTCTCCGGGCAAATGCATGAACGCAAGTTCCATGGTTCCGAATGTTACCATCAAGTTGGGCGATTATGCATTCCAGTCTTCTCCAATTGTTCTTGGCGACTCGGATATTGATCTTATTCTCGGGATGGACTGGCTTTCTAAGCACAAGGCTCAACTTGATTGTGCTGCCAGAGAAATTCAACTGACACACTCGTCTGAGGATGTGATAGTTTTTGCCGCTCGTGATGAAACCATTCGGTTTTTCTCTCTCAATGAGAAGGGCGAATTGGATGCCATCTCTCAAATTCCAGTCGTTTGCGAATATCAAGATGTCTTTCCAGAAGAGCTTCCGGGTATGCCTCCGCACCGGCCAGTTGAGTTCGTTATCGAACTAGAGCCTGGTACTGTACCCGTTTGCAAGCGTCCATACAAGCTTGGACCAAACGAGCTGAAGGAATTGAAGAAGCAGCTCGATGAACAAGAACGTCTGGGTTTGATCAGACCGAGTTCTTCTCCATGGGGTTGTGGTGTTCTTTTTGTCAAGAAGAAGGATGGCACGGACCGACTTTGTGTCGACTACCGTCCATTGAACAAGAAGACAATCAAGAACAAGTACCCACTTCCCAACATCAATGAGCTATTTGAGCAACTCAAGGGCGCTAAAGTTTTCTCGAAGCTTGACCTTCGTATGGGTTATCATCAGATTCGCATTCGTGAAGAAGATATTCCCAAGACAGCATTCAGAACGAGTTTTGGTTCCTATGAATATACTGTCGTGTCTTTCGGCCTTGTCAATGCTCCTCCAGTGTTCTCGCGGATGATGAATTTCATCTTCAACCCCTATACCAATGAATTCGTTCTGGTGTATCTCGACGATATCTTGGTTTTCTCCAAGAACAAGCAGGATCATGCCAAACATTTGCGATTGGTGCTCGACAAGCTCAGAGAGTATCAATTCTATGCGAAGTTCTCCAAATGTGAGTTTTGGCTCGATGAAGTTCTTTTCCTTGGTCACATCATCTCTGCCAAAGGCATCGCTGTTAACCCCGAGAAGTTGTCCGCAGTTCTGGATTGGGAACCTCCTCAAAATGTCAAGCAGCTCCGCAGTTTTCTGGGTCTTGCAAGTTATTGCCGAAGATTCGTTGAGAATTTTTCCAAGATTGCAAAGCCTCTTTCCAACCTCCTACAGAAGCATGTGAAGTATGTCTGGTCTCCTGAGTGTGACGTTGCTTTCAACACTCTCAAACAGAAACTAGTCACAGCTCCTGTCTTGACTCCTCCTGAAGAAACCAAGCCGTATGAAGTTTTCTGTGATGCTTCTCTCCAAGGTCTCGGTGCTGTGTTAATGCAAGAGAAGAAAGTTGTGGCCTATACCTCTCGACAGTTGAAGCCCAACGAGAAGAACTACCCCACTCACGATCTTGAGTTGGCGGCAGTTGTCCATGCATTGGTTACATGGAGACATCTCTTGTTGGGAAGACAAGTGGACATTTTCACTGATCACAAGAGTCTCAAGTATATCTTCACTCAGCCCAATCTCAACCTCAGGCAGACTCGATGGGTCGAAATGATTCAAGAGTACAATCCGAGTATCGAATATACTCCAGGCAAAGCAAATGTCATTGCAGATGCTTTAAGCAGGAAAGCTTATTGCAACAGCTTAATTCTCAAGCCGTTCCAACCGGAGCTTTGTGAAGCTTTCCGCAAGCTGAATCTCCAAGTTGTTCCTCAAGGCGTTCTTGCCAACCTCATTGTATCTCCTACTTTGGAAGATCAAATTCGTGAGGCACAACTCCTTGATGCCATGGTAAAGAAGGTGAAACGTGGTATAGACAAGGGTCTTTCCAAATACAAGTGCTATCGCATTGACGACAGAGACACTTTGTTCTTCGAGGACCGGATTGTGGTTCCGAAAGGTGATCTAAGGAAAGTCATAATGATCGAGGCGCACAATTCTCTCCTTTCCATTCATCCTGGAAGTACGAAGATGTATCATGACCTCAAGCAGTCGTATTGGTGGACTCGAATGAAGCGAGAAATTTCTCAATTCGTGAATGAATGTGATGTCTGCCGAAGAGTGAAAGCAGAACACCAACGACCAGCTGGTCTCCTCCAACCTCTTGCTATTCCGGAATGGAAGTTTGATCATATTGAAATGGACTTCGTGACTGGATTTCCCAAGTCCAAGCGCGGAAATGACGCTATCTTCGTTGTCATTGACAAGCTCTCTAAAGTGGCTCATTTCCTTCCTATCAAAGAATCCATCACAGCAGCTCAGCTGGCAGAGCTCTACACCTCCAGAATTGTCTCCTTGCACGGCATTCCACAATTGATTTCTTCTGATCGTGGAAGCATCTTCACCTCTAAGTTCTGGGACTCCTTCCAGAAGGCCATGGGCACTAACATTCGCTTCAGCACAGCTTTCCATCCCCAAACTAGTGGCCAAGTCGAGCGAGTCAATCAAATTCTTGAAGATATGCTCAGGGCTTGTGTCATTTCCTTTGGCATGAAATGGGAAGATTGTCTTCCATATGCTGAATTCTCCTACAACAACAGCTTCCAAGCGAGTTCGGGCAAAGCCCCATTCGAGATTCTATATGGCAGAAAGTGCCGTACTCCTCTCAATTGGTCAGAGACTGGTGAACGCCAACTTCTTGGCAATGACTTAATCACTGAAGCTGAAGAAATGTGTAAAGTCATCCGTGATAATCTCAAAGCCGCGCAATCGCGCCAGAAGAGTTACTATGATAGTAAGCATCGTGATTTGGCTTTCGAGATCGGAGACCATGTCTACCTCCGCGTCTCTCTAATGAAAGGCACTCGTCGCTTCGGTATCAAAGGGAAGCTTGCCCCTAGATACGTGGGTCCTTTCAAGATCATTGGCAAAAGAGGCGACCTCGCCTATAAACTTGAGCTTCCTTCCAACTTCGCGAACGTGCACGATGTGTTCCACGTGTCACAGCTCCGCAAGTGCTTCAAGACGCCTGAGCGCACTATCGACTTCGAAGAGATTGACCTCCAAGAAGATTTGTCTTATCATGAGCACCCCGTTGCTATTCTGGAAGAAACTGAGCGCAAGACTCGCAACAAGTCTATCAAATTCCTGAAAGTGAAGTGGTCGCACCATTCCGACCGGGAAGCCACCTGGGAACGTGAGGACCATCTCCGTTCCGAATATCCGGAGTTCTTTCAGTCCTAGATCTCGGGACGAGATCCTCTCGTAGTGGTGGAGTGTTGTAACACCCCGCATGTAACTTGCCATATTTGTAACTCCGACTCTTGCCATTTCCGGCTATGTGATAGGTTTTTTCCCTCCGTTGTTGGGTTTTGTCTTTCGTTTTGTATTTTGTCATGTCATGCATTTTCATATCATATCATCATGTGCATTGCATTCGCATACGTGTTCGTCTCATGCATCCGAGCATTTTTCCCGTTGTCTGTTTTCCAATCCGGCGCTCCTATCTTCCCCGGTGCACCCTTCTAGTTTTCTTTCGTGTGCGTGTGTCAAACTTTCTCGGAATGGACCGAGGCTTGTCAAGTGGTCTTAATATACCACCCGGAGACTGCCGGTCAAGTTTCGTTCCATTCGGAGGTCGTTTGGTACTCCAACGGTTAACCGGGCCTCTGCAATGTCCATTTGAGTGTCCAGCAAAAACCCCCTCCAAAACCAGCCCAAAGCCCACCAAACACTCTTCCATGCTCTAGGTCGTTCGATCACGATCGTGTGGGCGAAAACCGCACCTCATTTGGAGTCTCCTAGCTCCCTCTACCTATAAATGAGTGGGCATCCCGAAAAACGAAATCTCAGACGAAACCCTAACCCTCTCCCTCCGCGCCGCGCCGGACGCGTCCGCCCGCGCCGGACACGTCCGCCG
>NC_057799.1:439172746-439181890 GCF_018294505.1 Triticum aestivum
GCCCCCGCGGCCCACGCCCGCCGCCGCGCGCCTGCCCCGCCGCCGGGCGCCGCCTCCGCCGCGCGCCTGCCCCGCCGCCGGGCGCCGCCTCCGCCGCCGCCGGCCATCGCCATCGCCACCGGTCGCCGCCGCCACGAGCTTCCCCGCCGGTCCCGCGCGCTCGCCGCCCGCCGCCGGCCACCTTCCCCGCCGGAGCAGCCCCGCCGGCCTCGTCCTCCCCCACCGGCGCCGCCGCTCCCTCTGCCTTCCTTCCTCCTCCCGCCGGCGACGAGCTCGGGATCGAGCAAGCCTCCTCGATCCGATCTGGTATAGCACTGTTCCCGTTGACTTTCCCCGAGCTCCGTTTTTTTCCCAAGTCTGTGAATTCCATCAGCAAGTGCTTGTGTTCCCGATGCGATAACGTTGTGCATGTAGCTCCGATTCGCGCGTATAATATGTCAAATTGTTCGACTCGTGATGCTCTTCATTTTGTTCAATTGCATCATTTTCATTAGAGGTCATCTTGATGCCCATATCTTCGTTGGAAGAGGGCTAGTTGCTGTTAATCTCTGGTTCTTAACAGAACTTGGAGATTTGTCATTTTTGTATCATTTATTCTGTGCACCTTTTGAGCATGAGCTCTACATGTGTTTTGAAGTATGCCATGCCATCTTTCCAGTGGTATAGTCCATGTATTTTTTTGATCTATGTGGTGACTAGCACAAGCATGCAAAGTAGGTCCCGTAATATTTCTGATTTCAGGGACTTAGTGATTTCTCCAAGTCCTAGTCTGCTGTAATTTTGTTGCCATGAAAACTTGATGCTACAGAGAGATCCATGCATATTTTGGAGATGTTAAGTAGGGATGTTTTGTAGCTATAGTTGTAATTTATCCATTCCTGCAATTTTTTGCAATTTTAGAGTACCATAGCATGACTCAATCTTGCTCTACTTTTGCTATAAAATATTTCTGACAGATTCTTAACATGACATGCATTTTTGCCAAGCTTATTGTAGTTGATCCATACATGGTATGCAATTGTTCTTGCTATGGATAGCTTCATAAACATGCCATCTTGCTGTAGGTATGCTTGGGTTGTCATGCATTGCTCTGTAGTGAGTGCATCAAGCTCCCAAAGAGTCCTACATATTAATATTTCTGCCATGCTCTGTTTTCTGCCAAGTCTGAAACCTGATAACGAAACTTGCTATGTTTACATGCTTGCCATCATATCTTCTGACCCTTTTTGGCTTATCGTCAGTAAGGGACTTTTGTAATGTGCATTTAGTAGAACACTACCATGCCTTGTTTTGATATGTTAAGTTCCTCTAGCATGTTGATTTCGTGCTCTGAACATTGCTACCTGATGCTGTTTTCTGCCATGTCCAGTTTTCCACTAAGTCTGTGAACCTGTAATCTTTTACACTTTTGCCATGCTTGTTTGAGCTTGATATGTTATGAACTAGCAGTAGCTCAGTGTTCATCTTTTGTCAAGCATCTCCTGTAGATTACTGCCATGTGCTTTGTTGCTATGTTGGGGTGCTGTAGCATTGTTACTTGTTGTATTTTAAGTGCTATCTTGCTGTTAATCGCAGATTAGTGTCATTCTTGTTTTGCTCGCCATTTGCAAACCGTGCATCCGATTCCGGTGATCTTTATATCGATTTCGACCGAAATCGTCTCATCTTTCCAGTGGCATGCTTGGTTTGCCAAGTTACTGCCATGTTCATCATTTTCCTTCCGGAGCACGCATACGCATCGCATACCATATCTTGCATATCATACATGTCTTGCATCATGTTGCTTGTGCATTTCTCGTTGTTGATTGTGGTTCCGTTTGTTTGTGTTCTTGTCTTGGGTAGAGCCGGGAGACGAGTTCGTGAACGAGGAACCTGTCGAGTACGCTTACGAGGATCAAGCTTTCGACAACTCTGAGAATCTTGCAGGCAAGATGACCACCCCTCGAAATCACATCTATCTTTGCTATGCTAGTTGTTCGCTCTATTGCCATGCTCGCTACCTATCACTTGCTATATCATGTCTCCTATTTCAGCCATGTCAGCCCCTAACCATCTTTTCCTAGCAAACCGTTGTTTGGCTATGTTACCGCTTTTGCTCAGCCCCTCTTATAGCGTTGCTAGTTGCAGGTGAAGTTGAAGTTTGTTCTATGTCGGAACATGGATATGTTGGGATATCACAATATCTATTATTTAATTAATGCATCTATATATTTGGTAAAGGGTGGAAGGCTCGGCCTTATGCCTGGTGTTTTGTTCCACTCTTGCCGCCCTAGTTACTGTTATACCGGGATTATGTTCCTTGAGTTTGCGTTCCTTACACGGTCGGGTGATTTATGGGACCCCCTTGACAGTTCGCCTTGAATAAAACTCCTCCAGCAAGGCCCAACCTTGGTTTTACCATTTGCGACCTATACCTTTTTCCCCCGGGTTTTCTAGAGCCCGAGGGTCATCTTTATTTTAAACCCCCGGGCCAGTGCTCCTCTGAGTATTGGTCCAAACTGTCAGTCGCCGGTGGCCACCAGGGGCAACTCTGGTCTGGCCTATCGGAAGCTTGGACAATCCGGTGTGCCCTGAGAACGAGATATGTGCAGCTCCTATCGGGATTTGTTGGCACATTCGGGAGGCTTTGCTGGTCTTGTTTTACCATTGTCGAGATGTCTTGTAAACCGGGATTCCGAGACTGATCAGGTCTTTCCGGGAGAAGGTTTATCCTTCGTTGACCGTGAGAGCTTATGATGGGCTAAGTTGGGACACCCCTGCAGGGTATTAACTTTCGAAAGCCGTGCCCGCGGTTATGTGGCAGATGGGAATTTGTTAATGTCCGGTTGTAGATAACTTGTCACTTGACCCAATTTAAAATACACCAAGTGCGTGTGTAGCCGTGATGGTCTCTTCTCGGCGGAGTCCCGGGAAGTGAACACGGTCTGTGTTATGTATGACGTAAGTAGGTGTTCAGGACCTCTTCTTGGTCATTGCTAGATGACGTCCGCTCCATTGCTTCTCTTCTCGCTCTCATTTGCGCAAGTTAGCCACCATATATGCTTTTGTCGCTGCAGCTCCACCTCTTTGCACCACCTTTTCCTACAAGCTTAAATAGTCTTGATCTCGCGGGTGTGAGATTGCTGAGTCCCCGTGACTCACAGATACTTCCAACACCAGTTGCAGGTGCCGACGATGCCAGTGCAGACGATGGCGTCGATCTCAAGTGGGAGTTCGACGAGGAACGTGGTCGTTATTATGTGTCTTTTCCTGATGATCAGTAGTGGAGCCCAGTTGGGACGATCGGGGATCTAGCATTTGGGGTTGTCTTATTTTCATCTGGATTTTGACCGTACTCGGTCTATATGATTGTATTTTGGATGATGTATGAATGATATTTATGTATTGTGTGAAGTGGCGATTGTAAGCCAACTCTTTATCCCATTCTTGTTCATTACATGGGATTGTGTGAAGATGACCCTTCTTGCGACAAAACCACTATGCGGTTATGCCTCTAAGTCGTGCCTCGACACGTGGGAGATATAGCCGCATCGTGGGCGTTACACTTAATTAGCTAGGAGTTTATAATGGTTTACCTTGCGTGCCAACATGCTATTAAAACGGTTGTGATGTGGTATGATGGGGTGGTATCCTCCTTTGAATGATTCAAGTGACTTGACTTGGCACATGTTCACACATGTAGTTGAAACAAAATCCACATAGCCTTCACGATATTTATGTTCATGGTGGATTATATCCTACTCATGCTTGCACTCAATGTTTATTAATTTTAATGCATGTTCATGACTGTTGTCGCTTTGTAGTTGGTCGCTTCCCAGTCTTTTGCTAGCCTTCACTTATACTAAGCAGGAATACTGCTTGTGCATCCAATCCCTTAAACCCCAAAGTTATTCCATATGAGTCCACCATACCTTCCTATATGCGGTATCTACCTGCCGTTCCAAGTAAATTTGTATGTGCCAAACTCTAATCCTTCAAATGAAATTTTGTTTTGTATGCTCGAATAGCTCATATATTAACTAGGGCTGTCCGTATCTTCCATGTTAGGCGGTGATACGTCTCCAACGTATCTATAATTTATGAAGTATTCATGCTATCATACTATCCTTCTAGGATGTTTTATATGCATTTATATGATATTTTATATGATTTTTGGGACTAACCTATTAACCTAGAGCCCAGTGCCAGTTTCTATTTTCTCCTTGTTTTAGAGTATCGCATAAAAGGAAAACTAAACGGAGTCCAATTGACGTGCCACTTGACGGAGATCATTTTTGGACCAGAAGAAGCCCATGGAGTACCAGAAGCACGCCAAAAGAGTCCCGGGCTGCCCACGAGGGTGGGGGGCGCGTCCACCCCCCTAGGGCGTGCCCCCCTGCCTCGTGGACAGCCCGGAGACCCCCCTGACATGAAATCAATGCAAAACTCTTCTATATACCCAAACTTCCAGAAAGAAACCTAGATCAGAAGTTCCGCCGCCGCAAGCCTCTGTAGCCATGAGAAGTCAATCTAGGCCCTCTCCGGCACCCTGCTGGAGGGGGCCGTCATAATCGGTGGCCATGGAGGAGTATCCCGGAGGGGCCATCATCACCATGAAGGCCAAGGACCAGAAGGTGGAGGCCATGGAGGAGGAAGCACAAGGGGGAGAACCTCTCCTCCTCTCTTCCGGTGGCGCCGGAGTGCCATCGGGAGGGGAATCATCGCCACGGTGATCGTCTTCATCAACATCACCATCGTCATCACCATCCTCATCTCTTTTATGCGGTCCACTCTCCCGCACCCCGCTGTAATCCCTACTTGAACATGGTGCTTTATGCCACATAGTATGATCCAATGATGTGTTGCCATCTTATGATGTTTTGAGTAGACATCTTTTGTCTTTGGGTTGATTGATGATCTAGATTGGTATGAGTTGTATGTTTTATTTTGGCGCTGTCCTATGGTGCCCTCCGTGTCGCGCAAGCGTGAGGGACTCTCGCTATAGGGTGTTGCAATACGTTCATGATTCGCTTATAGTGGGTTGGTGAGTGACTGAAACACAAACCCGAGTAAGAGGGATTGTTGCGTACGGGAATAAAGAGGACTTGATGCTTTAATGCTATGGTTGGGTTTTACCTTAATGATCTTTAGTAGTTGCGGATGCTTTCTAGAGTTCCAATCATAAGTGCATACGATCCAAGTAGAGAAAGTATGTTAGCTTATGCCTCTCCCTCATATGAAGCTGCAATACTGATTACCGGTCTTGTTAATAATTGCCTAGGACAATTCCGCACACCGGTCCACCATTATTCCACACTCGCTATTTATATTATTTAGTAATATATTCTAAATTTATGACAACAGCACCTACTTTTATATTTTAGCTCTCCGACTTCATACAAAGTTATCCTCTTCCTACCCACAACATAGTTTTATTTCTCGTTGCTAGTTGGAAGCAAACGTTCGGTGCGCGTAGAGTCGTATCAGTGGCAGATAGGGCTTGAGAGAATATTGATCTTACCTTTATCTCCTTGTGGGTTCGACACTCCATATTTATCACTTCCACCTTTGGAAATTGCTATGATGATTCCCTGCACTTGGGGATTATCAAGCTCTTTTCTGGCGCCGTTGCCAGGGAGCAATAGCGTGGGGTTGATATTCTCGTGTGTGCTTGTTTGCTTTCTTCACTAAGTAGATTTTTTTTCCTTATTGCTTTAGTTGTGGGTGAAACATATAAAAAAAGAATTAAAATATAAAAAAAATTACTTGCCTTTCATGCCTAAAAAAGTTTTTCAAAAAGAGAAGTGATTGGAAAGTTATGCATTGAAGAAGTGAGGGTCGACCTTGAGCACTTGTGTTTATGCTCATGGAAAAAATGTAGAATTTTTCATGGAAGTTTCTCTGTAAATAATTATCCCCTTGTATATATTCATTGTATTATGAAAATAATGGGCCAAGCTTCGGTTTTAGGATGATTAGATTGCTTGTTTACTTTGTGCAGAACAAAAACAAAAACTTTGGCTGTAGTGCATGAATTTAATTTTTTTACTGGAAAGTCCAATGGGTATGAAACTTTTTGAACATTACTTCTGTACAAATTTTTCAAATTTTCATATTTATTTCATAATTTTAGGAGTTACAGAAGTTTACTAAACTTCAAGATTACTACAGACTGTTCTGTTTTTAACAGATTCTGTTTTCGTGTGTTGTTTGCTTATTTCGATGAAACTATGGCTAGTATCGTAGGGGTATGAACCATAGAGAAGTTGGAATACAGTAGGTTTAACACCAATATAAATAAATAATGAGTTCATTACAGTACCTAAAGGTAGTAATTTTCTTTATTACACTAACGGATCTCACAAAGTTTTTGTTAAAGTTTTGTGTGGATGAAGTGTCCGAAGGTCGAGGAGCTATCAATACGAGAAGAATAAAGAGAGGCAAGAGTTCAAGCTTGGGGATGCCCAAGTCACCCCAAGTAAATATTTCAAAGGATACTCAAGCATCTAAGCTTGGGGATGCCCCGGTTGGCATCCCATCTTTCTTCTTCAACAAATATCGGTATACCTCGGTTTTTGTTTTGTTCACATGATTTGTGTCCTTTGTGTTTTTTTCAAGAACCATGATAGTGTGAGATGTTCCTTTATCAATTTATAGAATAATTCATGTGCTTCACTTATATTTTTTTAAGTACGATGTTATAGAATTACTCTTTGTGCTTCACTTAAATCTTTTGGGTATGGTTTTATAGAATGCTTCGTGTGCTTCACTTATATATTTTGAGCTTGGATATTGGTTAGTCTATGTTAATTGTAGAATGCTCCATGAACTTCACTTATATCTTTTGGAGTATGAATAATACTACCATTTAAAGTGGTTTGGAAGAGTGTCAACTTTAGGAATTAGTGATCCCACTATTTTGGAGGGTGTTGAATCTTAGTGTGATATTTATGAAAGTGGATTTGGAAGAGTGTCAACTTTAGCTAGTAATGATTCCACTATTTCGGAAGGGGTTCCAATTGAGTTTGAGAACAAAGTTGCTATCCATGATGCTACTGAAAATTATTATAAGGGAGGAATACATGCTTGTAGGAGTTGCAATAATATCAAGTTTCCTCTCTATGTGCTAAAAGTTTTGAAGTTATACTTGTTTTGCCTTCCTATGCTAGTTGATTGTTGTTATTATAAATTGTGTGCTCACAAAATCCCTAGGCATAGGAAGTAGGTTATATTTAAATGTGCTAGTCATATTCTTCAAGATGCTCTCTTTGTGCTTCAATTCCTATCTTTTATGTGAGCATCATTGAAATCATGATGCCTAGCTAAAAAGGCATTAAAGAAAAGCGCTTGTTGGGAGAAAACCCAATATTTAACCTTACTGTTTTTGTGTGTTTACATGATTAAGCTACTGTAGTAATCATGTTTTATAGGTTTTTTTAATAAAGTGCCAAGTAAGACCTTTGTGAAGACTTGGGAGAAAGTCAATGTGATCTTGCTGTAAAAAACAGAAACTTTGTGCTCACGAGATTAGCTGACATTTTTTACAGAAGAGTTATTTTTAGTTGATTATTTTTTCAGAAGATTAATAGACAAATTCCTCACGTCCACCAATTTATTTCATAATTTTTGGAGTAGCAGAAGTATGGTTTATGTTCAGATCATTACAGAATGTTCTGTTTCTGACAGATTCTGTTTTCATTGCATAGTTTGCTTGTTTTCTAATTTCTATGACTTATATTTCTCAATATAAATTGTAGAAATGATATGGTACAGTAGGCATTGTGTGAGAACAATTATGAACCTTGTCTTTGACAGTACCAAAGTGAATGGTTTGCTCTTTATCATACTAACCTATCTCACGAAGTTTGGTTAAGTTTTGTGTGATTGAAGTTTTCAAGTTTTGGGTGAGATATCGATATGAGGAGAATAAGGAGTGGAAAGACCCTAAGCTTGGGGATTCCCAAGGCACCCCAAGGCAATATTCAAGGAATACTCAAGTACCTAAGCTTGGGGATGCCCCGGAAGGCATCCCCTCTTCCGTCTTCAAAACTATCGGTATACCTTACTCGGAGCTATATTTTTATTCGTCACATGATATGTGTTTTGCTTGGAGCGTATTTTCAATTTTACTTGTTGTTTGAATAAAATCATTGGATCTGAATTATTGAATGAAAAATAATCCTCCCATGGCTAGTTAATTATTTGACTACTCAGTGTTCTTCACTCATATCTTTTGGAGTAGTTTGCCATTTGCTCATGTGCTTCATGTATATCCTATGAGTAAATGGTTGAATAAATTGAATGTCATAAATCTGAATTTATTTATGTTTTGTATGCTTATAACATGGGGAGTAATGACTTCACACATAATAAGTATAGGTAGTAAACTTATTGAAAGTTAGCAAACGTAGAATTGGTCACTTGAACAATTCATGAAAGAATATTGAAGGGAGAGGGATTTAACATATAAATATACTATCTTAGACATCTTTTATGATTGGGAGAACTCATTAAAATATGACATGCTAAAGAGTTGATATTGGACAAGGAAGACAACGTAATGGGTTATGTTTTCTTATATCTGAAATAAAGTATATTGTCATGGATCATCCAACATGTTGAGCTTGCCATTCCCCCTCCTGCTAGCCAAATTCTTTGCACCAAGTAGAGATACTACTTGTGCTTCCAAATACCCTTAAAACCAGTTTTGCCATGAGAGTCCACCATATCTACCTATGGATTGAGTAAGACCCTTCAAGTAAGCTGTCATCGGTGCAAGCAATAAAAATTGCTCTCTAAATATGTATGATTGATTGGTGTGGAGGAAATAAGCTTTATACGATCTTGTGATGTGGAAGAAATAAAAGCGACGGACTGCATAATAAAGGTTCATATCACAAGTGGCAATATAAAGTGATGTTCTTTCGCATTAAGATTTTGTGCATCCAACCCTGAAAGCGCATGGCAACGTCTGCTTCCCTTTGCGAAGGGCCTATCTTTTATTATTATCTTCTACCTTATGCAAGAGTCTTGGTGATCTTCACCTTTCCTTTTTTACATTTTATCCTTTGGCAAGCACAGGATGTTGGAAGGATCCTGATATATATATATATATATATATATATATATATATATATATATATATATATATATATATATATATAT
>NC_057799.1:439182120-439194034 GCF_018294505.1 Triticum aestivum
AGTTAGCATGAGCTATTATTGTTGACATTACCCTTGACGTAAAAGGTTGGGAGGCGAAACTATAAGCCCCTATCTTTCTGTGTGTCCGATTAAAACTCCATAACCACAAGTATTGCGTGAGTGTTAGCAATTGTGAAAGACTAAATGATAGTTGAGTATGTGGAGTTTGCTAAATCAAAGCTCTGACATAGACTCTTCCTGAAAGTAAGATGAATTGCAGTTGTTTGATGACTGAGAATATTGTTTGTTAGTTTTCAAGAAAGTTTATGATCTATACATTAAACGTGTGATTTGCTTGTTACTTGATCATGAAAAGTTTTATGAGATGAGCTACTGTTATGACATGTAATGATGCTACAAAAAGTGATTGGAATTATCATTGATCAAACTTAAGCACTTGCTAGCATTCACACTTCATAAATTATTTCTTTTATCATTTACCTACTCGAGGATGAGCAGGAATTAAGTTTGGAGATGCTGATACGTCTCCAAGGTATCTATAATTTATGAAGTGTTCATGCTATCATACTATCCTTCTAGGATGTTTTATATGCATTTATATGATTTTTTCTATGACTTTTGGCACTAACCTATTAACCTAGAGCCCAGTGCCAGTTTCTGTTTTCTCCTTGTTTTAGAGTATCGCCGAAAAGGAAAACTAAACGGAGTCCAATTGACATGCCACTTGACGGAGATCATTTTTGGACCAGAAGAAGCCACGGAGTACCAGAAGCCTCTATATATACCCAAACTTCTAGAAAGAAACCTAGATCGGAAGTTCCGCCGCCGCAAGCCTCTGTAGCCACGCGAAGTCAATCTAGGCCCTCTCCGGCACCCTGCCGGAGGGGGCCATCATCATCGGTGGCCATGGAGGAGTATCCCGGAGGGGCCATCATCACCATGAAGGCCAAGGACCAGAAGGTGGAGGCCATGGAGGAGGAAGCACAAGGGGGAGAACCTCTCCTCCTCTCTTCCGGTGGCACCGGAGTGCCATCGGGAGGGGAATCATCGCCACGGTGATCGTCTTCATCAACATCGCCATCGTCATCACCATCCTCATCTCTTTTATGCGGTCAACTCTCCCGCACCCCGCTGTAATCCCTACTTGAACATGGTGCTTTATGCCACATAGTATGATCCAATGATGTGTTGCCATCTTATGATGTTTTGAGTAGACATCTTTTGTCTTTGGGTTGATTGATGATCTAGATTGGTATGAGTTGTATGTTTTCTTTTGGCGCTGTCCTATGGTGCCCTCCGTGTCGCGCAAGCGTGAGGGACTCTCGCTATAGGGTGTTGCAATACGTTCATGATTCACTTATAGTGGGTTGGTGAGTGACTGAAACACAAACCCGAGTAAGAGGGATTGTTGCGTACGGGAATAAAGAGGACTTGATGCTTTAATGCTATGGTTGGGTTTTACCTTAATGATCTTTAGTAGTTGCGGATGCTTTCTAGAGTTCCAATCATAAGTGCATACGATCCAAGTAGAGAAAGTATGTTAGCTTATGCCTCTCCCTCATATGAAGTTGCAATAGTGATTACCGGTCTTGTTAATAATTGCCTAGGACAATTCCGCACACCGATCCACCATTATTCCACACTCGCTATTTATGTTACTTAGTAATATATTCTAACTTTATGACAACAACACCTACTTTTATATTTTAGCTCTCCGATATCATACAAAGTTATCCTCTTCATACCCACAACATAGTTTTATTTCTTGTTGCTAGTTGGAAGCAAACGTTCGGTGCGCGTAGAGTCGTATCACTGGCAGATAGGGCTTGAGAGAATATTGACCTTACCTTTAGCTCCTTGTGGGTTCGACACTCCATATTTATCACTTCCGCCTTTGGAAATTGCTATGATGATTCCCTGCACTTGGGGATTATCAGGCGGGTTATTCTCAAGAGGAATGGACTCCGCTCCTCACTCACGAGAAAATGGCTGGTCACCGGGATGCCCAGTCCCATGCTTTATGCAAACTAAATCAAAATAATTGCAAACAAAACTCCCCTTGGGACTGTTGTTAGTTGGAGGCACTCGTTGTTTCGAGCAAGCCATGGATTGATGCTTGTTGGTGAAGGGGGAGTATAAACTTTACCATTCTGTCTGGGAACCGCCTATAATGTGTGTAGCATGGAAGATATCGCCATCTCTCGGTTGTTATGTTGACAATGAAAGTAAGCCGCTCAAAATATTATTTATCTCTATTTCAAAAATCGAGCTCTGGCACCTCTACAAATCCCTGCTTCCCTCTGCGAAGGGCTTATCTATTTACTTTTATGTTGAGTCATCACCCTCTTATTAAAAAGTACCAGCTAGAGAGCACTGCTGTCATTTGCATCCATTACTATTAATTTATATTGGGTATGACTATGACTGGATCTCTTTTACCATGAATTACAATGTCTAGTCAGTCCTTGATCTTTAAAGGTGCTCTGCATTTATGTTTTGTGGTCTCAGAAAGGGCTAGCGAGATACCATCTTGTTATATCATATTATGATTGTTTTGAGAATGTGTTGTCATCCGAGATTTATTATTATTGCTCGCTAGTTGATTATGCCATTGATATGAGTAAACATGAGACCTAAGAGTTATTGTGAATGTGGTTAGTCATAATCTTTGCTGAAAACTTGAATGCTGGCTTTACATATTTACAACAACAAGAGCAAACAGAGTTTGTAAAAGTTTTTTCTTTATCACTTTCAGTTTATCAACTGAATTGCTTGAGGACAAGCAAAGGTTTAAGCTTGGGGGAGTTGATACGTCTCCATCGTATCTACTTTTCCAAACATTTTTGCCCTTGTTTTGGACTCTAACTTGCATGATTTGAATGGAACTAACCCGGACTGGCGCTGTTTTCAGCAGAATTGCCATGGTGTTATTTATGTGCAGAAACAAAAGTTCTCGGAATGACCTGAAGCTCCACGGAACGTATTTTTGGAAAATATTAAAAATACTGGAAGAAGAACCCACGTCAGCGGGGCCTCCACCTGTCCACGAGGGTGGGGGCGCGCCTGCCCCCCTGCCTCGTGGGCCCCCTGTTGCTCCACCGACCTCAACTCCAACTCCATATATTCGTGTTCGGGGAGAAAAAAATCAGAGAGAAGGATTCATCGCGTTTTACGATATGGAGCCGCCGCCAAGCCCTAAACTCTCTCGGGAGGGCTGATTTGGAGTCCGTTCGGGGCTTCGGAGAGGGGAATCCGTTGCCATCGTCATCATCAACCATCCTCCATCACCAATTTCATGATGCTCACCGCCGTGCGTGAGTAATTCCATCGTAGGCTTGCTGGACGGTGATGGGTTGGATGAGATCTATCATGTAATCGAGTTAGTTTTGTTAGGGTTTGATCCCTAGTATCCACTATGTTCTGAGATTGATGTTGCTATGACTTTGCTATGCCTAATGCTTGTCACTAGGGCCCGAGTGCCATGATTTCAGATCTGAACCATTTATGTTATACCCATTATATCCATGTTCTAGATCTGATCTTGCAAGTTATAGTCACCTACTACGTGTTATGATCCGGCAACCCCGGAGTGACAATAGTCGGGATCACTCCTGGTGATGACCATAGTTTGAGGAGTTCATGTATTCACCGTGTGTTAATGCTTTGTTCCGGTTCTCTATTAAAAGGAGGCCTTAATATCCCTTAGTTTCCAATTGAACCCCGCTGTCACGAGACGGTAGGACAAAAGATGTCATGCAAGTTCTTTCCATAAGCATGTATGACTATTTACATAATACATGCCTACATTATATTTATGAACTGGAGCTCGTGCCGTATAGCGCTAGGTTATAACTATCTCATGATGAATATCATCCAACAAATTACCGATCTAATGCCTACAAATTTATCTTATTTTGTTCTTGCTAAGTTACTACTACTATCGTTACTGCTGCACTTGCTACAAAACCACTATTATCACTGTTACCGTTACTATTGTTGTTGTCACTATTATCAAAACTATCATACTACTTTGCTACTAATCACGTTGCTGCAGATAAGTAATCTCCAGGTGTGGTTGAATTGACAACTCAGCTGCTAATACTTGCAAATATTCTTTGGCTCCCCTTGTGTCGAATCTATAAATTTGGGTTGAATACTCTACCCTCAAAAACTATTGTGATCCCCTATACCTGTGGGTTATCAAGACTGTTTTCTGGCACCGTTGCCGGGGAGCATAGCTATATTTGTTGAGTCACTTGGAATTATTATCAATTTCTCGCTATGAATAATCTGAAGGACGCTAAGACTAAGATTTATCCATCTAAGACGACCACCACATGCTATTAATCCTGATATGTCGCAAGTTATTGATGATGCTACTTCTGATATGAATGATACTTATGATGATGCTAGTACCTTGCTTGATGATGATGATGTGCCACTAGGTGACTTTCTTGATGAACAAATTGCTAGAGTAAGGCAACATGATATTGTTGAATCTGATGATGAGCTTGAACCTGAAAATCTTGAAACACCTCCTAGAACTAGCCCTCCTAGATATGAATTGACAAAGGTACCAGAAGGCTATGTTATGAATGAAGAGAAAACTAGAGATATTCTTGCTTGTAAGGATAGAGATGATCTAGAGAAAAATTATTATGCAAGTATAAAGAAAAATTACTTAATGCTAGAATGCAATATGATCCTAAGTTTGCTACTTCACCTATCTTTATTGATGATAAGGATTATGAATTCTTTGTCGACCGAGAGTTAATTACTTTGGTTGAATATGATCCTTTCCATGGTTATGAAACTGAAACTGTTGTGGCACATCTTACTATGTTGAATGACATAGCCACCCTTTTTACTCATGACGAGAAAACTCGCTATTACTATATTCTCAAATTATTTCTGTTCTCATTAAAGGGTGATGCTAAAGCTTGGTACAATACTCTTACTCCTGGTTGTGTGCATAGTCCCCAGGATATGATTTATTACTTCTCTGAAAATCATAAGAAACTAGCTGCCTTACAGGAAATATTTAACTTTGTGCAAATTAAAGAAGAGAGTCTCCCACAAGCTTGGGGGGGGGGGGGATTTGCAATTGCTTAATGCTTTGCCTGATCAACCTCTTAAGAAAAATGAAATACTAGATATCTTCTATAATGGACTAACTGATGCTTCTAGGGATTTCCTAGATAGTTGTGCTGGTTGTGTTTTCAGGGAACGAACTATTGGGCAAGCTGAAGAATTATTGAATAATATATTGAAAAATTATGATGATTGGACTCTTCCTGAACCACCGCTTAAACCCACTCTGAAGAAGAGGGGTATCTTATATCTCAGTCCTGAAGGTATGCAAGAGGCAAAGAAATCTATGAAGGAAAAAGGTATTAAAGCTAAGGATGTCAAAAATTTACCTCCTGTTGAAGAAATACATGGGCTTGATACACCACCATTGCCTAAAGTGGTAGAGGTAAATTCTCTAATGAAATTTAATGATAATGATAATCCTCACAATATGCACCCTAGCAAATGCCTTTATGAGTTTGAAAACTACATTAGAAAACAAGATCACTTCAATGCAAATGTTATGAAACAATTGAAATATAATTCTGATATGATTGCTCGCTTGAGTGACTTGTTATTTGGAATCTCAAATGATGTTAGAGGTGTGGGAAAGCATGCTTCTATTGTTCAAACTCAGTTAGAACAAGTTGCTAAATCTCAAAGAGAGTTGCCAGATGAAATGAATAATAACATAAGTGACTTTGTTGTTAGTGTAGCAACTAGAGGAGGTAAAATGACTCAGGAACCACTTTATCCTGAGGGACACCCAAAAAGAATTGAACAAGACTCTCAAAGAGTTAACACTGATGCACGTAGTCCTTCTAAAAAGAAAAAGAAGAAGAAAAATGGTAGGGCTTTGCATGCCTCTGGTGAACCTGAAGTAGAAAAACCTCCTGATAATGATAATGAAATTTCTATCTCTGATGCTGAAACTCAGTCTGATAATGAACACTCACCTTCTGATAATGAAAAAGATAATGATGAGTTTCATGAAAATACTCAAATAAATAGTAAAGAACCAGACAATGATGTTGAGTTAGAACCTGCAGTTCATCTTGATAACCCACATCCCAGGAATACACGTTATGATAAAAGAGACTTTGTTGCTAGAAAACACGGTAAAGAAAGAGAACCGTGGGTTCAGAAACATATGCCCTTTCCACCTAAGTCAACTAAAAAGAAAGATGATGAAGAATTTGAACGCTTTGCTGAAATGCCGAGGCTAGTCTTTTTGCGTACTCGCTTGACTGATATCTTGAAAATGCCTCCTTATGCAAAGTACAAGAAAGACATCATGACCAATAGGAGAAAAATACCGGAAGCTGAAATCTCCACTATGCTTGCTATTATACTTTTAAGGATGGAGTACCTAAAAAACTTGGAGATCCGGGAATACCAACTATACCTTGTTCCATCAAAACAAATTATGTGAAAACTACTTTATGTGATTTGGGAGTTGGTGTTAGTGTTATACCTTTCTCTTTATATAAAAGACTTGATTTGAATAAACCCACACCTACTGAAATATATTTGCAAATGGATGACAAATCAACTGCCATACCTATCGGTATCTGTGAGGATGTGCCCGTTGTTGTTGCTAATGTTACTATATTGGCTGACTTTGTTATACTTGATATGCTCGAGGACGACAACATGTCGATTATACTTGGTAGACCCTTCTTGAATACTGCAGGGGCTGTTATTGATTGCAATAAAAGCAAGGTCACTTTTCATATCAATGGTAATGAGCATGCGGTGCCCTTTCCGAAGAAACAATTCCAAGTGAATGGTATTAATGTTATTGAAAAATCTCCAAAAATCACTACTGGAAGTTTTCAATTACCTCTACCTACTGTCAAAAAGAAATACGAAATGCTTATTGTTGGGGACATTCATATCCCCGTTGAGGTAACTTAATGATTTACGAAAGTTCTTCGGTTTCATGCTAATCGAAAGTGGTTGTTAATAAGACTTGATCAACCTTATTAATGGATCATTTTTTAGAGGTATGAAGTTGATGAATTTAGTAAGCACTACCTTCTGTCCCTACCTTTTGTTTTCTGTTTTTATTAGTTAAATAAAATAAAATGCCATGTTTTGTCTATTTTCTGAATTTCCCGTGCAATAAAAATGACCCAAAAATAAAAGTTCTCAGAATGCTCTGAAAATTTAATATGATTTTTTCTGAATACTTATGAATTTTTGGTGCAAATAATATTAGAGGGAGATGCACCAGGTGGGCACAACCCACCTGGGCGCGCCAGGACCCCCAAGCGCGCCCTGGTGGGTTGTGGTCCCCACGTGGCCCCTCCACTTATCTTTTCACACCACATCATCACCTACCTCCAGAAAAAATCACCATTGCTCTCTCTCTCTCGTGTCCTTGCTCTAAAACCCGCGGATTTCGATCTCTTTGCTCGAAGCTCCGTTTCCGAAACTATTTCGGGGGATTGTTGCTTGGTATGTGACTCCTCCATTTGTCCAATTAGTTTTTGCTTTAGTGATTCATATTTTGAATAATTAGCTACTCTTGGTGCCGCTGTAGATGAGCTTGCATGTTGAATTCTTAGAGTTCTAAGTAGTTTGAATGCTTTCTATGGCCTCTATGTATCCCTATCAGTAGTTGCTATCAATCTTGTAAAGTTTTGTTGAGAAATTTTTGTGGACTAAAAATTTCAGAATTTTGTTCATAGGAAAAAGATGAATATCTTTAGGAAGTTTGCTTCCAAGAAGAACTCCAAGGGAGTTATTGGGGAGTCGTCTGACAGTGATCTCCATACCCGGAGGTTGGCGGAAGTATGGCCGTGTGAATGGCCGCATACCCCGTTCATGGAAGGGGCTGGAATCCTTCAAGAGTTTACACAATATGCTTTTAATGCTGGCCTTACCGGCTTCATCGCAGCCGAATGTGAACAGTATCATCTCCTCACAAACACCTTTGTTCAAAGTTTTAATTTCCTTCCTAGGAATAATCCTCCTGAGGTGCAGTTTAATTTATACGCTGAGCCCCATCAGATACCGCTTACTGAGTTCTGTGAAATATGCTTGCTTCCTTCTGATGGTGGTTTGATAGAGCCTAGGCTTGTATAGTTTGAAGCCTTTTATCGTACCTTGACAGTGGGAGATGAGAGAGGGGTGTCTGGTATCATTGTCGTTGGCTTGCATTTTCCTGCTGTTCATTATTTCTCTCTTTTTATTGCAAAAATGCTTGCTTGCTAGAGAGAAGGTGGGTGCACTCAGTGCCCCGACCTTGCTGTTTTACGTCGTGCACTTGAGGGCGACAACACTTATAGCTTCGGAGCTACTGTGGCACGCTGCCTTCACCTTAATAAATCCAAGGGTAAAATACATGGTGGTATTTACGCTACTCGTTTGGCGGCTCGCTTCTATGTTGAGATACACCTTCATGATTATCCTTTGCCCAAGGTTTACCTAGATCGCGCGGCCATGGAACACTACCAGTTTATTGCTACTGATTACCCTAACATCCTTATTCCATATAACCTGGTTTCAGTGTGAGAACTTGTGATATTATTCCATTCCCTACACCTGCTTTGTTTGATCCTGTTGCCGGGGGCGGATATAGGATTATGCCTGCGGATATCATCGCCTATCGGAACAACCAGGCTGCAGCAGAGGAGGAGCCTCAGCAGTGGGATCCGTGGATGCCCGCTCCTCAGCACCCCGACTACTATCCAGGCTACTGATTGATTACCAAGTTAGGCCAAAAGCCTAAGCTTGGGGGAGTACGTATTCCCACCGACATTACATTCATGTTCACACATTTCATTCCAGTTGTCGGTGTCCACACTTTTTCATTGTATTAAACATTTTAGATTTATTTTCTCGCTTTCTTCTTGTGTGCTTGAAAAACTTGAGAAAATACAAAAATATTTCCTGCTTCTTTTTGATTTTTCTTTCTAGAGTAGTTAGCTGTAGCACTAAAAATAAAACCCAAAAAGATTTCCTTGTTCTTCTTTTGCTTGTTGGGAACTTTCTGTGTAAATAGTTTTTCTCGTTTTTGCTTTTCCCTTTCATTTGCTTGCTTAAGAAAACCAAAAACTCCAAAAATATTTCAGCGTGTTTCTCTGAATTTCTTTTCTTTTTATATGAGTCAAACCGAGGAGAAGACCACGATGAAAATGTTGAGTGGCTCTCATATGCATAATTGTTGATCTAACAAAGAGCCCATATTACCCTGTCTTCTCCTGTTGAATAAAATGTTTGCAGATTCCAGCTTAGTCCACGGCACTCTTGCACTATTATTATTTTCACATCATTCGGTCGTGCAAGTGAAAGGCAATAATGATGATATTTGATGAACTGGCCGTGGCAGAGAGAAACTGGTATGAACTCGACTTGTTCTATTTTTGTAAATATGTTTAACCTAGTATCCATGATTCAGCCCATTATGATTAAACATGTTTGCAATGACAATTTGAGACTATAGTTTCTCATGCCATGCATAAGTAGCTAGGAGTGGATAATGATTTATCTTGGATATCAACATTGCGTTACAATGATTGTGATGTAGTATGATGATATGGTATCCTCCTCTGAATGTCCGTGCGGCTTGACTTGGCACATGTTCATGCATGTAGTTGAATCAAAACCAACATAGCCTCTATGATATTTATGTTCATGGTGTTCATATCCTACTCATGCCAGTGTCCAATGTTACTTATGCATAATGCATGTTCATGACCGTTGTTACTCTCTAGCTGGCCTCTTCTCAACCTATTTGCTAGCCTTCGCCTGTACTAAGTGGGAATTCTGCTTGTACATCAAAAACCTTGAACCCAAGTTATTCCAGACGAGTCCACCATACCTACCTATATGCGATATTACCCTGCCGTCCTAAGTAAATTTGCATGTGCCACCTCTAAAAACTTCAAATAAATACCCTTTTTGTGTGCCTGGATCGTTCATGGAACGATAGGAGGTGGTCGGTATCTTCCATGCTAAGCGGGTTATTCTTAGGTTGAGTGTTTATTCACTCGCCATCGCACGAGAAAAGGGCGGTAATAGGGATTCCCAGTCCCGAACTCAAAATTGCAAATAATTAAACAAAACTCCCCCGTGACTATTGATTGGTATGGACGGCACCCGTTGTTTCGGACAAGCTGTGGAGTGTGATTGTTGGTGGAGGGGGAGTAAACCTTTACTTTTGTCGCTTGGGAACCGCCACTAGCGTGCTTAGCATGCAAGATATTGATAATAGATGGTCATGAAGTAAACAAGAAGGGTGCATGTCTCAAAATATCATTTACATCTGTTTTAAAAACTTGAGCTCTCGTACCACTTCAAATCACTACTTCCCTCTGCGAAGGGACTATCTTTTTACTTTTATGTTGTGCCGTCACACTCTAAAATTGTAGGGACCCGACCTCAAACGGTTAAGTCTCTGTGCTTGAGTGTCATCCCTGGATCGGTAATGCTGACGCACACAGTACTCGAAGGATTTATAACAGAGTAGCAATCACACACTTAGTACATCGAATGTCTCAGAAGAGAACTTATTACAATAAATATAGCTTAAGGACATCTAATACGATAACAACAGAAGGCTTGGAAGATAAAGTGAGTCCATCAACTCTAACGGCATAGCTGAGCTGCACGACAACGACCTAACGAACCTTACTCCCCGTCTGAAAAGTCAACAACATAATACGTTGCAGCCCGAAAACGGGTCAGCACATGGAATATGCTGGCAATGTAACACAGTAGATCAAGAACAAAATAATGCTATCAGTACATGCATATTTGGCTGGTGGAAAGCTCTATGGTTATAGTTTTTGCGAAAAGCCAATTTTTCCCTACAACAAAGGAATAAGTTTTATTTTAACTATCATGGTAGTTGAAACATCATTGAGAAGGTTCCTCCAACTCAATCCCAATTAGAGTAATTATCAACCCAGATGTGTATTTAAGTGGCCACCTTAAGTTGAACCATTCATTCACAATCTAACATCTGTCATGGATTCAGTCACCCAAACCACGTCTACGAGCATAGCATAGCAATATAAGCAATACGTAGAAGTAACTCCCAAGGGTTTGATTATAACAAGGAAATAGGTTCTACCTCATCAACTACTTCCCAATACCCACAAGTTAATCACATCCTAATCATGCAGTGTTTGAGGATTGGAGCTAATGCATAAAAACTGGGTATGAAAAGAGTATGATCAATGTGTTACTTGCCTTGCTGACGATCCGCAAAACCTAGGGACTCGTAGTAGCACGCTTCGCACTCCGGGAATTCTATCGCAAGCAAACAATAGCATACATAAGCAATCAATCACAGATGCACTGGCAAAACTCAAATAAGAAGAAACCAGAAAGTTCAACTTAAGAACTCCGGTTTGCAAAAAGAATCAAATCAAACGGAGCAACGAAACTCAAACTGCGAAAGAAACAAGATCCGTTTACTAATCTGAACTAAAGTCAAATTTTACAGTACTAAAATCTTGTTCAAGTTGATTAAACATAAAGAGGGTTTCGAGACGAAGATCTAGGCGCTTGAATTGCCTGATTCCAATAAACGAGCGAAAAGATAAACTAAAACGAAAATCGGATCAGAAATCGCGATCGAAAATAATCGCAAAAAACCCGAGAAAAGGATAAACTGACGAACAGGCTAACGAACGAACGTTCGTTGTCTATAACTAACGAGCGAAAACCGTTCGTTAAAAGAACGTACGGACGAACGTCCGCTAAATAAACTAACCCGAGAAAACCGGCGAACCGATCTAAAAAAAGAAACTAGGTTTAAAAAAACGACGGTTTTTACCTAAACCAAAACAAAACCAAACGGCGAGATCGGATCGGATCGGCGGCGGCTCCGGCGGCTTCCGCGGCGGCGCGCCGAGGAGGGGCAGCGCGG
>NC_057799.1:439194475-439202705 GCF_018294505.1 Triticum aestivum
CAGCGCGGGCGGTGGCGCGGGGTGGCGGAGTGCGGCGCGGGGCGGCTTGGCGGCGGTGCGGCAGCAGCGGTGCAAGGCGGCGCGGCGGGCGTCTTTCGGCGGCGGTGGCTCCGGCTTGGGGCTCCAGGGGGGCCCCGGGTCGGCTTTTAAAGGGGGTGGTGGCTTGCGGGAGGGTGCAGGGGGCGTGGCCGACTCGGCCACGGCGAGCGGCGGCGGGGCGGTCGCGGTCTCCGCATGGAAGACGGCGGTGTGGGCCGGTTGGGCCGGCCTGGCTCGGCTGGGCTTCGGCCCAGTCGAGCGCTGAAGTTTTTTTAAACAGATTCCGCCGAAAATAAATCCTAGAAAAATAAATAAAAATTTAAAAATTCCAAAACAAATTTTAACCATCTAAATAAAATATTTAGAAAAAAGATGAACATTTTCTTGGCCCTAAAATGCAATTTTGAAAACATGCAATTTTTCTAGTGCAAGTAAAATAACAATAAAATCCGAAAAAAATCAAATATTTGATTTTAATATTTTCCTCCAATATTTCATTTATTTTGGAGAAGTCATATTATCTCCTCTCATATATTTTAATATGAAATATTTTCGGAGAGAAAAATAATTAAAACATATAATCCTCGTTTCAATGTTTGATAAAATTCAAATATGAAAACAGTGAAATCCCCAACTCTCTCCGAGGGTCCTTGAGTTGCTTAGAATTTCGAGGATAGTGAAATGAAATGCAACAAAATATGATATGCATGAATGATCTATGTATAACATTCCAAATTGAAAATTTGCGATGTTACAAACCTACCCCCCTTAAGATGAATCTCGCCTTCGAGATTCGGGTTGTATGGAAAATAGGTGTGGGTGGTCTTTGCGAAGATCATCCTCTCGTTCCTAGGTGGCTTCATCCTCGGTATGGTGGCTCCACTGAACTTTGCAAAACTTGATAACCTTGCTGCGGGTGACTCGGCTGGCAAATTCAAGAATCCTGACTGGCTTCTCCTCATAGGTCAGATCACTGTCCAACTGAATTGCTTCTAGAGGCACTGTATCTCTTAGTGGCATATCGGCCATCTCAGCATGACACTTCTTCAACTGTGAAACATGAAACACGTCATGAACTCCTGACAGTCCTTCAGGTAACTCCAACTTGTAGGCAACTTCTCCCATACGTTCCAAAACACGATACGGTCCTACAAATCTCAGGGCTAATTTTCCCTTAACTCCGAAACGTTTCACTCCTCGCAGGGGTGAAACTCGCAGATATGCTCTGTCTCCAATTTCATAGGTTACTTCCTTGTGTTTCGAATCTGCATAACTCTTCTGCCTGGACTGAGCTACCTTCAATCTATCCCGGATCAACTTAACTTTCTCTTCAGACTCCTTGATCAAATCTGGTCCAAACAACTGTCGATCTTCAACTTCATCCCACATCAACGGTGTTCTGCACCTTCGTCCATACAGGGCTTTGAACGGTGCCATCTTCAAACTGGCCTGGTAGCTATTGTTGTATGAGAACTCTGCGTAGGGCAAATTGTCATCCCAACTAGATCCATAATCTAGCGCACAGGCTCTCAACATATCCTCCAGAATCTGGTTGACTCTTTCGGTCTGTCCATCTGTCTACTGGTGAAAAGTTGTACTGAACTCCAGCCTTGTACCCAAAGTCTGGTGCAGCTGATGCCAAAACTTTGAGGTAAACTGTGTTCCTCTATATGATACGATGGTCCTCGGAACTCCATGCAGACATACGATCCTGGTCATGTATATCTTGGCCAACTTCGCACTTGTATAGGTGGTTTTTACTGGAATAAAGTGAGCCACTTTGGTCAAGCGATCAACTACTACCCATATAGAATCATATCCTGATTTGGTCCTGGGCAATCCGGTGATGAAATCCATGCCAAGTTTGTCCCACTTCCATTCGGGTATCGGCATAGGCTGTAACAATCCTGTTGGCTTTTGATGCTCTGCCTTCACTCTCTAACATACATCACATACGGCTACATAATCGGCAATATCCTTCTTCATACCAGTCCACCAGAAACGTTCCTTCAAATCCAAATACATCTTGGTGTTTCCGGGGTGTATCGAGTATGGTGAGTCATGAGCCTCCTGAAGTATTAACTTCCTGATCTCTATGTTATTGGGCACCTAAACACGGTCCTCAAACCATAAGGTGTCGTGCTCATCCTCACAAAAACCTTTGGCCTTTCCTTTTCTCATTCTCTCTTTTATCTCGACAATCTCTTTGTCATCCTTCTAGGCTTCTCGAATCTTTCCTAACAATGTAGACTGAACCTCCATTGTTGCAACAAAACCTCTAGGAACAATCTCCAATTGAAGTTCCCTGAGATCCTCTACTAACTCCTTTGGCAATCCCATGCTTACTAGGGTGTTAGAATAACTCTTCCGACTCAAAGCGTCTGCTACGACATTGGCCTTGCCTGGATGATAGTGAAGCTTCATGTCATAATCCTTTATAAGCTCCAACCATCTTCTCTTCCTAAGGTTCAGCTCCTTCTGTGTGAAAATGTACTTCAAACTCTTATGATCCGTGTACACATCACAACGGTTTCCAATAAGGTAATGTCTCCAAGTCTTGAGCGCATGCACTACGGCTGCTAACTCCAAATCATGCGTGGAATAATTCAATTTTTGCGGTTTTAGTTGTCGTGAGGCATACGAAACAACTCTTTCGTCCTGCATAAGCACACTTCCAAGTCCTAGGCAGGAGGCGTCGCAATACACTTGGAAATCCTTGCGTACATCTGGCAGAATCAACACTGGGGCTGTAGTCAAACGTTTCTTTAACTCCAGAAAACTCGCCTCACACTCTTCCGTCCATTTAAATTTGGTATCCTTCTTCAATAACTCTGTCATTGGCTTCGCAATCTTGGAAAAATTCTCAATGAATCTCCGATAGTATCCTGCGAGTCCAAGAAAATTGCGGATCTCGCTAACTCAAGTGGGTGCCAACCATTCAGTGACTGACTAAACCTTGGTGGGGTCTACTGCTATACCTTCTCCTGATATAACATGTCCAAGGAATCCGACTTCCTTCAACCAAAACTCACATTTGCTGAACTTGGCATACAACTGATGTTCCCTGAGTTTCTCGAGAACTAACCGCAAATGCTCCTTATGCTCCTCCTCATTCTTCGAGTATACCATTATATCATCAATGAACACCACAACAAACTTATCCAAATATTCCATGAACACCTTGTTCATCATGCTCATGAAATAGGCAGGGGCGTTAGTCAGTCCAAATGACATGACTGTATTTTCATACAACCCGTACCGTGTGGTGAAGGCTGTCTTTGGTATATCCTTCTCTTGAATCTTCAGCTGGTGATACCCTGATCGCAGATCGATCTTCGAAAACACCTTAGCTCCTTGCAACTGGTCAAACAAATCATTGATCATTGGCAGTGGGTATTTGTTCTTAATCGTCACTTCATTCAACGCCCGATAATCAACAACCATTCTCAAGGATCCATCCTTTTTCTCAACCAAGAGCACTGGGCTCCCCATGGTGATGAACTTCGTCGACCGTAACCTTTCTCCAATAACTCTTTGATCTGCTTCTTAATCTCCTCCAAGTCATTGCGGGCATCCGGTATGGTCTCTTCGATATAGGCCCGGTGCCTGGCAACAGGTCTATCAAAAACTCGATGTCTCGATCCGGCGGCATGCCTGGTAATTCCTCTGGAAATACATCCGGGTAATCCTTTACGATAGGTACTTCCTCCTGAACAACTCCTGAGAGGGAATTTACTTGGCTCCTCCTAGGCGCGTGCCTAGATACATACTTAATCCTTTTTCCCTCCGGGGTGGTGAGATAAATCGACTTACTAGCACAGTCAGTGTTTCCTCCATACTTTCACATCCAGTCCATGCCTAATATAACATCCAATCCTTGTGACTCCAAAATTATTAGGTCTGGTGGGAAAACATGGCTACCAATGGTTAAGGGTATCTGGTCGCACCATCGGCTAGCCATATACTCTGCTCCAGGTGAACTCACTAACAAAGGGATCTTAAGGGTTTGGGTTGGTAGTTTAAACTTATCCACGAATCCCCTTCATATGTATGAATGCGATGCACCAGTATCAAAAAGAACAAGGGCGGTAAAAGACTTAACCCAAAAACTTACCGATAACCGCGTCTGCCTGCTCTTCAACCTCCTCCACATTAACGTGGTTCACTTGCCCTTTGTTGAATGGATTGGGCTTCTTCCCAGCGCTCCCGTTACCGTTTCCATTCTTCGCTTCAGGGCACTCCGTGGCATAGTGTCCAGTTTTCCCGCACTTGAAGCAAGTAATGTGACTTAGGTCTCTCTTGGCGGGTGTGGCTGGATTGGAGCGGTTCTGATTGTTGCTTGTTCCGTTCCCAGTCCCATTCTTAGAACCATTGTGGTTATGCGAACTTCCTCCGGTGTGGTTATGACCTCCATGGTTATGAACAAGTCCTCCCGAGTTCGGGGTTAGACGAGGCTTCTGCTGAGCTCCTGAGTTGTATCTTCCTTACCCATACTTCCTCTTACGGCTCTCAATCTGCTGCTGCTTCCCTTCAATCATAAGAGCCATATCTACCAACTCCTGGTAGTTGTTGAATGTTGCCACCATCAACTGCATGCTCATCTCATCATTCAGCCCTTCCATAAACTTCTCATGCTTCACGGCATCTGTGGCCATATCATCAGGGGCATAGCGAGATAACTTTCTAAACTCATCCACGTACTGAGCTACAGTACGGTTCCCCTGGCGTAAGTTGCGAAACTCACGCTTCTTCATATTCATAGCTCTAGTTGAGACATGGGCTGTGCGGAAAGCTTGCTGAAACTGATACCAAGTGATGTTGGCTATGGGGAAAGTGGTCGTATAATTCTCCCACCATGAGGCTACTGGTCCATCCAACTGATGTGCGGAAAGCGCACCTTCTCAGCATCTGTGCAACCTGCGGTGGTCAACTCCCTTCCAATACGGCGTAGCCAATCATCAGCAACTATAGGCTCGGTGCTACTGAAAAACACCGGCGGCTGCAACCTCAGAAAGCGAGCTAAGTTGTCAACTGGAGGCGGGTTGTTGTTGTTGTTGCCTTGGTTCTGGACTAACAATTGCATCAAGGCATTCTGCTACTGGATCAACTGAGTGAGCTCCGGCGGGAAGGCAAATCTGGTGCCACGTCTCGGAGGCATTTGATGGGTTTAGAGGGGAGAGATTAGAATAGAAAAGGGTCCAGGGAGAAAGCACTACCCATATGCACATGAGACAAACACAATCATTTCACTCAATCAATCAAGCAAGGGCATACAAACGGTCTATAACTATCGTTGAAAGTGCTCAACTACTACTATATACATGGGGAAATACTACTAATTATTTGGTGGTCATCTAGAAATTTTGATCGGTGGAAGACTCCATGATGTCTGCTCCAGCTTTGTCTTCAAAGTCATCTTCACTGGGGTCGGAGTCGGTGTCGTCAATGATGATGTAGTTCTCCGGGCAAGTGGAATCGTCGTCCTCTCCTCCTGGCACGGGGTCTCCCATGAATACTCCGATCTTCTTTATCAGGTCGTCATTCTTCACCAATAGTGTTGCAATTTCCTCCTCATATCCATCGCGTGTAGACTTAAGTTCTTCTTCCAGCTCGGTGATCCTTGTTTTCGCCTTCTTCAAATCTATCATGTTTGCGCACATCTGATTCTCCTGACGTCGAATGTGCTGGTTTAACTCCTGGATGAAAGCTTCAATGGATCTATCCTTCTTGGTGCTGATCATCTCCCATTGTTCATCTCGGAGCGCACATCTCTGGTAGATAGTGTCCTTGAGATCCTTATTGTAGACTTCTCCAATGTGTCCCATGGTAATGTGGGCTACCATGCTCTTGCCTAGACTCTACGTTGGTGCTTCAACAGAAAACTCTATGGGCTTAGTGGTTGGCGAGAACGTCCTTCCCAGAACTTGAACTTGAATCATCCAGCGCTCCTCTTCTGGTAAAGTGGCGTTGTAAGTCTCGGTGAAGCTTGGTATTCCAGTGTTCAGGTACCTAGTGAGTTCCTTCAAGTGGCGTCCAAAGGGGGTGTCTTCATCGGGTTGTGCAAACTTGTTCCTCGAATCCGCCATCCTAAGAGTAGAAAATGGAGAGGAGTCAGAATGAGTAGAGAAGAGTGACCTATGGTTTATCTTAGTGGTCGTGTCCTACACTCAGCGTGTGCTCTGATACCATCTTGTAGCGACCCGACCTCAAACGGTCAAGTCTCTGTGCTTCAGTGTCATCCCTGGATTAGTAATGCTGACACACAGTACTCAAAGGATTTATAACAGAGTAGCAATCACACACTTAGTACATCGAATGTCTCAGAAGAGAACTTATTACAATAAATATGGCTTAAGGCCATCTAATACGATAACAGCGGAAGGCCTGGAAGATAAAGTGAGTCCATCAACTCCAACGGCATAGCCGAGCTGCACGGCAACGACCTAACGAACCTTACTCCTCGTCTGAAAAGTCTGCAACATAATACGTTGCAGCCCGAAAACAGGCCAGCACATGGAATATGCTGGCAATGTAACACAGTAGAGCAAGAACAGAATAATGCTATCAGTACATGCATATTTGGCTGGTGGAAAGCTCTATGGTTATAGTTTTTGCGAAAAGCCAATTTTTCCCTACAACAAAGGAATAAGTTTTATTTTAACTATCATGGTAGTTGAAACATCATTGAGAATGTTCCTCCAACTCAATCCCAATTAGAGTAATTATCAACCCTACAATATTAAATTATAGTGATGAGATACTTAGGATAATTCAAGTACTAGATACTCAAGATGTCCATAACCGGGGACACGGCTAACCATGATTAGATTGTACACTCTGCAGAGGTTTGCGCACTTTTCCCCACAAGGCTCGATCTCTTCCGTCGGATTTCTCGCACTACATGGTGTTTGAGAAACGGATGACCGAGACACAGTCTTTCAAAAACATTAACTCTTTACTCCGGGTAGACTATACCAACCTACATCCCTCTACATCTGCTAGTCCACCTCTTCAAGAGCTCACGCAACTTACTCAACTATGCTAGAGCCCATAATAGCTTGTGGCTGCACACGGAAGTTTCTAGCATGAAATATCTCAGTTCCCTTTGAGCCTGGGTGGCGGACCTTAGGATGATCACACGGGTACTCCGGGATATCCTAGGACAACACTGGATTCTCCAGGTGCCTGACAAGCAATCCACCCAGATGTGTATTTAACTTTCCACCTTAAGTTGAACCATTAATTAACAATCTCACATCTGTCATGGATTCACTCACCCAAACCACGTCTACGAGCATAGCATAGCAATATAAGCAATACGTAGAAGTAACTCCCAAGGGTTTGATTATAACAAGGCAATAGGTTCTACCTCATCAACTACTTCCCAATACCCACAAGTTAATCACATCCTAATCATGCAGTGTTTGAGGATTGGAGCTAATGCATAAAAACTGGGTACGAAAAGAGTATGATCAATGTGTTACTTGCCTTGCTGACGATCCGCAAAACCTAGGGACTCGTAGTAGCACGCTTCGCACTCCGGGAATTCTATCGCAAGCAAACAATAGCATACATAAGCAATAAATCACAGATGCACGGGCAAAACTCAAATAAGAAGAATTGACTAGAAAGTTCAACTTAAGAACTCCGGTTTGCAAAAAGAATCAAATCAAACGGAGCAACGAAAATCAAACTACGAAAGAAACAAGATCCGTTTACTAATTTGAACTAAAGTAAAATTTTACAGTATCAAAATCTTGTTCAAGTTGATTAAACAGAAAGAGGGTTTCGAGACGAAGATCTAGGCGCTTGAATCGCCTGATTCCGATAAACGAACGAAAAGATAAACTAAAACGAAAACCGGATCAGAAATCGTGATCGAAAATAATCGCGAAAAACCCGGGAAAAAGAAAAACTGACGAACAGGCTAACGAACGAACGTTCGTTGTCTGTAAATAACGAGCGAAAACCGTTTGTTAAAACGAACATACGGATGAATGTCCGCTAAATAAACTAAACCGAGAAAACTGGCGAACCGATCTAAAAAAACGAAACTAGGGTTTAAAAAAACCGATGGTTTTTACCTAAACCAAAAAAAACCGAACGGCGCGATCGGATCGGCGGCGGCTCCGGCGGCTTCCGCGGCGGCGCGGCGAGGCGGGGCAGCGCGGGGTGGCGGAGGGCAGCGTGG
>NC_057799.1:439203069-439215941 GCF_018294505.1 Triticum aestivum
AGGGGGCGTGGCCGACTAGGCCACGGCGAGCGGCGGCGGGGCGGTCGCGGTCTCCGCCTGGCAGACGGCGGCGCGGGGCGGTTGGGCCGGCCTGGCTCGGCTGGGCTTCGGCCCAGTCGGGCGCTGAAGTTTTTTTTTTAACTGATTCCGCCGAAAATAAATGCTAGAAAAATAAATAAAAATCTAAAAATGCCAAAACAAATTTTCACCGTCTAAATAAAATATTTAGAACAAGATGAACATTTTCTTGGCCCTAAAATGCAATTTTGAAAACATGCAATTTTCTAGTGCAAATAAAATAACAATAAAATCCGAATAAAATCAAATATTTGATTTTAATATTTTTCCTCCAATATTTCATTTAGTTTGGAGAAGTCATATTATCTCCTCTGATATATTTTAATATGAAATATTTTTAGAGAGAAAAATAATTAAAACAAATAATCTTCATTTCAATATTTGATAAAATTCAAATATGAAAACAGTGAAATCCCCAACTCTCTTCGAGGGTCCTTGAGTTGCTTAGAATTTCGAGGATAGCGAAATGAAATGCAACAAAATATGATATGCATGAATGATCTATGTATAACATTCCAAATTAAAAATTTGGGATGTTACAAAAATAAGAGCCAGAACCTAAGAGCACTGCTGTCATGCTGATGCATTCTGTGTAGCTAATGTTGGGTGCATCATGAGTGTTTCTACCATGAATTACAATGTTTAGTCTCTACTTGAACTTTGGAGGTGCTCTGCATTTATGTTTTGCGGTCTCAGAAAGGGCTGGCGAGATACCACTAGTCATATTATATCATGGTTGTTATGATAATGTGTTGTTGTTTGAGATATCTTATTTTTGCTCGCTAGCTGATTATGTCATTGATATGAGTTAACATAATTTTTAAGAGTTATTGTCAGCATGGTTAGTTATGATGTTAGGTGAAACCTGGGTGCTGTTTAAGCTTATTTATGCAAACAAGAGCAAAAGAGTACGTAAAAGTTTTTCTTTTTCACCTTCAGTTTATCAACTGAATAGCTTGAGGACAAGCAAAGGTTAAAGCTTGGGGGAGTTGATACGTCTCCAACGTATCTACTTCCTAACACTTTTCCTCTTGTTTTGGACTCTAATTTGCATGATTTGAATGAAACTAACGCCGGACTGACGCTGTTTTCAACAGAACTACCATGGTGTTGTTTTTGTGCAGAAATAAAAGTTCTCAGAATGGAACGAAACTTTGCGTGGATTTTTATATCAATAAAGAGAATTTCTGGAGCCAAGAGTCACGTGAGGGGGCCACCTAGGTGGGCACAACACACCAGGGTGCGCCTGCCCCCCAGGTGCGCCCAGGTGGGTTGTCCCCACCTGGTGGCCCCGCAGACCCTAAAACCAACAATATAAAATCCTATTTTTCCAGAAAAAAATTAGGGAGAAAGAATTATCGCAATCCACGAGACGGAGCCGCCGTCACCTCCTGTTCTTCATCGGGAGGCCAAACATGGAGTCCGTTTGGGGCTCCGGAGAGGGGGGGGTCTTCGTGCTTCGTCATCACCAACCCTTTTGAGGGAGTCCTGGACTAAGGGGTCCTTGGGCGTCCGGCCTGCTATCCATGGGCCGGACTGATGGGTTGTGAAGACATGAAGACCGAAGACCATACTCGTGTCCGGATTAGACTTTCCTTGGCGTGGAAGGCAAGCTAGGCGACCAGCTGTGAAGATTCCTTCTTATGTAACCGACTCCATGTAACCCTAGATCTCTCCGCTGCCTATATAAACCGGAGAGCATAGTCCGGATAGGACACATTCATTACCATATTCATAGGCTAGGCTTTTAGGGTTTAGCCATTACGATCTCGTGGTAGATCAACTCTTGTAACACTCATATTCATCAAGATCAATCAAGCAGGAAGTAGGGTATTACCTCCATAGAGAGGGCCCGAACCTAGGTAAACATCGTGTCCCCCGTCTCCTGTTACCATCGATCCTAAACGCATAGTTCGGGACCCCCTACCCGAGATCCGCCGGTTTTGACACCGACATTGGTGCTTTCATTGAGAGTTCCACTATGCCGTCGTCAATAGGTTTGATGACCCCTTCAATCATCGACGATGACGCTGTCTAGGGTGAAACCTTTCTCCCCGGATAGATTTTCGTGTTCGGCGGCTTCGTACTAAGGGCCAACTCACTTGGCCATCTGGAGCAGATCGACGGCTACGCCCCTGGCCATCATGTCAAATTCGGAAGCTTGAACTACGTTGCGGACTTCCGTGGAGACTTGATCTTCGACGGATTCGAGACCGCGGCAATCACTCCCCGCTGCCTCGCTGGACATGGCTTAAACCTGTCATCGGGCCGCATCCAGGAGAGAACTCCTGGAGTCACTCTGGCCTTAGATCCGGAGCAGATCAAGTCCCCCGAATATGGGAAGCTTAACCCCATCGCGGGGGCTACCGAGTCTGCAGCATTGGGCCGCTCGCAGATTCCACTTCATACGGCATGTGCATCAAGGGAACCCCGGACTCTTCTTCGGCGTCGAGTTTCGAACCCTGCGAGCCCGCGGATACCGAACTCGATCGGTTATCGATCTTCAAGTTCAGCGCCGCAGATGTCTTCCCACACTCGCCCATGGGCGACCTACTAAACTCATTAAAAACCCTATCCCTGGCAGATGGCTCATCGCCGAACTATGTTCGGTTCAAACTTACGGCGGATGATGGAGAATTTTGCTTCCCACCCGCCACCCACTTTATAGCCGCCGTGGAAAACCCAACCAACACGCCTGACCCCCGCTCCGAAGACATCGCCGGTATGGACGACGATGAGGGGCAGGGCCAGAGCTTGCTACCCGCTAGACACGGGATGGCCACTTCCTGGTATGATGTGTGTATAATAGACACACCCGATGACGAGGAGGATCCAATGGAGAATAAACCTCCTGGTACACAGTCCGAACACCGGCGCCCACGGCGCCGCTCCAAGCCACATCGCCCAAGAGAAAACACTGCTAGCACAAGAAAAGACAACATTCCGGACAATGAAGACCTTGTTGAGGTAGAATCCGAACACGAGGAACAGGAAATCGGGCAAGACAGTCCTGATGAACAGGCCACACATGGAGACTCGGAGGACAGCAATTATCTCCCACCCTCCAAGGAAGAGGAGATCCTCGGCAGCAAGGATTTTATCATGCCTAAGGAACCTCTCGAGCAGGAGCGTTTCAAACGCCGGCTTATAGCCACTACAAGGAGCTTAAGGAAGAAGCAGCTGCAACTTCAAGCAAGCCAAGATTTGCTCAATGATAGATGGACCGAGGTCTTGGCCGCCGAAGAATACGGCCTCAGTAGCCCAGACAAAAGCCACCCAAAGGATAGGTGGCTCCCCCAATACGATGGTAGGGCGCTGGAGCCCACACCAGCATCAAACAATGCGGCGGGCCGACCACAGTTCGGTCCTGACAAAGCAGCAGCCCAAACAGAGCAACATACCAACCCATCCGGCCGTCAAATCAAGAGAAAAACAGCTCGAGGGAACACTCGTAACATCAACCAAGACCCGGAGGATAGAGCAGGGCGCACAAGATCGATGTACAGATCACGGAGATACACCCCGATCGACTATGATGGTCACCCATTCGGACCCTACAGAGCCGACCACGCCCGGTCCAAACTCCGTAAGCGGAGTCCGCCGGAGGTGCTTCACAGTGTGGCCCAACATAGAGGAGCCGCGCACCCTCTCTGCTTCACCGACGAGGTAATGGAGCATGAATTCCCAGATGGGTTCAAACCCATTAACATCGAATCATACCTCTCAAGCTTAAGGGGCCAGCTCGCTACTGGCGAAATAGTTTACCAAAAGATTCTATTGGTAGCTGGGGAGACTTGGAAGATGCCTTTCGAGACAACTTCCAAGGAACATATGTCCGGCCTCTAGATGCCGATGACTTAAGTCAGATTGTCCAGAAGCCCGGCGAGTCAGTTAGGGAGCTCTGGACTAGGTTCTTAGTCAAAAAGAACCAAATTGTCGGTTGTCCGGACGCAGAAGCCCTCGCAGCCTTTAAACATGGCGTCCGGGATGAATGGCTTGCACGTCACCTCGGCCAGGAAGGACCCAAGTCCATGACAGCCCTTACCGCTCTAATGACTCGCTTTTGTGCGGGAGACGGCAACTGGCTTGCTCGTAAAAGCAACAACGCCAGCGACCCGGGCACTTCCGAAATTCGAGACGACAACGGTAGGCCACGACAAACCGAACACAAGAGTCGCAGTAATACATGCGACACAGCGGTAAACGCCGGATTTCACAATCCAAAGCCTGGTCAACGGAAGAAGCCACTAAAGGCAAACCAAGATGGACCATCCACCCTTGACAGTATATTGGACCGACCTTGTCAGATTCACGGTCACCCTGATAGGCCAGCTAATCATACCAACAAAAACTATTGGGTCCTTAAGCAGGCAGGCAAACTCAACGCCGATCACAAGGGGAGGAGGCCACCAGGCGATAGAGACGACGGATCGGCTCGCCAGCCGAACACCAGGGGCCAGAAACACTTTCCCTCTGAAGTTCGACCACTCCCAGAACGGAAATAGCAGTTCGACCTCCGCCGCCCACCTGCTGTACTGGCAAAGTTTACACCACGCGTACATAACTACGCACTCAAAATACCATGGGCATCAGCAGAAGCACAATATGGACAACCCTGCAAGAATCCCCGTAACGTTTTTATCCGTCTTTCTTATTTTTCTGTATAATTTCCTAAAAACAGGTGACCATCAGGACAACATCTACATCGGACTCTCTCAAAGTTCGGATCCGCACACTCACCTAAGGGGCCACTCCTGTTAAGGATTCCCCTCCCCGAGGACGGGCGGCACAGACGTGCGACAGGAGGTCCAAAATAAGCTTTTGTAGACCGCAATCTTCCTTTTGAGCCTGTACCATGCCCTTTTCCTCTGTTCCCAACCCCGAGCATGTCAAATAGCTGGGTTGTGGTTTTTACTCTTTATATATTTATCATTGGCATATTGCTCCGCTCCCAGTAAACTTTATCCGAACTAATATTTCATGATCTTTCTACAACGAGCCCGGCCGTAACGGCTGCCTTACAAGACATGCATCGGCATAACTTGCCAGGGGCCTGGTATGGGAACAAACGAGTCGCCAGTAAAAGTCCGAACAGCTCTATAGCGTACTTCGGCGTCGCAAGTTTGGCCTTATATGCATCAGCTCCAAATCATTGTCTTTGGTCAATAGTTGGGTTGCCCGGCTCCTGTGCTTGCTACCCTACATTCCGCTCTATCGGCTAGGGTAGTAAAGGGATAACTACTGCGATTGTGCCCTGGCCTAGACCGGATGAGCACCTCAGTAGAGAAAGCCGAAAACTGATTGTCATGATGCGGCGAGAGCTGGTCAACCACTTGACGACCTATTCAAATATTTAGTGATTCTCCGTGTCACACGAGGGAACTTTTTTAGATCAACATATGTAAGGCACTGTGCGCCGTATACATACCAGGGGCTATGTCGTAGCCCCACCATAAAACTCCTATGGTTAAGTGAAAGTGTTAACGCCCTATAGTCCGATTGCCTGGTTCGCCGCATTATCACCTCCTTTATGGACCAAGACGTTGGATAAAGAGTGATTAAATGCTTTTCCGAACACCCCCGTACTTCCTACGAGGGGGCTGAAGCCGACGACTGGAAAACTTTCAGATTATACTAAAACGGCCACAGAGAATGAATTCAAGCTTTTGAGCAAAATATAAATAGATTAACTATAAAGTTGTCTGTTACATCACTATATAAATCACTCGAACATTATATCTTTCGAGCATTGACCTTCTATCAAGCGGGCGGCATCTAAGACGTCTTCAAAATAGTGCTTCAGCTGATTACGGTCCTGGCCCTTTGGGTGGACTCCTCGCCACAACATCAATGGTCTTCATCTTTACCCAAAATGTTTTGACTCAGGCAAAGGCCATCCGTGCACCCTCAATGCACGCCGACCGCTTCACAGCGTCGATATGTGGCACCACGTCAACAAGCCGCCGCACCAGGCCTAAATAACTACTCGGAATAGGCTCACTTGGCCACAACCGGATTATGACATTCTTCATGGCGTCGCCAGATATCCTATGAAGCTCGTCCCACTGGGACATCTGTTCATGAGCAACAGAGGGCGCTTCGACGTGCCGAATTGTTACCAGAAAAGTTTCTCCGTTGCATACCCCTCTTGTGCATGGTAAAATTGCGCCGCATCGGAAGAACTCTTTGGCAAGTCCAAAAATTCAGCCGGAGAACTCTAGACATGGTTAAGCTGAGCATACTCCGGATCGCCAAACTTGGTCTGAAGCAAAAAGGGCTTACCGGCCGCTATCTCCCTAGATTTAGACTGAGCTTCACTCGCCTCTCGTACGGCCTTATCAAGCTCAGCCATTTTGGCTTTATTCTCCTTCTCAAGGAATTCGCAGCGGCTGGCAGTATTCTTCAATTCAAGCGCCAGTGCGGATATTTTTTCCTCACTTTGGCAATGAGCTGCTTGTTCGGCTCTTAGATACGCCGATGCCTTCTCGGCAGCCACATCACTACGCCGGGCCTGCTCCTTGGCCCGGGCTAGCTCCGCCCGAAGAGCTTCAACGGCGGCAGCACCATCTGCAATCATGCACATTTCGTATAAACCCTTTTCGACATCAGGCCTACATTACAAGCACATTGGTGTAAGGAATGCTCGACATATATACCTTGCGAGTCGTCAAGACGCCTATTGATCAATGCAATGTCATCTTCCGCAATATCCAGCTTTCGCTGCAGTTCGGCCACCTCCGTATTTCGGGTAGCCGCAGGAGGGGAGGCAGCCTGCATACCAAGTTAAATCAAGGTTAGCAACAGAGCATATCTTTTTGATCCTCCAATCGCTTCCGTCGGAAGGCAATCCAAGTCTCAGGGGCTACTGCATATACAACAGGTGCATTCTGTCAGTATTATTCAATTGGCAAAACTACATCACAAACCTCAAAACTTCTTAGGAGGCTCGTGAAGGCCTCGTTCAACCCGCTCTTCGCGGATAGAACCTTTTCGACCACCGTAACCATCAAGGTACGGTGTTCCTTCGAAACGGACGCCTGTTGCAGCATGTCCGTCAACATTTCCGGCGCTTCTGGGTCTTCGGAAGCCGCCGCCGGAGTACGGTATTCCTTTGAAGGAATCCGCCCACTCGCCCCCGGGATCGTCTCTGGCTCTAAATTGGATAGGGCGGGGCCGCCATGCTTGATTCCCGAACCCTGAGTGACAGAGACACCACCTTCAGGTAGTGCCCTCTTCGTTTCCTGCACTGCTTGTCGACCAGGAGGAGCCCCCCGGGACGATACCTCAGAATCATCCGCCCTGTCGGGCGAGGGGGCCGGAGAAGGCGTGTCACTCTCCATCATCTCTGGAAGAAGGTCTCCCTAGGAGGAGGACGATTGGGAAACCCCAGGCGTTAACCCGCGAGGACATACGTATGTCGGAGGATTACTTCAGTAATAAGAAAGGAAGGAGGTATGGTTTAAGTACCCTGCTGCACTTACGGTTTGGCCAGAGGTTTATCCTCATCATAAAGCTCCACGTCAACATCGCTTGCCCGGCCCAAGCCGCCTGTCGATGGCGTTTTCCCTTTCTTGGAAGGTTTCCCTTCCTGACCTTCAGAAGCGGCCCTTTTCTTGCCGTGGAAGGCCTCCTCTGCACCTTTGCCCTCGGGCAAGAGGGTTTCGGTTTCCCCGAACACAACGTCTGATTTATCCTTGGGGTAGAGGCCACCTCCGGCCTCCCTGTTCTCGCCCTCCTCCGCAGACACCTGGTACGGTGTCAGAGTCAGCATGCTCATTAGTAGGGCATTCGCAGAGTCTTCGGGAAGGGGCGCCGGACACCAGATCAATACCGCTTTCTTTATCTAGTCCTGTGAAGGGACGGATTGTTCAATATCTTACCAAGAGATACTCGAATAAAGGGTGTGCGGAGATCGAATACTTACCGCGGTGTCCGGATGATTGCAGTCGAGGCCAACATCTTCGGTGGTGTCCGGCCATTGCTCTCGTTCCCCGAAATATAATTTCCACATTCCCTCATGCGTAGTGCCGAGGAAGTGCTGAAGAGTCCGCCGTCCTTCGGGATTAAACTCCCACATACGGAGAGGCCGCCGCTGACATGGCAGGGTCCGGTGGTCTAGCATTACATGAACGATGTTCACAAGACCTACGCCCTTCTCGGTAAGGCTTCGGACGCGACCTTGCAGAGTCTGCACTTCATTGACGGATCCCCAGTCCAGTCCCTTATTAATCCATGAAGTAAGCTGAATTGGAGGGTCGGGTCGGAACGCAGGCGTCGCCGCCCACTTGGTGCCCCGCGGCTCGTTGATATAAAACCACCCCTGCTGCCATAGGTCGGAAGACTTGGCGAAAGATCCTTCAAACCAAACCGCGCTGGCAAGCTTGCCTATTGTGACGCTGCCGCACTCTGCCTGCTCCTCCTCTGTCACCTGCGGCCTCACGTCAAAGGTCTTGAGCCACAAACCAAAGTGCAGAGGAGTCCGGAGGAAGGCCTCACATGTGACAAAAAATGTCGAGATGAGGAGAATAGAGTCTGGGGCCAGATCGTGAAAGTCTAACCCATAGTAAAACATGAGCCCCCGGACGAAGGGATTAAGCCCGAACCCTAACCCATGGAGGAAGTGGGACACAAACACTACCCTCTCGCCATATTTGGGGGTAGGAACGACCTGCCCCTGTGCAGGAAGCCGATGGAGGATTTCCGAGGTCAGATACCTCGCTGCGCGGAGCTTCGCAATATCCGGATCCTCTGTGACAGAAGAAGCCACCCACCGGCCTGGACGGCTGGATCCAGACATGATTAGGGCTGGTGGCGATGGGAACCCGAGGGTTGGAACTTGGGGTGGCTAGGGTTGAGGAAGAAGCGAGCGCAAAGGAAGAAGACGAGTCTGGGACCCTATATAAAGACCCCAAGTACTAAGCGTATCCGCGTGGGTCTCGAAACTTACCGATCTCCAGAGAGTTGTACCCGGGGGACGGTTGAGTTACCCGCACCGGCGTTAATGAAAATCCCGTGAATAAGGGAGCACGATCTCTGCCTTGGCAAGACAAGCCAGTAAAACCGCGTCCCGAGACGTGGGGCGATGCGCCAGCCAACGGTTGGAAATAGTGACGGGCAGGCGTGATGTCATAAACAGTTACCAATAAATTAGGCTCGTATATTTTCTGCAACTATATATATATACAGGACCGGATATATCTACTACATCCGAAGACTATCATGGAGTTCGGAGAAAGGGGAACCCGCCTTGCAATGCCGAAGACAATCTGCGCGCCGGACTCCTCGTCATTGAAGCCAGGTTCAGGGGCTACTGAGGGAGTCCTGGACTAAGGGGTCCTCGGGCATCCGGCCTGCTATCCATGGGCCGGACTGATGGGCTGTGAAGACATGAAGACCGAAGACCATACTCGTGTCCGGATTGGACTTTCCTTGGCATGGAAGGCAAGCTAGGCGACTAGCTGTGAAGATTCCTTCTTATGTAACCGACTCCATGTAACCCTAGATCTCTCCGATGCCTATATAAACCGGAGAGCATAGTCCAGATAGGTCACATTCATTACCATATTCATAGGCTAGGCTTTTAGGGTTTAGCCATTACGATCTCGTGGTAGATCAACTCTTGTAACACTCATATTCATCAAGATCAATCAAGCAGGAAGTAGGGTATTACCTGTAACACCCCGCATGTAACTTGCCATATTTGTAACTCCGACTCTTGCCATTTCCGTTAATGTGATATGTTTTTCCCTCCGTTTTTGGGTTTTGTCTTTCGTTTGGTATTTTGTCATGTCATGCATTTTCATATCATGTCATCATGTGCATTGCATTCGCATACGTGTTCGTCTCATGCATCCGAGCATTTTCCCCGTTGTCCGTTTTGCAATCCGGCGCTCCTATCTCCTCCGGTGCACCCTTCTTGTCTTCTTTCGTGTGCGTATGTCAAACTTTCTCGGAATGGACCAAGGCTTGTCATGTGGTCTTAATATACCACCCGAAGACTACCGGTCAAGTTTCGTTCCATTCGGAGGTCGTTTGGTACTCCAACGGTTAACCGGGCCTCCGCAATGTCCATTTGAGTATCCAGCAAAAAACCCCCTCCAAAACCAGCCCAAAGCCCACCAAACTCTCTTCCATGCTCTAGGTCGTTCGATCACGATCGTGTGGGCGAAAACCGCACCTCATTTGGAGTCTCCTAGCTCCCTCTACCTATTTATATGTGGGCATCCCGAAAACGAAATCGCAGTCTCCCGTAACCCTAAATCGCCTCTCCGCGGTGGAGACGGCGGGCCTGGCGCGGTGGAGACGGCGGCGGGGGTGACGTGGCGCGATGCCACTGGCCGGGAGCGGCGGCGCGATTTGTCCGGCAGCGGCTGGACACGTCCGCCCGCGGAGAGGCGATTTAGGGTTACGGGAGACTGCGATTTCGTTTTCGGGATGCCCACATATAAATAGGTAGAGGGAGCTAGGAGACTCCAAATGAGGTGCGGTTTTCGCCCACACGATCGTGATCGAACGACCTAGAGCATGGAAGAGAGTTTGGTGGGCTTTGGGCTGGTTTTGGAGGGGGTTTTTTTGCTGGATACTCAAATGGACATTGCGGAGGCCCGGTTAACCGTTGGAGTACCAAACGACCTCCGAATGGAACGAAACTTGACCGGTAGTCTTCGGGTGGTATATTAAGACCACATGACAAGCCTTGGTCCATTCCGAGAAAGTTTGACACACGCACACGAAAGAAGACAAGAAGGATGCACCGGAGGAGATAGGAGCGCCGGATTGCAAAACGGACAACGGGGAAAATGCTCGGATGCATGAGACGAACACGTATGCGAATGCAATGCACATGATGACATGATATGAAAATGCATGACATGAAAAAATACAAAACGAAAGACAAAACCCAAAAACGGAGGGAAAAACATATCACATTAACGGAAATGGCAAGAGTCGGAGTTACAAATATGGCAAGTTACATGCGGGGTGTTACAACACTCCACCACTACGAGAGGATCTCGTCCCGAGATTTAGGACTGAAAGAACTCCGGATATTCGGAACGGAGATGGTCCTCGCGTTCCCAGGTGGCTTCCCGGTCGGAATGGTGCGACCACTTCACTTTCAGGAATTTGATAGACTTGTTGCGAGTCTTGCGCTCAGTTTCTTCAAGAATAGCAAGTGGGTGCTCATGATAAGACAAATCTTCTTGGAGGTCAATCTCTTCGAAGTCGATAGTGCGCTCAGGCGTCTTGAAGCACTTGCGGAGCTGTGACACGTGGAACACATCGTGCACGTTTGCGAAGTTGGAAGGAAGCTCAAGTTGATAGGCGAGGTCGCCTCTTTTGCCAATGATCTTGAAAGGACCCACGTATCTAGGGGCAAGCTTCCCTTTGATACCGAAGCGACGGGTGCCTTTCATTGGAGAGACGCGGAGGTAGACATGGTCTCCGATCTCGAAAGCCAAATCACGATGCTTACTATCATAGTAACTCTTCTGACGCGATTGCGCGGCTTTGAGATTATCACGGATGACTTTACACATCTCTTCAGCTTTAGTGATTAAGTCATTGCCAAGAAGTTGGCGTTCACCAGTCTCTGACCAATTAAGAGGGGTACGGCACTTTCTGCCATAGAGAATCTCGAATGGGGCCTTGCCCGAACTCGCTTGGAAGCTGTTGTTGTAGGAGAATTCAGCATAAGGAAGACAATCTTCCCATCTCATGCCAAAGGAAATGACACAAGCCCTGAGCATATCTTCAAGAATTTGATTGACTCGCTCGACTTGGCCACTAGTTTGAGGGTGGAAAGCTGTGCTGAAGCGAATGTTTGTGCCCATGGCCTTCTGGAAGGAGTCCCAGAACTTAGAGGTGAAGATGCTTCCACGATCTAAAGAAATCAATTGTGGAATGCCGTGCAAGGAGACAATTCTGGAGGTGTAGAGCTCTGCCAGCTGAGCTGCTGTGATGGATTCTTTGATAGGAAGGAAATGAGCCACTTTAGAGAGCTTGTCAATGACCACGAAGATAGCATCATTTCCGCGCTTGGACTTGGGAAATCCAGTCACGAAGTCCATTTCGATATGATCAAACTTCCATTCCGGAATAGCAAGAGGTTGGAGGAGACCAGCTGGTCATTGGTGTTCTGCTTTCACTCTTCGGCAGACATCACATTCATTCACGAATTGAGCAATTTCTCGCTTCATTCGAGTCCACCAATACGACTGCTTGAGGTCATGATACATCTTCGTACTTCCAGGATGAATAGAAAGGAGAGAATTGTGCGCTTCGTTCATTATGACTTTCCTTAGATCACCTTTCGGAACCACAATTCGGTCCTCGAAGAACAAAGTGTCTCTGTCATCAATGCGATAGCACTTGTATTTGGAAAGACCCTTGTCGATACCACGTTTCACCTTCTTCACCATGGCATCAAGGAGTTGTGCCTCACGAATTTGATCTTCCAAAGTAGGAGATACTATGAGGTTGGCAAGAACGCCTTGAGGAACAACTTGGAGATTCAGCTTGCGGAAAACTTCACAGAGATCCGGTTGGAACGGCTTGAGAATTAAGCTGTTGCAATAAGCTTTCCTGCTTAAAGCATCTGCAATGACATTTGCTTTGCCTGGAGTATATTCGATACTCGGATTGTACTCTTGAATCATTTCGACCCATCGAGTCTGCCTGAGGTTGAGGTTGGGCTGAGTGAAGATATACTTGAGACTCTTGTGATCAGTGAAAATGTCCACTTGTCTCCCCAACAAGAGATGTCTCCACGTAACCAAAGCATGGACAACTGCCGC
>NC_057799.1:439216301-439223183 GCF_018294505.1 Triticum aestivum
AACTGCCGCCAACTCAAGATCGTGAGTGGGGTAGTTCTTCTCGTTGGGCTTCAACTGCCGAGAGGTATAAGCCACAACTTTCTTCTCTTGCATTAGCACAGCACCGAGACCTTGGAGAGAAGCATCACAGAAAACTTCATACGGCTTGGATTCATCAGGAGGAGTCAAGACAGGAGCTGTGACTAGTTTCTGTTTGAGAGTGTTGAAAGCAACTTCACACTCAGGAGACCAGACATACTTCACATGCTTCTGTAGGAGGTTGGAAAGAGGCTTTGCAATCTTGGAAAAATTCTCAACGAATCTTCGGCAATAGCTTGCAAGACCCAGAAAACTGCGGAGCTGCTTGACATTTTGAGGAGGTTCCCAATCCAGAACTGCGGACACCTTCTCGGGGTTAACAGCGATGCCTTTGGCGGAGATGATGTGACCAAGGAAAAGAACTTCATCAAGCCAAAACTCACATTTGGAGAACTTCGCATAGAATTGATACTCTCTGAGCTTGTCGAGCACCAATCGCAAATGTTTGGCATGATCCTGCTTGTTCTTGGAGAAGACCAAGATATCATCGAGATACACTAGAACGAATTCATTGGTATAGGGGTTGAAGATGAAATTCATCATCCGAGAGAACACCGGAGGAGCATTGACAAGGCCGAAAGACACGACAGTATATTCATAAGAACCAAAGCTTGTTCTGAATGCTGTCTTAGGAATATCTTCTTCACGAATGCGAATCTGATGATAACCCATACGAAGGTCAAGCTTCGAGAATACTTTAGCGCCCTTGAGTTGCTCAAATAGCTCATTGATGTTGGGAAGTGGATACTTGTTCTTGATTGTCTTCTTGTTCAATGGACGGTAGTCGACACAAAGTCGGTCCGTGCCATCCTTCTTCTTGACAAAAAGAACACCACAACCCCAAGGAGAAGAACTCGGTCTGATCAAACCCAGACGTTCTTGTTCATCGAGCTGCTTCTTCAATTCCTTCAGCTCGTTAGGTCCAAGCTTGTACGGACGCTTGCAAACGGGTACAGTACCAGGCTCTAGTTCGATAACGAACTCAACTGGCCGATGAGGAGGCATACCCGGAAGCTCTTCTGGGAAGACATCTTGCTACTCGCAAACGACTGGAATTTGAGAGATGGCATCCAATTCGCCCTTCTCATTGAGAGAGAAAAACCGAATGGTTTCATTACGAGCGGCAAAAACAATCACATCCTCAGACGAGTGTGTCAATTGAATTTCTCTGGCAGCACAATCAAGTTGAGCCTTGTGCTTAGAAAGCCAGTCCATCCCGAGAATAAGATCAATATCCGAATCACCAAGAACAATTGGAGAAGACTGGAATGCATAATCGCCCATCTTGATGGTAACATTCGGAACCATGGAACTTGCATTCATGCATTTACCTGGAGAGACAACTGCTAACGGCCTAGGCAATCCTTGGAAATGCAATTCATGCTTGGATGCAAAAGGTCTTGAAATGAAAGAAAGAGATGCACCAGTATCAAAAAGAACTTTTGCAGGAATATCGTTAACAGGAAGATTACCCATTATCACATCAGTAGATTCCTCCGCTTGAGCTGCATTCAACATGTTCACCTTTGCAAACTTTGGATTATGCTTGACCACTGCATTGCTGGAAGATCTGACAGGAGGAGGAGGAGGAAGACGCCTCTGGTTGAAGCACTTGTTAGCATAGTGACCTTTCTGCTGACATTTGTTGCAAGTCACCTCTGAGAGTGGACGGTGATAAGGAGCATTGGACTTTGGAGCTTGATTCTGAGACTTGTTCTGATAGCCAGAGTTGGAAGAACTATGGCCACCTTTGTTCTTCTGCTGGTAAGGCTGACGAAACGGAGGAGGAGGAGGCAACCAGAACTTCTGTTGCTTAGCTGTCACAAGTGAGGAAGAAGAAGACTGAACTGCATCTCTAACTCTCTTCTTAGAAACCTCACACTTGAGCTGAGCAGCCTCTTGCTTCAGTGCCATATTGTAGAATTGATCAAACTGAGTAGGCTCAACAAGAACGAGAGCTAACTGCAGATCCTCTTTAAGGCCACCTCGGAAGTGATAGATCATGCTCTTCTCATCAGGAACGTCTTGTTTAGCGAAGCGAGCAAGTTTCTGAAACTGAATGTTATATTGATACACAGACATGTTTCCTTGCTTGAGATTGCGGAACTCCTCACGCTTTCTCTCAACAACACTTTGTGGAATGTGGTGCGCTTTGAAGTCCCGACAGAAGTCAGTCCAAGTGATCACACGACCTCCTCTGGAATCTTTGTATTGCTGAAACCAATCAGCAGCTTGGTCCTTGAGCTGGAAAGAAGCGAACTTGACAAAGTCCTCAGGCCTGACATTGCTACATTCAAAATGCTTGTTGATGTCCACGAGCCAATCATCGGCATCCGTGGCCTCGGCACAGTAGCTGAAAGACTTGGGCTGATTTGCGAGAAACTGGTTGAGAGTGGCAAAGTGAAACTGATTGTTGCCTTGACCTTGATTGCCTTGCCCTTGAGTACGTTCTTGCAAGAGTTGCAGAATCATCTGAGCATTGGCGTTGGTGGCTGCCATGATTGATTGCCATGCTTCCGGAGGTGGAGGTGGTGGCGGAGGGATCGCTTGACTCCCTTCATTTCGATTCGGATTCTGACGCGTTGGCGGAGCCATCCTGAAGAGGGTGACATCCGTTAGCATCTTGATAGACAAAAGATAAGTAGAATCAACGGATAGAAATTGCAACATATAGTCTTCACAATAAACATTCGAACGAAGATGAACGAATGACTTCCGTAGTAAACCATCACACTTCCATAAGTTGAGAAGCCACTTGAAAAAGATATGGAATGAACATCTGAATTCGAAGCAACTCGAATACCAAAACACAAAATAAAACAAAGTATTGGCTTGCAGAATAAGCCGGAACAAACATATGATAGAAATTTCGTCCGAAGTTTTCGTGGTGGGGCCCACACGGGCTCAATCGTACAGCACCATCATGTACAAGGCTGTGCACATGACATACGAAGCGTCCCCGAGTCGGCAAAGCCATGGACTCTTTAAGACACAACGAGACCACTGTAAAATCAACCGTATACAGGCGGACCACTAGACGTCGAACCCCAATCTCATATCATGCGTCTGTCGGAAAGATATCCTAAGGCTACTAGAATTCCCACTTATAAACTCCCGAAACTTTCTGGTTATGCAATCTGGTGTAGGGGATACAGGGGACACAAAATATATATCACCCAAACTAGCAATCCCTAGATCCAGCTGTATCCATCCGTCAACACATAACCAAGAAACCTTCGGAAATCGTTTACCTCAACCTTCGAAAAACATCCGTTATACAAGTTATGGCAATACTCCCGAACTCCCGCCCCAGTACTGGGTGGCGTCGAGGTGATCTCACCAACAAATGCATAAAAGAGATTTCGATGTCGGCGAAACTCAGGTATTCCAGAACTGCAACGATAAAATTGTGACGACAACACCTCGGAGCTCAACTCCCCGGGACACTGCCGCAACCCCTAAATGACAGGAGGCACCAAGAACAATGTTCTCGTCACAAATCGATCGGAACGATTCCAAGATACCCGCGTGATCCTAAATTTTTTTTTTGTGAAATTTGAGGAGAGAATAGTCAAAACTTCTACGTCAGGAGACCTCACCAGAGCGACGAAGGGACTGAGGAGTAAAAAGAATCCTACTCTCCGATATATATAATCCTAAAACTCAAAACTTTTTTTCTAGACTCAACAACGTCAGCGATTCGATCAAGCAGGGGGCTCCTAAGTCGGGGATGGCTCTGATTACCAACTTGTAACGCCCACGATGCGGCTATATCTCCCACGTGTCGAGGCACGACTTAGAGGCATAACCGCATAGTGGTTTTGTCGCAAGAAGGGTCATCTTCACACAATCCCATGTAATGAACAAGAATGGGATAAAGAGTTGGCTTACAATCGCCACTTCACACAATACATAAATATCATTCATACATCATCCAAAATACAATCATATAGACCGACTACGGTCAAAATCCAGATGAAAATAAGACAACCCCAAATGCTAGATCCCCGATCGTCCCAACTGGGCTCCACTACTGATCATCAGGAAAAGACACATAATAACGACCACGTTCCTCGTCGAACTCCCACTTGAGATCGACGCCATCATCTGCACTGGCATCGTCGGCACCTGCAACTGGTTTTGGAAGTATCTGTGAGTCACGGGGACTCAGCAATCTCACACCCGCGAGATCAAGACCATTTAAGCTTAAAGGGGGAAATGGTGCAAAGAGGTGGAGCTGCAGCGGCAAAAGCATATATGGTGGCTAACTTGCGCAAAAGAGAGCGAGAAGAGAAGCAATGGAGCGGACGTCATCTAGCCATGACCAAGAAGAGGTCCTGAACACCTACTTACGTCATACATAACACAGACCGTGTTCACTTCCCGGACTCCGCCGAGAAGAGACCATCACGGGTACACACGCACTTGGTGTATTTTAATTGGGTCGAGTGACAAGTTATCTACAACCGGACATTAACAAATTCCCATCTGCCACATAACCGCGGGCACGGCTTTCGAAAGATAATACCCTGTAGGGGTGTCCCAACTTAGCCCATCATAAGCTCTCACGGTCAACGAAGGATAAACCTTCTTCCGGAAAGACCCGATCAGTCTCGGAATCCCGGTTTACAAGACATCTCGACAATGGTAAAACAAGACCAGCAAAGCCTCCCGAATGTGCCGACAAATCCCGATAGGAGCTGCACATATCTCGTTCTCAGGGCACACCGGATTGTCCAAGCTTCCGATAGGCCAGACCAGAGTTGCCCCTGGTGGCCACCGGCGACTGACAGTTTGGACCAATACTCAGAGGAGCACTGGCCCGGGGGTTTAAAATAAAGATGACCCTCGGGCTCTAGAAAACCCGGGGGAAAAGGTATAGGTCGCAAATGGTAAAACCAAGGTTGGGCCTTGCTGGAGGAGTTTTATTCAAGGCGAACTGTCAAGGGGGTCCCATAAATCACCCGACCGTGTAAGGAACGCAAACTCAAGGAACATAATCCCGGTTTAACAGTAACTAGTGCGGCAAGAGTGGAACAAAACACCAGGCATAAGGCCGAGCCTTCCACCCTTTACCAAAATATATAGATGCATTAATTAAATAAGAGATATTGTGATATCCCAACATGTCCATGTTCCGACATGGAACAAACTTCAACTTCACCTGCAACTAGCAACGCTATAAGAGGGGCTGAGCAAAAGCGGTAACATAGCCAAACAACGGTTTGCTAGGAAAGGATGGTTAGGGCTGACATGGCTAAAATAGGAGACATGATATAGCAAGTGATAGGTAGCGAGCATGGCAATAGAACGGACAACTAGCAAAGCAAAGATAAAAGTGATTTCGAGGGGTGGTCATCTTGCCTGCAAGATTCTCAGAGTTGTCGAAAGCTTGATCCTCGTAAGCGTACTCGACAGGTTCCTCGTTCACGAACTCGTCTCCCGGCTCTACCCAAGACAAGAACACAAGCAAACGGAACCACAATCAACAACGAGAAATGCACAAACAACATGATGCAAGACATGTATGATATGCAAGATATGATATGCGATGCATATGCGTGCTCCGGAAGGGAAAAGATGAACATGACAGTAACTTGGAAAACCAAGCATGCCACTGGAAAGATGAGATGATTTCGGTCGAAATCGATATAAAGATCACCGGAATCGGATGCACGGATTGCAAATAGCAAGCAAAACAAGAATGACACTAATCTGCGATAAACAGCAAGATAGCACTTAAAATACAACAAGTAACAATGCTACAGCACCCCAACATAGCAAAAAAGAAAATGGCAGTAATCTACAGGAGATGCTTGACAAAATATGAACACTGAGCTACCGCTAGTTCATAACATATCAAGCTCAAACAAGCATGGCAAAAGTGCAAAAGATTACAGGTTCACAGACTTAGTGAAAAACTGGACATGGCAGAAATCAGCATCAGGTAGCAATGTTCAGAGCACGAAATCAACATGCTACAGGCACTTAACATTGCAAAACAAGGCATAGTAGTGTTCTACTAAATGCACATGACAAAAGTCCCTTACTGACCATAAGCCAAAAAGGACCAGAAGATATGATGGCAAGCATGTAAACATAGCAAGTTTCGTTATCAGGTTTCAGACTTAGCAGAAAACAGAGCATGGCAGAAATATTAATATGTAGGCCTCTTTGTGAGCTTGAGGCACTCACTACAGAGCAATGCATGACAAACCAAGCATACCTACAGCAAGATAGCATGTGTATTAAGCTATCCATGGCAAGAACAATTGCATAGCATGTATGGATAAACTACAATAAGCTTGGCAAAAATGCATGTCATGTTAAGAATCTGTCAGAAATATTTTATAGCAAAAGTAGAACAAGATTGATTCATGCTATGGTACCCTAAAATTGCAAACAATTGCAGGAATGGATCAATTACAACTATAGCTACAAAACATCCTTACTGAACATCTCCAAAATATGCATGGATCTCTCTCTAGCATCAAGTTTACATGGCAACAAAATTACAGCTACATGGGCGAATCAGAGCTACATGCACAAAGTTATCGCATCGGGAACAGGAGCATATGCTAAGAAAATTATCAGACTTAGCAAAACGGAGGGGGGGTTTCGGGTCAACCTTTGACCAGATCTGGATCGCGGTCAACGGGAGCTCGAGCTCGCCGGCTCGGGCCGGAGGAGGAGAGGGGGCCGGCGGGCGAGGGGCCGGAGGCCGGTGGCGAGGCGGCGGCGCCGGAGGAGGGGGCCACCGGCGGGGGCGGCGCCGGAGGAGGCGGTGGCCGGCGCGGCGGCGGA
>NC_057799.1:439248119-439249301 GCF_018294505.1 Triticum aestivum
TCATCCAAAATACAATCATATAGACCGACTACGGTCAAAATCCAGATGAAAATAAGACAACCCCAAATGCTAGATCCCCGATCGTCCCAACTGGGCTCCACTACTGATCATCAGGAAAAGACACATAATAACGACCACGTTCCTCGTCGAACTCCCACTTGAGATCGACGCCATCATCTGCACTGGCATCGTCGGCACCTGCAACTGGTTTTGGAAGTATCTGTGAGTCACGGGGACTCAGCAATCTCACACCCGCGAGATCAAGACCATTTAAGCTTAAAGGGGGAAATGGTGCAAAGAGGTGGAGCTGCAGCGGCAAAAGCATATATGGTGGCTAACTTGCGCAAAAGAGAGCGAGAAGAGAAGCAATGGAGCGGACGTCATCTAGCCATGACCAAGAAGAGGTCCTGAACACCTACTTACGTCATACATAACACAGACCGTGTTCACTTCCCGGACTCCGCCGAGAAGAGACCATCATGGCTACACACGCACTTGGTGTATTTTAATTGGGTCGAGTGACAAGTTATCTACAACCGGACATTAACAAATTCCCATCTGCCACATAACCGCGGGCACGGCTTTCGAAAGATAATACCCTGCAGGGGTGTCCCAACTTAGCCCATCATAAGCTCTCACGGTCAACGAAGGATAAACCTTCTTCCGGAAAGACCCGATCAGTGTCGGAATCCCGGTTTACAAGACATCTCGACAATGGTAAAACAAGACCAGCAAAGCCTCCCGAATGTGCCGACAAATCCCGATAGGAGCTGCACATATCTCGTTCTCAGGGCACACCGGATTGTCCAAGCTTCCGATAGGCCAGACCAGAGTTGCCCCTGGTGGCCACCGGCGACTGACAGTTTGGACCAATACTCAGAGGAGCACTGGCCCGGGGGTTTAAAATAAAGATGACCCTCGGGCTCTAGAAAACCCGGGGGAAAAGGTATAGGTCGCAAATGGTAAAACCAAGGTTGGGCCTTGCTGGAGGAGTTTTATTCAAGGCGAACTGTCAAGGGGGTCCCATAAATCACCCGACCGTGTAAGGAACGCAAACTCAAGGAACATAATCCCGGTTTAACAGTAACTAGTGCGGCAAGAGTGGAACAAAACACCAGGCATAAGGCCGAGCCTTCCACCCTTTACCAAAATATATAGATGCATTAATTAAATAAGAGATAT
>NC_057799.1:439251850-439252835 GCF_018294505.1 Triticum aestivum
ATGATTGGCTCGTGGACATCAACAAGCATTTTGAATGTAGCAATGTCAGGCCTGAGGACTTTGTCAAGTTCGCTTCTTTCCAGCTCAAGGACCAAGCTGCTGATTGGTTTCAGCAATACAAAGATTCCAGAGGAGGTCGTGTGATCACTTGGACTGACTTCTGTCGGGACTTCAAAGCGCACCACATTCCACAAAGTGTTGTTGAGAGCAAGCGTGAGGAGTTCCGCAATCTCAAGCAAGGAAACATGTCTGTGTATCAATATAACATTCAGTTTCAGAAACTTGCTCGCTTCGCTAAACAAGACGTTCCTGATGAGAAGAGCATGATCTATCACTTCCGAGGTGGCCTTAAAGAGGATCTGCAGTTAGCTCTCGTTCTTGTTGAGCCTACTCAGTTTGATCAATTCTACAATATGGCACTGAAGCAAGAGGCTGCTCAGCTCAAGTGTGAGGTTTCTAAGAAGAGAGTCAGAGATGCAGTTCAGTCTTCTTCTTCCTCACTTGTGACAGCTAAGCAACAGAAGTTCTGGTTGCCTCCTCCTCCTCCGTTTCGTCAGCCTTACCAGCAGAAGAACAAAGGTGGCCATAGTTCTTCCAACTCTTCCAACTCTGGCTATCAGAACAAGTCTCAGAATCAAGCTCCAAAGTCCAATGCTCCTTATCACCGTCCACTCTCAGAGGTGACTTGCAACAAATGTCAGCAGAAAGGTCACTATGCTAACAAGTGCTTCAACCAGAGGCGTCTTCCTCCTCCTCCTCCTGTCAGATCTTCCAGCAATGCAGTGGTCAAGCATAATCCAAAGTTTGCAAAGGTGAACATGTTGAATGCAGCTCAAGCGGAGGAATCTACTGATGTGATAATGGGTAATCTTCCTGTTAACGATATTCCTGCAAAAGTTCTTTTTGATACTGGTGCATCTCTTTCTTTCATTTCAAGACCTTTTGCATCCAAGCATGAATTGCATTTCCAAGGATTGCCTAGGCC
>NC_057799.1:439252845-439258972 GCF_018294505.1 Triticum aestivum
TGACGAGAACATTGTTCTTGGTGCCTCCTGTCATTTAGGGGTTGTGGCAGTGTCCCGGGGAGTTGAGCTCCGAGGTGTTGTCGTCACAATTTTATCGTTGCAGTTCTGGAATACCTGAGTTTCGCCGACATCGAAATCTCTTTTATGCAGTTGTTGGTGAGATCACCTCGACGCCACCCAGTACTGGGGCGGGAGTTCGGGAGTATTGCCATAACTTGTATAACGGATGTTTTTCGAAGGTTGAGGTAAACGATTTCCGAAGGTTTCTTGGTTATGTGTTGACGGATGGATACAGCTGGATCTAGGGATTGCTAGTTTGGGTGATATATATTTTGTGTCCCCTGTATCCCCTACACCAGATTGCATAACCAGAAAGTTTCGGGAGTTTATAAGTGGGAATTCTAGTAGCCTTAGGATATCTTTCCGACAGACGCATGATATGAGATTGGGGTTCGACGTCTAGTGGTCCGCCTGTATACGGTTGATTTTACATTTGTCTCGTTGTGTCTTAAAGAGTCCATGGCTTTGCCGACTCGGGGACGCTTCGTATGTCATGTGCACAGCCTTGTACATGATGGTGCTGTACGATTGAGCCCGTGTGGGCCCCACCACGAAAACTTCGGACGAAATTTCTATCATATGTTTGTTCCGGCTTATTCTGCAAGCCAATACTTTGTTTTATTTTGTGTTTTGGTATTCGAGTTGCTTCGAATTCAGATGTTCATTCCATATCTTTTTCAAGTGGCTTCTCAACTTATGGAAGTGTGATGGTTTACTACGGAAGTCATTCGTTCATCTTCGTTCGAATGTTTATTGTGAAGACTATATGTTGCAATTTCTATCCGTTGATTCTACTTATCTTTTGTCTATCAAGATGCTAACGGATGTCACCCTCTTCAGGATGGCTCCGCCAACGCGTCAGAATCCGGATCGAAATGAAGGGAGTCAAGCGATCCCTCCGCCACCACCTCCACCTCCGGAAGCATGGCAATCAATCATGGCAGCCACCAACGCCAATGCTCAGATGATTCTGCAACTCTTGCAAGAACGTACTCAAGGGCAAGGCAATCAAGGTCAAGGCAACAATCAGTTTCACTTTGCCACTCTCAACCAGTTTCTCGCAAATCAGCCCAAGTCTTTCAGCTACTGTGCCGAGGCCACGGATGCCGATGATTGGCTCGTGGACATCAACAAGCATTTTGAATGTAGCAATGTCAGGCCTGAGGACTTTGTCAAGTTCGCTTCTTTCCAGCTCAAGGACCAAGCTGCTGATTGGTTTCAGCAATACAAAGATTCCAGAGGAGGTCGTGTGATCACTTGGACTGACTTCTGTCGGGACTTCAAAGCGCACCACATTCCACAAAGTGTTGTTGAGAGCAAGCGTGAGGAGTTCCGCAATCTCAAGCAAGGCAACATGTCTGTGTATCAATACAACATTCAGTTTCAGAAACTTGCTCGCTTCGCTAAACAAGACGTTCCTGATGAGAAGAGCATGATCTATCACTTCAGAGGTGGCCTTAAAGAGGATCTGCAGTTAGCTCTCGTTCTTGTTGAGCCTACTCACTTTGATCAATTCTACAATATGGCACTGAAGCAAGAGGCTGCTCAGCTCAAGTGTGAGGCTTCTAAGAAAAGAGTCAGAGACGCAGTTCAGTCTTCTTCTTCCTCACTTGTGACAGCTAAGCAACAGAAGTTCTGGTTGCCTCCTCCTCCTCCGTTTCGTCAGCCTTACCAGCAGAAGAACAAAGGTGGCCATAGTTCTTCCAACTCTTCCAACTCTGGCTATCAGAACAAGTCTCAGAATCAAGCTCCAAAGTCCAATGCTCCTTATCACCGTCCACTCTCAGAGGTGACTTGCAACAAATGTCAGCAGAAAGGTCACTATGCTAACAAGTGCTTCAACCAGAGGCGTCTTCCTCCTCCTCCTCCTGTCAGATCTTCCAGCAATGCAGTGGTCAAGCATAATCCAAAGTTTGCAAAGGTGAACATGTTGAATGCAGCTCAAGCGGAGGAATCTACTGATGTGATAATGGGTAATCTTCCTGTTAACGATATTCCTGCAAAAGTTCTTTTTGATACTGGTGCATCTCTTTCTTTCATTTCAAGACCTTTTGCATCCAAGCATGAATTGCATTTCCAAGGATTGCCTAGGCCATTAGCAGTTGTCTCTCCAGGTAAATGCATGAATGCAAGTTCCATGGTTCCGAATGTTACCATCAAGATGGGCGATTATGCATTCCAGTCTTCTCCAATTGTTCTTGGTGATTCGGATATTGATCTTATTCTCGGGATGGACTGGCTTTCTAAGCACAAGGCTCAACTTGATTGTGCTGCCAGAGAAATTCAATTGACACACTCGTCTGAGGATGTGATTGTTTTTGCCGCTCGTAATGAAACCATTCGGTTTTTCTCTCTCAATGAGAAGGGCGAATTGGATGCCATCTCTCAAATTCCAGTCGTTTGCGAGTATCAAGATGTCTTCCCAGAAGAGCTTCCGGGTATGCCTCCTCATCGGCCAGTTGAGTTCGTTATCGAACTAGAGCCTGGTACTGTACCCGTTTGCAAGCGTCCGTACAAGCTTGGACCTAACGAGCTGAAGGAATTGAAGAAGCAGCTCGATGAACAAGAACGTCTGGGTTTGATCAGACCGAGTTATTCTCCTTGGGGTTGTGGTGTTCTTTTTGTCAAGAAGAAGGATGGCACGGACCGACTTTGTGTCGACTACCGTCCATTGAACAAGAAGACAATCAAGAACAAGTATCCACTTCCCAACATCAATGAGCTATTTGAGCAACTCAAGGGCGCTAAAGTATTCTCGAAGCTTGACCTTCGTATGGGTTATCATCAGATTCGCATTCGTGAAGAAGATATTCCCAAGACAGCATTCAGAACAAGCTTTGGTTCTTATGAATATACTGCCGTGTCTTTCGTCCTTGTCAATGCTCCTCCGGTGTTCTCTCGGATGATGAATTTCATCTTCAACCCCTATACCAATGAATTCGTTCTAGTGTATCACGATGATATCTTGGTCTTCTCCAAGAACAAGCAGGATCATGCCAAACATTTGCGATTGGTGCTCGACAAGCTCAGAGAGTATCAATTCTATGCGAAGTTCTCCAAATGTGAGTTTTGGCTTGATGAAGTTCTTTTCCTTGGTCACATCATCTCCGCCAAAGGCATCGCTGTTAACCCCGAGAAGGTGTCCGCAGTTCTGGATTGGGAACCTCCTCAAAATGTCAAGCAGCTCCGCAGTTTTCTGGGTCTTGCAAGCTATTGCCGAAGATTCGTTGAGAATTTTTCCAAGATTGCAAAGCCTCTTTCCAACCTCCTACAGAAGCATGTGAAGTATGTCTGGTCTCCTGAGTGTGAAGTTGCTTTCAACACTCTCAAACAGAAACTAGTCACAGCTCCTGTCTTGACTCCTCCTGATGAATCCAAGCCATATGAAGTTTTCTGTGATGCTTCTCTCCAAGGTCTCGGTGCTGTGCTAATGCAAGAGAAGAAAGTTGTGGCTTATACCTCTCGGCAGTTGAAGCCCAACGAGAAGAACTACCCCACTCACGATCTTGAGTTTGCGGCAGTTGTCCATGCTTTGGTTACGTGGAGACATCTCTTGTTGGGGAGACAAGTGGACATTTTCACTGATCACAAGAGTCTCAAGTATATCTTCACTCAGCCCAACCTCAACCTCAGGCAGACTCGATGGGTCGAAATGATTCAAGAGTACAATCCGAGTATCGAATATACTCCAGGCAAAGCAAATGTCATTGCAGATGCTTTAAGCAGGAAAGCTTATTGCAACAGCTTAATTCTCAAGCCGTTCCAACCGGATCTCTGTGAAGTTTTCCGCAAGCTGAATCTCCAAGTTGTTCCTCAAGGCGTTCTTGCCAACCTCATAGTATCTCCTACTTTGGAAGATCAAATTCGTGAGGCACAACTCCTTGATGCCATGGTGAAGAAGGTGAAACGTGGTATCGACAAGGGTCTTTCCAAATACAAGTGCTATCGCATTGATGACAGAGACACTTTGTTCTTCGAGGACCGAATTGTGGTTCCGAAAGGTGATCTAAGGAAAGTCATAATGAACGAAGCACACAATTCTCTCCTTTCTATTCATCCTGGAAGTACGAAGATGTATCATGACCTCAAGCAGTCGTATTGGTGGACTCGAATGAAGCGAGAAAATTGCTCAATTCGTGAATGAATGTGATGTCTGCCGAAGAGTGAAAGCAGAACACCAACGACCAGCTGGTCTCCTCCAACCTCTTGCTATTCCGGAATGGAAGTTTGATCATATCGAAATGGACTTCGTGACTGGATTTCCCAAGTCCAAGCGCGGAAATGATGCTATCTTCGTGGTCATTGACAAGCTCTCTAAAGTGGCTCATTTCCTTCCTATCAAAGAATCCATCACAGCAGCTCAGCTGGCAGAGCTCTACACCTCCAGAATTGTCTCCTTACACGGCATTCCACAATTGATTTCTTCAGATCGTGGAAGCATCTTCACCTCTAAGTTCTGGGACTCCTTCCAGAAGGCCATGGGCACAAACATTCGCTTCAGCACAGCTTTCCACCCTCAAACTAGTGGCCAAGTCGAGCGAGTCAATCAAATTCTTGAAGATATGCTCAGGGCTTGTGTCATTTCCTTTGGCATGAGATGGGAAGATTGTCTTCCTTATGCTGAATTCTCCTACAACAACAGCTTCCAAGCGAGTTCGGGCAAGGCCCCATTCGAGATTCTCTATGGCAGAAAGTGCCGTACCCCTCTTAATTGGTCAGAGACTGGTGAACGCCAACTTCTTGGCAATGACTTAATCACTGAAGCTGAAGAGATGTGTAAAGTCATCCGTGATAATCTCAAAGCCGCGCAATCGCGTCAGAAGAGTTACTATGATAGTAAGCATCGTGATTTGGCTTTCGAGATCGGAGACCATGTCTACCTCCGCGTCTCTCCAATGAAAGGCACCCGTCGCTTCGGTATCAAAGGGAAGCTTGCCCCTAGATACGTGGGTCCTTTCAAGATCATTGGCAAAAGAGGCGACCTCGCCTATCAACTTGAGCTTCCTTCCAACTTCGCAAACGTGCACGATGTGTTCCACGTGTCACAGCTCCGCAAGTGCTTCAAGACGCCTGAGCGCACTATCGACTTCGAATAGATTGACCTCCAAGAAGATTTGTCTTATCATGAGCACCCAGTTGCTATTCTTGAAGAAACTGAGCGCAAGACTCGCAACAAGTCTATCAAATTCCTGAAAGTGAAGTGGTCGCACCATTCCGACCGGGAAGCCACCTGGGAACGCGAGGACCATCTCCGTTCCGAATATCCGGAGTTCTTTCAGTCCTAGATCTCGGGACGAGATCCTCTCGTAGTGGTGGAGTGTTGTAACACCCCGCATGTAACTTGCCATATTTGTAACTCCGACTCTTGCCATTTCCGTTAATGTGATATGTTTTTCCCTCCGTTTTTGGGTTTTGTCTTTCGTTTTGTATTTTCTCATGTCATGCATTTTCATATCATGTCATCATGTGCATTGGATTCGCATACGTGTTCGTCTCATGCATCCGAGCATTTTCCCCGTTGTCCGTTTTGCAATCCGGCGCTCCTATCTCCTCCGGTGCACCCTTCTTGTCTTCTTTCGTGTGCGTGTGTCAAACTTTCTCGGAATGGACCAAGGCTTGTCATGTGGTCTTAATATACCACCCGAAGACTACCGGTCAAGTTTCGTTCCATTCGGAGGTCGTTTGGTACTCCAACGGTTAACCGGGCCTCCGCAATGTCCATTTGAGTATCCAGCAAAAACCCCCTCCAAAACCAGCCCAAAGCCCACCAAACTCTCTTCCATGCTCTAGGTCGTTCGATCACGATCGTGTGGGCGAAAACCGCACCTCATTTGGAGTCTCCTAGCTCCCTCTACCTATTTATATGTGGGCATCCCGAAAACGAAATCGCAGTCTCCCGTAACCCTAAATCGCCTCTCCGCGGGCGGACGTGTCCAGCCGCCGCCGGACAAATCGCGCCGCCGCTCCCGGCCAGTGGCATCGCGCCACGTCACCCCCGCCGCCGTCTCCACCGCGCCAGGCCCGCCGGGCCCGGATCGGGCCCGCGGGGCCCATCTCCGCCGCCGCG
>NC_057799.1:439259678-439269470 GCF_018294505.1 Triticum aestivum
CACCACCGCCTCCTCCGGCGCCGCCCCCGCCGGCGGCCCCCTCCTCCGGCGCCGCCGCCTCGCCACCGGCCTCCGGCCCCTCGCCCGCCGGCCCCCTCTCCTCCTCCGGCCCGAGCCGACGAGCTCGAGCTCCCGTTGACCGCGATCCAGATCTGGTCAAAGGTTGACCCGAAACCCCCCCTCCGTTTTGCTGTCTGATAATTTTCTCAGCATATGCTCCTGTTCCCGATGCGATAACTTTGTGCATGTAGCTACAATTCGCGCGTTTAATATGTCAAATTGTTTGTCTCATGATGCTCTTCATTTTTTTCAATTGCACGATTTTCATTAGAGGTCATCTTGATGCCCAAATCTTCGTTGGAAGAGGGCTAGTTGTTGTTAATCTTTGGTTCTTATCAGGACTTGGAGATTTGTCATTTTTGTATCATTTATTCTGTGCATCTTTTGAGCATGAGCTCTACATGTGTTTTGAAGTATGCCATGCCATCTTTCCAGTGGTATAGTCCATGTATTTTTGTGATCTTTGTGGTGACTAGCACAAGCATGCAAAGTAGGCCCCGTAATATTTCTGTTTTCAGGGACTTGGTGATTTCTCTAAGTTTGTCTGCTGTAATTTTGTTGCCATGTAAACTTGATTCTAGAGAGAGATCCATACATATTTTGGAGATGTTCAGTAAGGATGTTTTGTAGCCATAGTTGTAATTGATCCATTCCTACATTTGTTTGCAATTTTAGGGTACCATAGCATGACTCAATCTTGTTCTACTTTTGCTATAAAATATTTCTGACAGATTTCTTAACATGACATGCATTTTTGCCAAGCTTATTGTAGTTTATCCATACATGCTATGCAATTGTTCTTGCCATGGATACCTTAATAAACATGCCATATTGCTGTAGGTATGCTTGGTTTGTCATGCATTGCTCTGTAGTGAGTGCCTCAAGCTCACAAAGAGGCCTACATATTAATATTTCTGCCATGCTCTGTTTTCTGCCAAGTCTGAAACCTGATAACGAAACTTGCTATGTTTACATGCTTGCCATCATATCTTCTGGTCCTTTTTGGCTTATGGTAAGTAATGGACTTTTGTCATGTGCATTTAGTAGAACACTAATATGCCTTGTTTTGCAATGTTAAGTTCCTGTAGCATGTTGATTTCGTGCTCTGAACATTGCTACCTGATGCTGATTTCTGCCATGTCCAGTTTTTCACTAAGTCTGTGAACCTGTAATCTTTTGCACTTTTGCCATGCTTGTTTGAGCTTGATATGTTACGAACTAGCGGTAGCTCAGTGTTCATCTTTTGTCAAGCATCTCCTGTAAATTACTGCCATTTGCTTTGTTGCTATGTTGGGGTGCTGTAGCATTGTTACTTGTTGTATTTTAAGTGCTATCTTGATGTTTATCGCAGATTAGTGTCATTCTTGTTTTGCTTGCCATTTGCAATCCGTGCATCCGATTCCGGTGATCTTTATATCGATTTCGACCGAAATCATCTCATCTTTCCAGTGGCATGCTTGGTTTGCCAAGTTACTGTCATGTTCATCTTTTCCCTTCCGGAGCACGCATATGCATCGCATATCATATCTTGCATATCATACATGTCTTGCATCATGTTGTTTGTGCATTTCTCGTTGTTGATTGTGGTTCCGTTTGCTTGTGTTCTTGTCTTGGGTAGAGCCGGGAGACGAGTTCGTGAACGAGGAACCTGTCGAGTACGCTTACGAGGATCAAGCTTTCGACAACTCTGAGAATCTTGCAGGCAAGATGACCACCCCTCGAAATCACTTCTATCTTTGCTTTGCTAGTTGTCCGTTCTATTGCCATGCTCGCTACCTATCACTTGCTATATCATGTCTCCTATTTTAGCCATGTCAGCCCTAACCATCCTTTCCTAGCAAACCGTTGTTTGGCTATGTTACCGCTTTTGCTCAGCCCCTCTTATAGCGTTGCTAGTTGTAGGTGAAGTTGAAGTTTGTTCCATGTCGGAACATTGACATGTTGGGATATCACAATATCTCTTATTTAATTAATGCATCTATATATTTTGGTAAAGGGTGGAAGGCTCGGCCTTATGCCTGGTGTTTTGTTCCACTCTTGCCGCACTAGTTACTGTTAAACCGGGATTATGTTCCTTGAGTTTGCGTTCCTTACACGGTCGGGTGATTTATGGGACCCCCTTGACAGTTCGCCTTGAATAAAACACCTCCAGCAAGGCCCAACCTTGATTTTACCATTTGCGACCTATACCTTTTCCCCCGGGTTTTCTAGAGCCCGAGGGTCATCTTTATTTTAAACCCCCGGGCCAGTGCTCCTCTGAGTATTGGTCCAAACTGTCAGTCGCCGGTGGCCACCAGGGGCAACTCTGGTCTGGCCTATCGGAAGCTTGGACAATCCGGTGTGCCCTGAGAACGAGATATGTGCAGCTCCTATCGGGATTTGTCGGCACATTCGGGAGGCTTTGCTGGTCTTGTTTTACCATTGTCGAGATGTCTTGTAAACCGGGATTCCGAGACTGATCGGGTCTTTCCGGAAGAAGGTTTATCCTTCGTTGACCATGAGAGCTTATGATGGGCTAAGTTGGGACACCCCTGCAGGGTATTATCTTTCGAAAGCCGTGCCCGCGGTTATGTGGCAGATGGGAATTTGTTAATGTCCGGTTGTAGATAACTTGTCACTCGACCCAATTAAAATACACCAAGTGCGTGTGTAGCCGTGATGGTCTCTTCTCGGCGGAGTCCGGGAAGTGAACACGGTCTGTGTTATGTATGACGTAAGTAGGTGTTCAGGACCTCTTCTTGGTCATGGCTAGATGACGTCCGCTCCATTGCTTCTCTTCTCGCTCTCTTTTGCGCAAGTTAGCCACCATATATGCTTTTGCCGCTGCAGCTCCACCTCTTTGCACCATTTCCCCCTTTAAGCTTAAATGGTCTTGATCTCGCGGGTGTGAGATTGCTGAGTCCCCGTGACTCACAGATACTTCCAAAACCAGTTGCAGGTGCCGACGATGCCAGTGCAGATGATGGCGTCGATCTCAAGTGGGAGTTCGACGAGGAACGTGGTCGTTATTATGTGTCTTTTCCTGATGATCAGTAGTGGAGCCCAGTTGGGACGATCGGGGATCTAGCATTTGGGGTTGTCTTATTTTCATCTGGATTTTGACCGTAGTCGGTCTATATGATTGTATTTTGGATGATGTATGAATGATATTTATGTATTGTGTGAAGTGGCGATTGTAAGCCAACTCTTTATCCCATTCTTGTTCATTACATGGGATTGTGTGAAGATGACCCTTCTTGCGACAAAACCACTATGCGGTTATGCCTCTAAGTCGTGCCTCGACACGTGGGAGATATAGCCGCATCGTGGGCGTTACATTACCTCCATAGAGAGGGCCCGAACCTGGGTAAACATCGTGTCCCCCGTCTCCTATTACCATCGATCCTAAACGCACAGTTTGGGACCCCCTACTCGAGATCCGCCGGTTTTGACACCAACACCTTCTCCATCGCCAATTCCATGATGCTCCCCATCAAGAGTGAGTAATTACTTCATGGGCTCGCTGGTCGGTGAGGAGTTGGATGCGATTCATCATGTAATCGAGTTAGTTTTGTTAGGCTTGATCCCTAGTATCCACTATGTTCTGAGATTGATGTTGCTACGACTTTGCCATGCTTAATGCTTGTCACTTTGGGCCCGGGTGCCATGATTTCAGATATGAACTATTTATGTTATCACCATTATATCCATGTTCTAGATCCGATCTTGCAAGTTATAGTCACCTACTACGTGTTATGATCCGGCAACCCCGGAGTGACAATAGTCGGGGCCACTCTCGGTGATGACCGTACTTTGAGGAGTTCATGTATTCACCGTGTGTTAATGCTTTGTTCCGGTTCTCTATTAAAAGGAGGCCTTAATATCCCTTAGTTTCTAATTGGACCCCGCTGCCACGGGAGGGTAGGACCAAAGATGTCATGCAAGTTCTTTCCATAAGCATGTATGACTATTTACGGAATACACGCCTACATTATATTTATGAACTGGAGCTAGTGCCGTATCTCCCTAGGTTATAACTGTCTCATGATGAATATCATCCAACAAATTACCGATCTAATGCTTACGAATTTATCTTATATTGTTCTTGCAAAGTTGCTACTGCTATCGTTACTGCTGCACTTGCTACAAAACCACTGCTATCACTATTACCGTTACTATTGCTGCTGTCACTATTATCAAAACTATCATACTACTTTGCTACTGATCACGTTGCTGCAGATAATAAATTTCCAGGTGTGGTTGAATTGACAACTCAGCTGCTAATACTTGCAAATATTCTTTGGCTCCCCTTGTGTCGAATCTATAAATTTGGGTTGAATACTCTACCCTCGAAAACTGTTGTGATCCCCTATACTTGTGGGTTATCACGTGTCTTGCTTGGAACTCATCCAGCTCACCGCTCCTCCGTTCATGACGTACATGAATCCGGACTGTGATCGACAATCATCTTTGTTGGTTTGGAAACTAGCATCGGCGTAACCCCTTACAACGAGCTCTTCCTCACCTCCATAAACTAGCAGCATCTCTTTAGTCCTTTTCAGGTACTTCAAAATAGTATTTACCGCTGCCCAGTGACTCTCACCTGGGTTGGACTGGTATCTACTTGTTAGGCTTATTGCAAAAGCAACATCAGGCCGTGTACATATCATGGCATACATGATGGATCCAATTGTCGAGGCATACGGAATCCGACTCATCCTGCTTCACTCATCAGATGTCAAAGGACTCTGAGTCTCGCTTAGCCTTATACTATGCGAGACAGGCAAGAACCCTTTCTTGGCCTCTCTCCTGTTGGTCCGCTTCAACACTTTATCTACATACGTGCTCTGGCTCAAGCCGAGCAGCCTCCTCGATCTATCTCTATAGATCTTGATGCCTAAAATGTAAACTGGCTCACCAAGGTCCTTCATTGAAAACTTGCCATTCAATGATTCCATGACCGAGTTCAGCATCAAAGATCATTTCCAATCAGTAGTACGTCATCCACATACAAGATCAAAAACACTATCGAGCTCCCACTTAACTGCTTGTATAAACAAGCGTCCTCATCGCTTTTGATGAAACCGAGACCAGTGACGACCTCATCAAAACGAATGTTCCAACTCCGAGATTCTTGCCTCAACCCATAAATGGATCTCTTGAGCTTGCATACCTTACTGGTGCTAGTCGGATCGACAAAACCCTCGGGTTGTATCATATACACGTCCTCGGTTAAATTTCCGTGAACGAAAGCAGTTTTGACATCCATCTGCCATATCTCGTAATCAAAATATGCAGCTATAGCTAGTACGATCCTCACCGACTTCAGCATCGCTACCGGGGAGTAAGTCTCGTCGTAGTCAATGCCATGAACTTGTCCATAGCCTTTAGCGACAAGCCGAGCTTTGTGGATCTGAACATTTCCATCCACATCAGTTTTCTTCTTAAAGACCCATTTGCAGCCAATGGCCTTTACGCCAGGCGGCAGATCAACCAAGTCCCAGACTTGATTCTCATCCATGGACTTTAACTCGGATCTCATGGCCTCTATCCATGCCTCTGAATCCGGGCTAACCATCGCTTCCGCATATGTGGCCGGCTCGTCGCTTTGTAGCAACAATACATCACACACTCTGCGCAATCTTTCCGACCTCCGTGGTTCCGGTGCCGCTTCCACTACGGGTTCCTTCACTGACTCCGGTAAGATCTCATCACCCGCCGAGCCGTCCCCGAGTGGTACTAAAATTTCTTCAAGTCGGACCATCCTCCCACTGGCCTCCCGACTGAGAAACTCTTTCTCAAGGCAAACCCCGTTCCGAGCAACAAACACTTTGTTCTCTTCGCGATTGTAGAAGTTGTATCCCAAGGTTTCCCTCGGATATCCCACCAATATGCATTTATCTGACTTGGGTGTAAGTTTGTCTGACATAAGTCGCTTAACAAATGCTTCACAGCCCAAATCTTTAGAAAAGACAAATGCTTCACAGCTCCATCATCCTTTCCTCACATCGGATAATGCTCTAATAATGAAGATCATCACACTTTGATTTACTTACAACCCAAGAATTACAACTTGATACTTAGAACATAATATGACTCTATGTGAATGCCTCCAGTGGTGTACCGGGATGTGCAATGAATCAAGAGTGACATGTATGAAAAATTATGAATGGTGGCCATGCCACAAATACGATGTCAACTACATGATCGTGCAAAGCAATAAGACTATGATGAAACGTGTCATAATAAACGGAACGGTGGAAAGTTGCATGGCAATATATCTCGGAATGGCTATGGAAATGCCATAATAGGTAGGTATGGTAGCTGTTTTGAGGAAGGTAAATGATGGGTTCATGGTACCGGCGAAAGTTGCGCGGCACAAGAGAGGCTAGCAATGGTGGAAGGGTGAGAGTGCGTATAATCCATGGACTCAACATTAGTCATAAAGAACTCACATACTTATTGCAAAAATCTACAAGTCATCAAAACCAAGCACTACGTGCATGCTCCTAGGGGGATAGATTGGTATGAAAAGACCATCGCTCGTCCCCGACCACCACTCATAAGGAAGGCAATCAAAGAAACACCTCATGCTTCAAATTTGTCACACAACGGTTACCATACGTGCATGCTATGGGACTTGCAAACCTCAACAAAAGTATTTCTCAATTTCACAATTACTCAACTAGCACGACTCTAATATCACCATCTTTATATCTCAAAACAATCATCAAGTATCAAACTTCTCATAGTATTCAATGCACTATATATGAAAGTTTTTATTATACCCATCTTGAATGCCCATCATATTAGGACTAATTTTCTAACCAAAGCAAATTACCATGTTGTTCTAAAAGACTCTCAAAATAATATAAGTGAAGCATGAGAGATCAATAATTTCTATAAAATAAAACCACCACCGTGCTCTAAAAAGATATAAGTGAAGCACTAGAGCAAAATTATCTAGCTCAAAAGATATAAGTGAAGCACATAGACACTACTAGGGAAAAGCCTAGCAGCAGCGCGGGTTTTAGGCCTATCAATAGCGCGGGCAGGAGCGCTACTAGTACGGCGCTACAGCTAAAGGTTAGTAGTAGCATGCGTTAACCCACGCTACTGCTATATCGACTTAGTAGTAGCGCTTTCTCAGAAGAGCGCTACTGGTAATTACTAGTAGCGCTTCTCCCTGCCCACGCTACTACTATTATTTCGTATTTTATTTCTTTTTTATGTCATGTTGTATTCATACACCTTGATACAAGTTTTCATACAACATGAATTTAGAGATTGTTTTTACATCATAATGAGTTATTACATCATGAGGTGAAAGAACCGTGGACTAGTTTCAACTTTCAAGTGGATGGACATCCACTTGAAACTAATCCACGGTTCTTTCACCCAATGATATAATAAATATCATCATCATCATATCATTAACAACTTATCATCATAATACATCATTGTCATATAACACGTCCTCATGATCATCGTTTTCATCAATGAGACATCACATAGCAAATTGGTCACTAGTCATAATCACAACTACTCCTCATCATCAACTCTAACACACCACATAATAAACATATTGTACCTCATAGGACCTACTACATTCTCTTAGGACCTCCTATATTCTCTAAGGTAAAATAGAAAAAAACAAGATAGCCCCTGACTCTCCATTATGGAGAATGGAGATTATCCTGTCTCCAATTCTTGCCTTTCGCTTAATGTTGCTTCCAAGAACCTCCTTACGAATGTCCAAACATTTTTTCCATTCTCTGATTAGCATGTGTTCACCGGTTTTAGAAATCCGATATGCATAGGTGAGATCCGTAGGATGACCTGGCTGTATGTTCAGAACTTCAAGGAGACCATTCTGATACATCAGATGAGGCACACAATCCATCGGGATTTCCTGTTGAAAAACATAGTAATAACTTCGTAGTTAGCAATGATGTACTAGTTTTAGAAGTATGCAAAAGATGCACGGATGTCGTAATAGTAAAAAATCTTACCAGGGTATCTCCATAGAAGTTACCGTGGTTCAACACGTGCACTAGTGGCACGTATTCACCATAGTTTGGAGGAGTTCGATAATAGGTATTGTAATTCTCAAGATAAGTACAAAATGTGATCAGATGATTTTTCTCCTTATAAGTTAATTCGGAGCCATCGGTGTAGTGGGTTTTGTCTACCATCTTCCGCACATTCTTTGAAGAATGAAAATAAGCTGTCAATGGAAATAAGCTGTCAACTATTTTGAAATAAACAATATAAATTAGTTAATAACTATGTTTGAGAAACTTACATAGCAGTAGAATCGAAAGCGTATCAACAAGGACCCAAATGTCCATATTGTCTTGCTCGATGTCAGGATCACCAAGATCCATGGTGACAATCATACCCTCATAAAAACCATACATTTTGCAAAGTGCTTCCCAATTTTGGCAACCAAAATGGGTTACGCTCTGAGAATTGTACAGATTTACTTCAAAATCCATATCATGATGGGTCCTTAGGTGTATTTTCTTTGTTTCAAAATTTTCATGGTCTTCAAAACCCATCCTCTCCAAGACATAGCGTCTTGCATGGCATGGATAAGCTAGTTGAATTGTAAAAGATGAAAATTAGACGTTGAAATAGTTGAAGTCGTGCTTAATTACGAAAAAAACACTTGTCGTCGTTGCGTACCATTTCAACATCGAAGATCTCCTCGAGCTTAATGCTGAAGCGCCGATCTTCGTCCAAGTGAGGGCACCTGTCACACAGACCTCGATCGTCGTGGCACCAGCTGCACTCCTCCGGGAGACTTTCCTACATTCATAATTCAAAGATTAAACTTGTACAATTAAATATAGGTACTAAAAAACCTAAATTAGATCATTATTTTTCAAGAAAATCCAGGCCACTCGATATTTCCTACATATTCTAGCACAAGTCATGCCAGAATTCACGGAAAACTCCGGCATGACCTTTGCTAAAAAAGGACTTATCGAGTGCCTGAAATTTGCCGAAACGGAAATTAATCAACACTCCGGCAAAACATAGGCCACTCGGAGGTGTAACCTGAACATGACCGGCCACTTGGGCAACCACATATCCTATTTGAGCAACACAAGATATACATGTTTTTATCTACATCATATATATCTTATAGGACTCATATTGACATGGAGATTCGGCTGGTCTCACCTCAAGGTCGGAGGGGGTCGGTGACGGGGACGACGGCGGGGATGATGGAGGGGCTCCTTGATTTCTGCAAAAGCAAAAACCCTATAAGTTATCACTAATACATCCTGAATAATTGCTTAAACTAAAAAAATAACAACAAATATGACATGTTCAACTAGTTCTATTAATTCAACTAGTTCTTACTAAATATAAACTTACTATAAATAAAAAAACTAGTTCTTTCTAAAAATAAAGTAGTTCAACTAGTTATATTAATTTTCTTACTAAAAATACATTAGTTCTATTAATTCAACTAGTTCAACTAGTTTATTAATTTACTTACTAAACTAGTTCAACTAAAACTAAACTAGTTCAACTAGTTTATTAATTTACTTACTAATTATTTGAAACACTTACTAAAAACAGTAAAAAAAACTACATTATACAATAGTAAAAAACATCTACTATTAACCATACTGCCTTAGTTAACTAGTACCATCACTACTACTAATTAATATCTACTACTACTAAAAATCATTATCTATGAACCCTAAATTAACATCTACTACTACTAAAAAACATCTA
>NC_057799.1:439269868-439277052 GCF_018294505.1 Triticum aestivum
GGCGGGCGCCAGCGGTGAGGTTGAGGGCGGCCTCGGGCGGCGGCGGTGAGGGCATGCTCGGGCTCGGGCGGCGGCGGCAGAGGAGTTAGGGGAACAGGGAAGCAGGACTTAGTGAAATTTTGAGCCCGCGGGTGGTTAAGTCGAACTAGCAGTAGCACACTTTAGGAAACGCGCTATAGCTAATTTAGCTATAGCGCGTTTTAGAGAAAAATGCTACTGCTAAGTCTAAGCACGAATAAAAAATATATATTGGTCATCATTGATCTTTTTGTGTAGAATCCAAATAGTCAACATGAATCCTCACTGTACCTGTATAGGTACAGGCGAGGAATCATATTGCAGCCACAAATCCTACACAGATAGTTCAATGAAGACCAAGTGCTCGAGATAGTTTGAGAAGTAACATATTTAAGGTGGTAAGCACCTTGTTTGCTTAGCAGTATGGGACTAAACTTAATTAGTTGCGGTGATACTTGGCAACAGCGAGTTCTGAAGAAAAACGCTGCTACTGAGTACTTTAGCAGTAGCGCGTCCAGGAGAAGGGCGCTACTACTATATCTAGCCTGGAGGAAACGCCGTGGCAATTATAATAGTAGCATTTGTTTCACCTAGAGCGCTACTGCTAAATGTGTGTTAGTAGCGCGGTTTCCCGGAGCTCGCTACTGCTAATTAGCAGTAGCGTTTTATTTTAAACCACGCTGCTGCTAAGATTCTGTGTATAAGGTTTTCCCTAGTAGTGAGAGTATTCTAATAAATTCCGATTCATTTGTGTCTCTCCCAAAAGGTGTGTACAGCCAGGATGATTGTGGTAAACTAAAAAGCAAAGACTCAAATCATACAAGACGCTCCAAGCAAAACACGTATCATGTGCTGAATAAAAATATAGCCTCAAGTAAAGTTACTGGTAGATGAAGACAAAAGAGGGGATGCCTTCCGGGGCATCCCCAAGATTAGGATTTTGGTTGTCCTTGAATTTTACCTTGGGGTGCCTTGGGCATCCCCAAGCTTAGGCTCTTTCCACTCCTTATTCCAAAATCCATCAAATCATTACCCAAAAACTTGAAAACTTCACAACGCAAAACTTAACAGAAAATCTCATGAGCTCCGTTAGTATAAGAAAACAAACCACCACTTTAAGGTAATGTCATGAACACATTCTTTATTTATATTGGTGTTAAACCTAATGTATTCCAACTTCTCTATGGTTCATACTCCCCGATACTACCCATAGTTTCATTAAAATAAGCAAACAACACGCGAAAAACAGAATCTGTCAAAACAGAACAGTCTGTAGCAATCTGATTCATACGCATACTTCTGTAAATCCAAAAATTCTGAAAAAATAGGACGATCTCGATAATTTGTTTATTGATCTACTGCAATTGGAATCAGTATTTTATGACTCTCTGGTGATTTTTAACAATTGTTTTCGTGAGCAGAAAGTTTCTATCTTTTTTCAGCAAGATCAAATAATTATCACCCAAGAAGATCCTATAAGTTTTACTTGGCACAAACACTAATTAAAACATAAAACCACATATAAACAGAGACTAGATGAATTATTTATTACTAAACAAGAACAAACAGCAAAAAACCAAAATAAAATTGGGTTGCCTCCCAACAAGCGCTATCTTTAAACCCTTTTTAGCTAGGCATTGAGATTTCAATGATGCTCACATGAAAGATAGCAATTGAAACATAAAGAGAGCATCATGAAGCATGTGAAAAACACATCTAAGTCTAACATACTTCCTATGCATAGGCATCTTATAGGCAAACAAATTATCAAGGCAAGCAAATCCTAACATATGCAAAGGAGAAGAAAGAAACAAGATCAATCTCAACAAGAAGAGAGGTAATTTAGTAACATCAAAATTTCTACAACCGTATTTTTGTCTCTCATAATAATTACATGTGGGATCATATTCAAATTCAACAATATAGCTATCACATAAAAATTTCTCTACATGATCCACATGCATGCAAAGTTGACACTCTTCCAAAATAGTGGGAATATCAACTAAAGTCATGACCTCTCCAAACCCACTTTTATTAAAAAAATCATAAGATTGAACATACTCAAAATATGTGGGATCTAAAGTTGACACTCTTCCAAACCCACTTTCAATATTATTGCAAACAGTATTATCAATCTCATATTCATCATGGGGCTTAAATAAATTTTCAAGATCATAAGAAGAATCACCCCAATCATGATCATTGCAGCAAGTAGTAGACATAGTAAAACTAGCATCCCCAACCTTAGGGTTTTGCATATTATTAGCACAATTGACATCAAGAGAATTTATAGTAAAATCATTGCAATCATGCTTTTGATTCAAGGAACTATCAAGTATGGGTGCAATAGCAATAATCTCATGTTTAACATAAGGAATTATAGCAAATTCATCTCCATAAATATTGGCATCATGGCCATAAGAATAGCAAGCATCATGTTTCTCAAGGGATATTTCAATCAAATCATTGGAATCATAATTGTCTATAGATTCCTACATATCATTATTTTCTTCCAAAGCAACAATCATTCTCTCAAAAAATTCCTTAACATAGGCATTATGAGCATAGTTTTCATAGCAATATTTAAGTTTGTTGGAATTTTCAGATTTGTAGAGAGTAATATCATACTGTTCAATCAAAGAAGCAACTTCATGAGCACCCTTAAAACGACAAATTCTTCAATTTGTTCGATATCATAGTAACTATAAACACCCTTTTCATAAGAAAATAAGATTTCATTACCATTAAACTCACATAGGTAGGGAAGGTGTTTTTTAGGGTTCTTAGAGCAACAAGTAAAATCATAAATTTCACAAAGATTCCAAGCATAGCATAGCAAACTATTTATTTGATACCATAAGAGCTTCCCCTTTTCACACAAACGATGACGCACAAAATGAGCATGCTCATCTAAAGATTTTCCCTCAACTAAACTAGTTGGGGTTTCAGCACTAGCATATATAGATCGAAGATGATCCAAGTAGAACACTTTAAGTGGATCCATATCAATAGATTTTTAGCAACCAAAGATGCAAGCAAATAGAAGGCGCATGGAAACACAAACAAAAAGACATACGAGAAGATGGCGAAGAAAAGGCAAAGGTTTTCAAAAATCATTTAGAAGTGGGGGAGAGGAAAACGAGAGGCGAATGGCAAATAATGTAATGCGAGGGAGAAGAGTTTATGATGGGTACTTGGTATGTCTTGACTTGAGCGTAGATCTCCCCGGTAACGGCGCCAGAAATGGCTAGTTGACGGGAGATCAAATCTTGACTTGACTTGGCGCAAATCTCCCTGGCAACGGCGCCAGAAATCCTTCTTGCTACCTCCTGAGCATGCATTGGTTTTCCCTTGAAGAGGAAAGGGTGATGCACCAAAGTAGCGTAAGTATTTCCCTCAGTTTTTGAGAACCAAGGTATCAATCCAGTAGGAGATAACATGCAAGTCACCTAGTACCTGCACAAACAATCAAGAACCTTGCAACCAACGCGATAAGGGGGTTGTCAATCCCTTCACGGTCACTCGCAAAAGTCAGATCCAATAAAGATAGTAAGATAAATATTTTTGGTATTTTTGTTGTATAGATTGGAAAGTAAAGATTGCAAAATAGTAAAACAAGATGTGATGTGATACGTCTCCAACGTATCTATAATTTTTTATTGCTTCATGCTATATTATATTCTGTTTTGGATGATTAATGGGCTTTGTTATACACTTTTATATTATTTTTGGGACTAACCTATTAACCGGAGGCCCGGCCCAAATTGTTGTTTTTTGCCTATTTCAGAGTTTCGCAGAAAAATAATATCAAACGGAGTCCAAACGGAATGAAACCTTCGGGAACGTGATTTTCGGAACAAACGTGATCCAGAGGAGTTGGACCCTACGTCAAGAAAGCAACCAGGAGAGCATGAGGCAGGGGGGCGCGCCTACCCCCTGGGCGCACCCTCCACCCTTGTGGGCCCATGTTGCTCCACCGACGTACTTCTTCCTCCTATATTTACCTACGTACCCCCAAACCAACAGAAGCATCCATGAAAACCTAATTCCACCGCCGCAACCTTCTGTACCCGTGAGATCCCATCTTGGGGCCTTTTCTGGCGTCCTGCTGGAGGGGGCATTGATCACGGAGGGCTTCTACATAAACACCATAGCCTCTCCGATGATGTGTGAGTAGTTTACCTCAGACCTTCGGGTCCATAGTTATTAGCTAGATGGCTTCTTCTCTCTCTTTGGATCTCAATACAAAGTTCTCCATGATTCTCGTGGAGATCTATTCCATGTAATCTTCTTTTGCGGTGTGTTTGTTGAGACCGATGAATTGTGGGTTTGTGATCAAGTTTATCTATGAAAAATATTTGAATCTTCTCTGACTTCTTTTATGTATGATTGGTTATCTTTGCAAGTTTCTTCGAATTATCAGTTTGGTTCGGCCTACTAGATTGATCTTTCTTGCAATGGGAGAAGTGCTTAGCTTTGGGTTCAATCTTGCGGTGTCCTTTCCCAGTGACAGCAGGGGCAGCAAGGCACGTATTGTATTGTTGCCATCGAGGATAACAAGATGGGGTTTATTTCATATTGCATGAGTTTATCCCTCTACATAATGTCATCTTGCTTAAAGCGTTACTCTGTTCCTTTGAACTTAATACTCTAGATGCATGCTGGATAGCGGTCGATGTGTGGAGTAATAGTAGTAGATGCAGGCAGGAGTCGTTCTACTTGTCACGGACGTGATGCCTATATACATGATCATACCTAGATATTCTCATAACTATGCTCAATTCTATCAATTGCTCAATAGTAATTTGTTCACCCACTGTAATACTTATGCTCTCGAGAGAAGCCACTGGTGAAACCTATGGCCCCGGGGTCTATTTTCCATCATAGTAATCTCCCGTCAACAAGCTATTTCTGGTGCCGCTTATTTTTGCTTTCTTTACTTCTACTCTTTATCATAAAAATACCAAAAGATATTATCTTATCATATCTATCAGATATCACTTTCATAAGTGACCGTGAAGGGATTGACAACCCCTTTATTTCGTTGGTTGCGAGGTTTTTATTTGTTTGTGTAGGTGCGAGGGACTCGTGCGTGGCCTCCTACTGGATTGATACCTTGGTTCTAAAAAACTGAGGGAAATACTTACGATACTTTACTGCATCACCCTTTCCTCTTCAAGGGAAAACCAACGCAGTGCTCCAGAGGTAGCAAGAAGGATTTCTGGCGCCGTTGCCGGGGAGTCTACGAAAAAGTCAACATACCAAGTACCCATCACAAACTCTTATCTCCTGCATTACATTATTTGCCATTTGCCTCTCGTTTTCCTCTCGCCCACTTCACCCTTGCCGTTTTATTCACGGCCATGTTTCTTTGCATTCCTCTGCTCTTCCAATTCCTATAAACCAAACACCCAAGTTGCCAGAAATCCTGTGTTTATAAATGCTCTGTTTACCATGTCCATTCCTATCCTATTTCGGTCTTTTTCCTATCCCTGCGTTTTTAGAATCATGCAAGCCAAATGAGCCCTTACAGAATTACTTCAGTTACAGGTAGATGTCGAAGGGAACTTTGTGTGGTTTGTCCTGCTCCTGCCGCGACATCGTCCACCTCACCTGACGTGCTCCATCGATAGAAACATCCACCAAACCAGACATCACGACTCCTGACCGTCTTTCGCTGCCTCAGATCTCCTTCCCTGCCGCCGGCACCCACCGCAACGGCATCACCATCATCGACTCAGCAGATGAACCTGAGGAGTACACGGGTCCACAAGAGAGGTCGCACTCTTTTGATTCTGCTTATGTTATGCATTGCTTAAAATTACCTGCTACTTTATTGTCCTGTTCACCTCTTGGACTCCAAGTCAGGTCCAAATTAATGTTCAAACTTGAGTTCTAAATTAGTTATGGGGCACATATCGAGGAAGCAATGAATAGTATCTCTGTCTAATATCTGGTTCACCTAGGGTATGCCTATGTTGTTCAGCTTGGGTGGGAAACAAATAGTAAAGTAATCATCATCTGTCTTTTTATTAAATTATAGCAATCATCAGCATGCTATCATTATTTTTGGATCCATCCACTGGTTGTTACCATCACTCTAAATTTCTGCATGCTCTCCTTACATAATCTCACCATATTTTTTCGTATGCATGTCATATATTGTACACAGTTGTCACGACCGGTTTTTCAATAAAATAATTATTGAGAAACCAATCCCTGTTACGGACCAGCGAGGAAGAATTCCTTCTCACTGATAGACAATACATTGGTCACAGAAGAAAAATACCAGGAGTACTAAATATAATACAAAGTTGAGCAGAGACTGCCCAACAATTTATTACATGCACGCCGATAAAACAATATGGCGGATAGGGTGGCAAACTTCTAACTCACGATAATAACGGTGATGGAAATATCATCGCGGAGCGAGTGACATGATTCCAGAATACTACAACTCTTCGAGCGTCGGAGTGAGGCTCGAGAATACTCATTGCGGGTGGCGGAAGCGTAAACGATACAAGTGACCAATATCCGGGATCGTGCAGGACTGACTGGGACTCCTCTAGGCGTCGGACGCGCTATCAAACTCTTCATCCAAGAGATCGCCTTCGTCAACATCTGGCCAAATCAACAAGCCAGGTGAGTACTATAAAAGTACTCGCAAGACAGTTCGGACATAAGGTATAACAAATGCAAGTATGAAACACATGAACAAGTTAACCAGTGCGATCAGACACAGAGATAATAAATACTGGGTGCCAAGCGAGGGTCTGAATGACGCCTCGAGCGGAAACTGCAGAATAGTAATACTGGTGCCAAACGAGTGTCTGAAAAGACTCCTCGAGAGGAAAATGCGGAATAATAATACAGGTGCCAAACGAGTGTCTGAAAGACTCCTCGGGAGGAAAATGCGGAATAATAATACAGGTGCCAAACGAGTGTCTGAAAGACTCCTCGAGAGGAAAATGCGGAATAATAATACAGGTGCCAAACGAGTGTCTGAAAGACTCCTCGAGAGGAAAATGCAGAATAATAATGCCACAGTCGGGCGTCGGGGCGACACCACATAAAGGGCTTATATCACAACTCATTAATACAATGGCTCGGAGACATAAATTATCACAAGCATGAGACATAAAAATAAAGTTAGTCCATCAACTGGA
>NC_057799.1:439277189-439326556 GCF_018294505.1 Triticum aestivum
AAAGACTCCTCGAGAGGAAAATGCGGAATAATAATACAGGTGCCAAACGAGTGTCTGAAAGACTCCTCGAGAGGAAAATGCGGAATAATAATACAGGTGCCAAACGAGTGTCTGAAAGACTCCTCGAGAGGAAAATGCGGTATAATAATACAGGTGCCAAACGAGTGTCTGAAAGACTCCTCGAGAGGAAAATGCAGAATAATAATGCCACAGTCGGGCGTCGGGGCGACACCACATAAAGGGCTTATATCACAACTCATTAATACAATGGCTCGGAGACATAAATTATCACAAGCATGAGACATAAAAATAAAGTTAGTCCATCAACTGGAATAACCAAAAAAATCTGAGATTTTACCGCTTGAGCTTGTTCACCGGGGGCAAGATTTTCACACGGATAGATTTGGATGAAAAGTCTACATTACTGATCATGGATACGATGATTTGGAAAGAATTGACTCTGCAGAGTTTGTACTTAACCACAGCCAACGGATTTCAGTAGTCACGGGGACTAGTTCCGTCTACGGTGTTCTGGAAGGAACACGTCTAACCAGTACACACCCAATTTAACCATCCGAAGCCAGGGATCACCCTCGGCAACATTCAGGAAAAACCCTGAGTCGGGGAGGCTACAATCTCGCGTAGCATGGGATCAAATTTCTATACGCGCGCTATAAGGGGGTGCCCCCCCTCTCGGTCCCAACCGGAAACACCCATGCCCCCTGACCGAATGACTGGCTTTAATCCTGGGCCAAGGTACCATCATCCGGGCCTCTCTGCTTGGTGTGTACACGGAAAGAGGTTACCAACTTACTAAACCGTATCCTGGCAATGAGACATGTGGTAGCACGGAAAGGGGAAGGGACGTTAACACGGCTCCAACCATGTTAACATCGGAAAAGTCGGATGACACAAGGCTGGCATGCTACAACAGTACCACCTTGCTGCCCTTCACGTCACCACATGATTAGGCCACCTCTCATCAGAGGTCATCGCAACTTTGGAACATGCAGGAAAAGATCGATAACATGGCTCCAACCACGTTAACGTCGAAGAAAGTCGGATGACGCAAGGCTGGCATGCTACAACAGTACCACCTTGCTGCCCTTCATGTCACCACATGATTAGGCCACCTCTCATCAGAGGTCATCGCAACTTTGGAACAACCGGGTCGTTGCCTTACAAGCAACGAGGTACTTATCGACACTCACATGCCACGCACAAACTTTCACATGAACATGCAAAACATCTGCCATATCAAATGTTCAAACATGCTTGCCTGGTTCAGAGAAGTCAGAGTCTAGCTCGGCGAAGTTCGCGGCTCCGTCCCCTCTCCCGGAACCTACGGCAATCACGAAACGGGGTACTAACGTGAAAACCAACACATGCACAGAAACTTTGCCAAATATTTTTCAAATAAATCCCATAAAATACTAGACAAAATTTGGAGATTGACAGAAAAAGAATCACTCAAAAATACCTTTTCATTAAAAAGTTATAAAGGTTTCTGTCCAGGGACCTTTCTGTAATGAAACAGAAAAGTTCCAGGGTTTTAACTGAGAAAACAAAAAACGCTTCGGCTGGGAATGCGCAAGCGCAAGGAGAAAACGTATTTTGCCCGAAGGCGCCAACAGAAAACGGTTCGGGGAAATAAAACAGAGGCTGACACGCGGGGCCCGCATGTCAGGTTTGAAAGCTCGCCGGCGCCCGAAGACGGCGGTGGACGCCGGCGTCGAACCACGGCGAGTTAGGATAAACGGAGGGTACCAAGAGCTTCAGTGTCTTCTTCCGCGTCGGTGGGTGGTGGACTCGTCCAACGGGGAGCACCACGTCGATGGCGACACTATCTCCGGCGGACGGCGGTTCGGGTGAGGTTGGGGAACTCCGGTGGAGGGCTGCAAAGTACGAATTGAGGCGCGGGTCAGAACGGGTGATGCAAGGAGAAGCTACTGGCAAGAGGATGGGGGCTGCAGAGCACACGCGGGGGCGAATCGGGCTGGATCCCGTGGTGGATCGCGGCGGCCGGAGTTGAGGAAGGAGACCTCCTCGGGGCTCTTCCAGTGGCTGGGCGTGCTCTAGGGGAAGTGTAGGGCTGGTGGGTGCTCGAGTTGAAGCTCGGGGCCCCTATTTATAGGCAGATCGACGGGGTGGCCGTGAACGGAGAAACTCCGGCGAGCGATTACGGCGGAGCAGTGGGTTGGCAGAGGGTTTGAGCGGTCGAGCAGCATCAGTGGATGTTACGGAACTCGTTTTGCAGCTAAACGGAGCTGGCCTTGGCGTAATGGTGTCTGGCCACGGTGAGGTGACCGCACGGGCTCAACGGCGGCAGAGAGCGTGCTCCGCGCCCTGGGGTTCACGACGAGAGCGGCGGCGCATTTGGGGGAGTGGACGGCCACGCGGCGGGCTCCGGTGGTTTGGGCGGCGCTGGGTGGAGTCGGCGGCGCCGTGTCTCCCGCTGGCGTCCGCAAAGCCGCCGCCGGCGTCGGTCACGGGGTGGCGCACCTTCTGCTGCTCGTCGCAGACGCCCGCAAGATGCCAGGCACTCGTGCGGTGCAGGAACAAGTGGGCGAGGACGAGGAGCAAGGCGACGCGAGGGTACTGGTGAGATCGAGGCCCGTTTCTGAAGAAAACGATAGCAGCCACTGCAGTGTTGTCTGAACTTAACTGAAATTTGACATGACCATGCACTTCAGGTGTTCGACAGTGGGTTTTGGTAAAGAGATAAATTTTTCTGGAGCTGTAACTTGGTGAGATGATCACTCAAAGCACCCAGGGGCTGCATGAATTTACTTGGAATTTTTGGAGAAAGTTTTGAATGAATTTCACCAAATTTGGCAAATCTGGTCCAAACTTGCAGCAGATGTAGTTTGAAAAATTTGAACTGGAGACCAGTGGATCTTCATGGTTCTAGGTTGAGGGTTCAAAGGACTAGGAGGGGAAAGAAGTTTGGTGCCAAAAATCAAAACAGAAAAAGGGGTTCCTTTGTAAATCTCCAAGTGCTATAAGAGAAGACAGAAATTTATTTGAATAGAGTTTGAATGGAAATGATCACATGAGGGGGTTCAACTTGCTGGATTTGAGGCAAATCATGATCCAAAGGTGAGGGAAGGGTTAGGAGAGAGGATTTGCACTAATGCTATGGCAAGAAGGAATAGTTGAAAGTGGCAAAGGACTTTCCAAAAGCCATAGTGCATTCTCAAAAAGGATTTTCAAAGGTTATTTTCCCAAAAGAAAACCATTTTGTCTTGAGTCCAAAAGAAAAGCAAGAACCTCCAAGGTCAAAGGCAGATCTTGGGTGAATCCAAATAAAATTTTTGCCATAAAGGAAATATATGAGAGGGAGAGTTCTCTTGAAGAAAAATTCTTAAATCACCCCCCTCAAGTCAAATAAAAATCTTTTTTGAAAAATCCAAATAAAAACTTGGGTGTCACAACAGTCATGCTAAACATGTAGATAAAAAGAGAAGAATTTTGCGTGGCAATACAATGTCATGCAGACATCGCTCCATGGTGGGTTCAATGGAAAACGCTCCCCACCCCTCTCCAAATTGTAATCCAGAGGAAGCTATCTGTTCTGAGGCGGATTCAGACGCCGCTGACCACTCCTATTTACCCCCCAAGGTGTTTGCTCTACCTTGGCATGATGATGTTAGTCATATCATGCATATGTTGCCTTGCAGTGCCTACTTTTGAAATCATATATGTCATCTGCTTAGTTTAGACATGTTCTGTAATGCCACCTATTTAGTTTTTATATCATATATGGGAATTGTGCAGTCTCATGTCTTTTAGCCAGCCATAATATACGTGAAATGTGCAATGCCATCTTGTTTAACCAGGCATCATATATTTGAATGATATCTTGCCCATACTTTTCTTCATCACATTTCCATTTGTCGACAATGTTGGTACATTAAACTACTCTTCCTGTGAATCAGCCATTTGGGTGGGGGATTGAAAAATCTGGAGTGAAAACAAGGCCTTCTGAGCAGACAGTGCTACCTGTCGAAGCAGATCTCTTGTTGGGTCCCGATAGCTCCTCAGAGATGGATTCAGAGACAGATGACCAGTCCTATTCCCCCACCGAGGTGTATGCTCTAACTCGGCATGGTTATACTTCTCATATCATGCATATGGTGTCTTGCATTGCATAGATTAGACATCATATACACAATATTCAACACCATGTTCTTAGTTCAGACATCATATCTAATGCCCACCGTTTAGCATATATATGTGAATTAAATGATGCGATCCTGATTACTTAGATAACATGTAGGTGAATTATGTCATGCGATCCTGTTTAGTTATTCATCATATCTTTGAATTATGTTATGCTATGCTATCCAGTTTAGATAGACATCATATATGTGAAATTATGTCATGCTATCCGTTTTAGTTAAACAATATACATGTCAACTATTTCATGCCCTCTTTTTTCCACACTATCTATTGCATCTGTCTCTCATACAATGTCTGTACATTCAACTATGTTTCCTGTTTATGAGCCATTTGAATTGGAGCGGGTGATGCCAGCATCTCGTGGACTAAAAACACGGTCTTCAAATAAAACAGTGCTACCTCTTGGTGGAGATAGCACCCCGGTTGTACATGCACGAGAACCAGCCCTACCACACATAACCCAAACTCTCGCAGATTGTACCCCTACTGCGATGGACAGAGAACCAGCTTCACCCAATCTAACCCCAACCCTAGCAGATAGTAACCCAGTTCCTGTTGACATAGCACCATCTCCACCACAGAGCTCCCAAACAAGAGCAGTTAGTAAGGCAGCTCCAGTGCCCAAAGCCAGTACTACCACGGCGAACCCCAACTCCACCAGTTAGTACGCCTATTCCTGTGGAGGAAGCACAACCAGCTAGTCGTAGTTTAGCATCTATCGCATTTGATGTTGTTAAATCGTATGTGCGTATCTTCCCATCTTGGAAATATTATACTGAAGATGAAGGAAAATGCCAGTTGCAGGTGTTTGTCCAGGAGTTATGTGTAAGTAATGTTATTCATGGCAATTACTTTGCTTTGTCCCATACATCCTACCTCCATGATGGTTATAATACAGCAAATTTTCCCATTTTTCTCTATAGAGAAGGACCGATTTGGAAACTCAGGATGAGGTAACCTGTGCTAATACCTCTGCTATCTTCAAGAATGCTTGGTGGCAGTATTGGAATTACCTGAAGAAAACATACTTCACCGGCAAAGAAACTTATCAAATTCCCTTACGTTCTCCTGAGACACATTTACTAGACGATGACTGGGAACGCCTTGTTCTGTACTGGTCCCGAACCAAGAATGTGGTAAGGTCTATGAGGTCATTTTCTATTTTTAAGTACTATATTCTTACGTCTTACTGTACTATGTTCACGTAGAACAAGTGCCTAAACCTGAAGAACAACTGTTCTAATTTAAGATTCCATTGCTATCATAGTTCAAAAAAGCGCTAGGCGTTAATTGTGCATTTTGCCACCGCCTTGCGCTTTACTGACCAAAGCGCATGCTTATGCGCAGTTCTGCACAGATTAAGCGTAGTTATGCGCAATGCGTTTCGCCAATGCCTAGAGCCTAGGCGTGCTTACGCGCTTGCTTAGGCGCGCCTTTTTTAACTATGATTGCTATTGTGCATACTGCTTTGCTCTTGTATCACTGTATTTACTCATACAAACTTATTTTTAAATTGAAGGATCCAATCGAAACTGCAATGGCACAGCAGGTATGTTCACGCATGTTTCTTTAACAGAATTGCTCTTATCAATAGCTCTGTTGATTCAATTTCAATTGTGTATACAGTTGACTTCTCATATCATGCACATTACTAGCATCACAACAGAGCCAATAGTGTTGTTGTACATGTAGACCCGTGGTACCCATCTGAAATCTTGTTGTGCTGTGTAGTTTCTCACGCTTTGTATTCTTTCACTACTGCTTTGTCTTGAACTGATATGATTTGAACCGTGTCTCTATTTTGATTTGGAAAGACAATGCAGTGACCATAGGACATAGATATATGTTTGTTTGATGTTTTTATTATGTACTAGTACTTGGCAATAGAAGACTTGGTAGTTTAATCCTGTCCACCTTACTAATGAACTGGTTCACCGAAATGAGTTTCATATACTAGTACATGCTAAACTGTTATGTGTCTGCTTGTTTCTTCTTTTAGAATGCTGAAAGAATATTGGGGAAGAGTGCCTTATTAAGTAATGGTAAAGGAAGTAATGCAGATAAGGTTCAGGATAGTGACACATCCTTGTTGGTCTCCAACAAAGCTGATAAAACAGCTAAGGAAGACTATCTCGAAGATAGTGAGACAACCCCAAAGTCCTGTCTTGGTTTAGTGTTGGAGTTACTGGGCACTACCGCTTGCACAAGCTATTCAAACTCACTGTCTGAATCAGTTCGGTTTCTTGAGTCTCAACTACAAGCTGGAAGACATCGATCAGCTGTGCTACGACAAGAAGCGGAAGGACTGCGGAAGTCCCTGGAGCATTCAGATGCATACTTTCTGGTGCAACAGCAAGCGTTGGAGGATTTTAGCGCCAAACGGGACAAAGCTAATAAGCTTGCTAAGCTTATTGCCAGCATGGTGGATACCACGTTTCTTGAGCTCTTATGAAGTTGTTTCAGTTATGCTCTTGTTTTGCTGCCACGTTTATTTGCACTGGTGGCCAATTTTGACGGTCAGTGTATGTAATATGCTGCTTTGTTCCCTATATTTGCACTGGTGGCGAACTTTGATGCCCAATGGATGTAATATGTGTAATAGCGGTAATAGGCTAGCGTTAATTGCTTGCTTATTTATTTCCTTATTGTCTTGTTTAGTTGTTTGCTTGTAGCCACTACAGTTCTTTTTCTGTGTTTTTCTAATAATCATGGCAACACACGGACTGTTGTAACCATGGGCCTCCTGCGGGCCGTATGATCCATGGGCCTTCTACGGGCCATAGGATCCATTGGCCTTCTATACGGGTCGTAGGATCCATGGGCCTTCTATGGGCCGTACGATCCATGGGCCTTTTACGGGCCGTACGATCCATGGGCCTTCTACAGGGCGTACCATAATTTCGCCGGGTTATATCTGGCACTTGGAAGGGTGTGTTTTATTAAGTATCCAGTTCTAGTTGTCATAAGGTCAAGGTACAACTCCGGGTCGTCCTTTTACCGAGGGACACGGCTATTCGAATAGATAAACTTCCCTGCAGGGGTGCACCACATAACCCAACACGCTCAATCCCATTTGGCCGAACACACTTTCCTGGGTCATGCCCGGCCTGGGAAGATCAACACGTCACAACCCCACCTAGGCTCAACAGAGAGGTCAGCACGCCGGTCTAAATCCTATGCGTGCACGGGTCTGGGCCCATCGCCCATTGCACACCTGCACGTTGCGTACGCGGCCGGAAGCAGACCTAGCCCCCTTAATACAAGCGCGAGCTTACTGTCCAATGCGGCGCGCGCCACTCAGTCGCTGACGTCAAAAAGAGCTTCGGCTGATACCACGACGCCGAGTGCCCATAACTGTTCCCGCGTAGTTGGTTAGTGCGTATAGACCAAATGGCCACACTCAGATCAAATACCAAGAACTCGTTAAGCGTGTTATTTTTATGTATGCACGGACGCCGACCAGGGCCAGGCCCACCTCTCTCCTAGGTGGTCTCAGCCTGCCCTGTCGCTCCGCGACAAAGTAACAGTCGGGGGCCGTCAGGAACTCAGGCCCACCTCCACCGGGATGGAGCCACCTGTCCTTTCAGCCCCCTCATCAGAATCACTTGCGGGTACTCAACGAGCTGACCCGACTTTAGTCACCACATGTGTCATGTATATAAAGTATATAGTATATACCCGTGATCACCTCCCGAAGTGATCACGGCCCAGTAGTATAGCATGGCATACGGACAAGATTGTAGGGCCACTGATGGAACACTAGCATCCTATACTAAGCAGTAGGATAGCAGGTAAGGGTAACAACTGTAGTAACAATGACAGGCTATGCAGCAGAATAGGATTAACCGAAAGCAGTAACATGCTACACTACTCTAATGCAAGCAGTATAGAGAAGAATAGGCGATATCTAGTGATCAAGGGGGGGGGGCTTGCCTGGTTGCTCTGGCAAGAAGGGTTCGTCGTCGATGTAGTCGATCATAGGGGTACCGGCAGCGGTCTCGGGGTCTACCGGAAAGAAGTAACGGATGGGAACACAATAAATAACAGAGCAATCAAAGCATCACAAAGAATAACATGTCAATACGCGGTGCTAGGTGTGCTCTAACACAGTGCGAGGTGATACCGGCGAAGGGGGGAAATATCCGGGAAAGTATTCCCGGTGTTTCGCGTTTTCGGATAGATGAACCGGAGGGGGAAAGTTGCGTGTTTGCTATGCTAGGGTGTGTGGCGGACGAACAAGCTACGTATTCGGATTCGTCTCGTCGTTCTGAGCAACTTTCATGTACAAAGTATTTTCATCCGAGTTACAGATTATTTTATATTAATTTTCAAAGATTTAAACAATTTCTGGAATTTCTGGTTTTATATTAATTCAAATTAAAAACAGAATATACTTTTTTCACCTAGTGCTACCCTAGCATGTGAGTATCACAATGGGCCCAGTGGGGTTGGGTTGACCCGGTCAAAGGTTGACTGGTCAACATATGAATAGTGTAAGTGGGTCCCGTGTGTCATTGTCTTTTGTTTAATAAAATGGTAATTAACCAGGGTGGTCCCACATGTCATTTACACTATACCTAACCACTACTTAGCCTAACTACTAACCTACCTAACCAGGATCGGCCTCATCCACACACGTACGCGCACACACAACGCGCTCACACACACTCGACTACGCACACATCACGCACACACACTGGCGCACACGGCCATGGCCGTGGCCAGCAGCAGCAGGCAGCGGCGCACGGCTAGCAACGGCGGGCAGCGGCGGCACCTAGTGGCAGCAGCAGTACGAAGAGCAGCAGCAGATGGCAGTTAAGCAGCAGCAGCTCACGCACACACATATGTACGGGTACACGCGAGCTCGGATGTGCTCGGGGACGGCAAATGGCGACCGAATCAAGGCGGGGGAAGAAGGGATCCGGAGGAGTTGCTCACCATGAGTCCATTGGCATGCTCGGGGAGGGTCGGGGTGGACCGGAGAGGCGGTGGTGATGGCGAGACGGCGACGGCCAGACGAAGAAGACGAAGACTGTGGCTGCTCCGCAGCTCCCTGCCTTGTTCCAATGCCCTGAACGGACGCGGTAGAGCACGGCGAACCTCCAGGATGTGCTCCCGTATGCCGGAGAGGCCGGTGGACGCGTCAACGACGGCGAGGCAGCGGTGACCGCGTGAGTTTGCGAGCTCAGAATCGAGCCAGAGGAGAGGGGGCGATGGGGATCGAGGGGGGAATGAATGAGGGCGAGCTAGGGTTTCTGGGGGACACCTTAGTAGGCCGAGGGAGGGTGCGGATGGCCGGCACGTGGCCCTAGCGCCATGGATGGCCGGCACGCACGGCTCTGCCTCTCCCCTGTGAGAGGTAGGGGAAAAGGCCGGCCAGCTGGGCTGGGCCTGGTACAGTGTTAGTACTGGGCTTAGTGAACAGGGGGGATTTCTCCCTTTCTTTTCTTCATCTTTATCTTTTTCTGTTTTCCAATTTAGCTATTGTTTTTCTAAATAGTTTAGTGATCAAATGAATTTTTTTAAATATGAAACTTCGCACAAAAATGATATGCAATATTCTAGGGTTGCACAAAAAGTAATGAGGGCATTCGCAATTTATTTGATTTTCGGTTTGAATTTAAATGTGTTGAACAGGTGTTGCTGGGTGTGTTTTAAATACTTTAGGGGCACTTTAACAACTCAAATAATGTTAGTTTCTACATGTAAATTATAGTGATTATTTTCAACCCAACAAACATTTTTTTGTTCTACCGTTTAAAGAAATATTATTTTGACTTGAAATTTAAATTTGAATTTGAATTTGATTTTTATTAAGTGGCGATGTGCATAGTAATCATGATGACATGGCCACCATTAGGGGGGATTACTGTAGCATGATTCTCGGGGTGTTACAAATCTCCTCCACTAGAAGAAATCTCGTCCCGAGATTTAAGAGGGGGAGTAAGGGGGAAGGGGTTCGGTTACGAAATTCTAACGAGTCTTCTTGGTCTTGGTTACTCTTTTAGAAGAGGTCGATCCATTACATTGATGTCTTCATTCCTATGTTTCAGGTTCTCATGATGATGTCTTCATTCCATCTTACTTACGAAAAGATTTAGGGGGAAACTCGGGAAGGACGAAGCTCAACACATGTTAGGTACCTAGGGGCTATCTCAGTGAACGAGGCATACATGCATCTCTTGAGTTTAAATTCAATAAAGTCATCGAGAGTAAGCTAAGAAGGTACAATAAGGAGTTTCAAGCGGCCAGGCAATCGTTCGATGCCTAATCAATGGGTGAAAGGGTTTCAGGGCAAGGAGAATAAGTATTGCGCCTGATACCAGATTAGATCACTAGGCAGGTGGCCCGTGAATTACATATGAAGTCAAGCGCGAGAAATAACTTTGACAACTGGGTGTACAGGAGAGTTAGGTTTCGATCCTGTGGAACTGTGGGATATGGGCCCACCATGTGGGTTAAAAGTAGGAAAGGCGCTGACATCTTGCACGGTTATGATAGCAAGGTAGATCAGAGGAAAGCCTGTTAGTTATGTCGGCGTCAACATCGGTACCAATGGCGAGGGACGAAGAGAACCATTTCCTGCTCGTAGAACGAGGCAGACCAATAGGCAAAGTTCTCATCCATCGGTGGCTACCGGAATGTCATCAACAATAGTAATTGGGCCTTGCTGACAGTATTGTACACTGAGGAGTGTACCTAAGTAGGAGTATATTACTGCTTATGTCATACAGATCACAAGAAAGGTTAAACGAAACGATGGAAAGGAAAATGTGATCAAACACATATTTAAGGGGTATATCTCTCCCAAGGACAACAGAGCACGATATCCATGACAGGATATGCAGTAGAAAACCCTTTAGGTAAGGGCAGAGAACTTTCACGATATTACCCATACAACGGTGTTTGGATAATTGAGCAAGAAACATTTAGCATTGGGCTTCAAGATGCTTTATTAAAAATCGGAGTACCACAGACATGCTTTGAGATAGTATTGGCATGGTCTTCAAGCCATGGTTAGACTTTGGATAAACAAACGATCCATCAGGAACAACTTATAGAATAAGTCTTACGATTTTCTCATGGAAGAATGGCTAAACTTGCTAAAAAGAGAACTATATCAATAGGTTCCCCGGCCAGGTGCGCTAGGCATGACATCACCTTAGCGGGTCATATAAAGACCAATGTTATAACTCTTGCAAATATGTTCCAACCATCACATCTGACCAAGGTTCAGATTCGATTGTCGTTAGGATACCTCAGACTCAGGATGTCTGAGAAGAAAAGGTGCAACACAAATCGACGAAATGACATTGCAAGATTCTCGGGAAATGAACTATGGGAGCGGGTTCCTAAAACAATAGTTCATCATTAAACCAAGGAGAGGATGAGAAGGTGGCTGATGGGCTCAACGGCAATTCATCTAGAATTCCAAACGGATGGATTTCCACAATAATGTGAACAAGATGACATTTGTCAATTCAGATGATATAATGTTGTATGCTCTAGGAAAACATACACCATCAATCATTAGTTGAAAGGTGTGCCCGAAATATGACCTTAGGCAGCAACATCAATGTTAGAGTGACGATTCAGTAACCAACAGTCTAAGAACGAACTGTCGATCATTAACTGCAAGGCAATAGGGTTTCTAGAAGTACAGAACTCAAACAACATTGTTAGCATATTGGTATCCTGGTTAAAAACAACACGGGGACCAAGGAAGAATGGTGATGGTGAGAAGTATCATCATACCGAGAATTTCTAAGAGTGGAGCAATCCCTACAACATTCTCGACAAAAAAGGCAACAATACTTCAAGGCAGAGCACAACACTAGCTGGAGAGCAAGTTGTATCATAATGTGGACAAGTTCACGATGAAAGGAAGTCAAGGGTGTCGTCGATGATAATAAAAATCATCGAGGGCAAGGAGGGTATTTCTCATCATGAACATAGTTGACATCTCGGAAGAAGTCAAAGTGTTGAAGGTGATCCGACACATTTGCCGGGAGGTTTCAAGAGGATGCAATCAAACAACAACGACAACAAGCAAGGAAATGACGAAGTGGCAAGTTATAGGATCAATATATAAGATGCAAGCTCGGAACCAAAGTTGTCTTTCAAGACAAGCAACATGATGTTGAAAGCTCGACGTAAGTCGTGCTCACACACTGAAGAATTCGTGCACCAGAGAAGGACGAGGTAGCACAGTTAAAGATAGCAAGACCAGGATGCAGCCGATAGTCTAGGAATGACCAGCTTGGGTTCAGAATTTCCAAGTAAAAATACTAGGGGTATTTGATTTGTAGTGCAGAATAATTTCACTAGTCGGTGTCCTCGGTTGACAACAACCCAGAACCCGTAGAGTGATTACGACAAGGAAAGACATTACTTCAACAAAGATAGTAAGATGTGGTGCAATGGCAAGACATCTTCGAGATACCAGGGGATAATACTCGAAGATAGAACATGATAGAAGTAGAACCGGGTCATTGACCTGTGGCAGTAGATACTTCAACCTTGCCAAAAATAGACGAGGCACCAGAATGAATTCCCATCAAATATATTAGATCCGGACAACATGGTCGGAACCATAACTATAAGGAATCAATTTCAAGAATACCGAAAGAATCATATAGCTGGATAATCATTTTGCAAGAAGCTCCTGAGACGGTCTACATCATTTTCATGGGCATGAACACAAAGTTCAAGGTCGACTCCCACTTCTTCAATGTATATCATTTCATTCACCTCTCGCTTTGATAAAACTGTAGTGTTGGAATTTTATCTGGTAGAACACCGGAAGAGTATGACTTGTGAAAACTTTCGGGTTCTCACGGATTAGGGGAAGGCATAGGTTCAACCCATCGGGCATCTTAGTAACATATACCACAAGTTTCAAAAGTAAATACACAAGCTCGAAAGCAGAGCATGGTTGGCCAAGCAGAGGATACAATGTACCAAAGGCATTATGTACCAGGGGAAGATCTCACAAGGTGATTGAATATGAAGGACACTGTCGGATAAAAATCCAACAATGGATCGGGCGATCCACAACGGAGCTGATGTGAGTATCGGTACTCACTCAGAGGAAGAAAGAATGCATAGGCTTCAGATTCAAGAATCACCTGATTAGTCTGATGCTTAAATAGAAAGAAATTATGGTTTCCAAAACGAAGGATCAGAAGCAGACGCTCTGATCAAGGATGGATACGTTGAAGACACTTAGTTGGACAATCAATAAAGGTTTGAATTGCCGAGAACCAACTCATGTCCGGAATGACGCTTGAGCCGGAAAGATAATTTTGAAAAGGATAACCTGATGACTGCATGCGTACACACGCATTGAATCAATAGGCTCAAAATGACTAAGACAAGGGATGTTAACGAGGACTACTAGTCATATGGAATTAACCATAATGCAAGCAAGCAAGAGTTTCAAGAGTAACAGGCTGCAGAGGATTTTCGAAAGATCGAAAAGTATTCCGAAGAATTATGTGAGACACATGAACAATTGAGAAGAACGGATCCTCGATAAATGCGAGGAAAAAACCATAAGGGTTTTCATGCGAAATAAAACTGCAAGACAGTAAACTCAAAGGATTCTCGGACAACGGAGAATATCTCGAGGCATCTTGTAACAACAAGAGCGACGAGGAATGATCAAGAGAATGACAAGTGCATGCAGATATCCATAGGGATATATCGGTGGCAGTGAATTGCAAAGGCGATGAGCACAAGGGTCTCGGGAAAATATCGAGGGATATCCTCAGAATCTTCTGACGAAGCAGGTGATCTTCCGGGATGAGGGCTCTCCGGGAGAAATAGTTACGAGAACCTAGAGTTAGAGTTAGCAAAACCATTTAACCTGAATAGAAGAGAGATCAGAGTCCCAGAGTATAGACGAGGAGTAAAAGATTTTAATACCACCCAATGGCGACGTGGGCCCGTAAGCCACACAGCCAAGTTAGTAAAACAGTTTTCGGCTTCTAGACTCAACTTCGGCCAAGGAGTTGGAAAGGGGATTCCTACAGGCAGTCGGCTTTGATACCAACTTGTGACGCCCCCGATTCAATCGTACACTAACCATGCACGCAAATGTGTACGATCAATATCAGGGACTCACGGGAAGATATCACAACACAACTCTACAACATAAATAAGTCATACAAGCATCATAATACAAGCCAGGGGCCTCGAGGGCTCGAATACAAGTGCTCGATCATAGACGAGTCAGCGGAAGCAACAATATCTGAGTATAGACATTAGTTAAACAAGTTTGCCTTAAGAAGGATAGCACAAACTGGGATACAGATCGAAAGAGGCGCAGGCCTCCTGCCTGGGATCCTCCTAACTACTCCTGGTCGTCGTCAACGGGCTGCGCGTAGTAGTAGGCACCTCCGCGGTAGTAGGAGTCGTCGTCGACGGTGGCGTCTAGCTACTGGGCTCCAGCATCTGGTTGCGACAACCAGGTAGAAAGGAAAGGGGGAAAAGAGGGAGAAAAGCAACCGTGAGTACTCATCCAAAGTACTCGCAAGCAAGGAGCTACATTACATATGCATGGGTATGTTTGTAAAGGGCCATATCGGTGGACTGAACTGCAGAATGCCAGAATAAGAGGGGGATAGCTAATACTGTCGAAGACTACGCTTCTGGAAGCCTTCATCTTGCAGCATGTAGAAGAGAGTAGATTGAAGTCCTCCAAGTAGCATCGCATAGCATAATCCTACTCGGCGATCCCCTCCTCGTCGCCCTGTTAGAGAGCGATCACCGGGTTATATCTGGCACTTGGAAGGGTGTGTTTTATTAAGTATCCAGTTCTAGTTGTCATAAGGTCAAGGTACAACTCCGGGTCGTCCTTTTACCGAGGGACACGGCTATTCGAATAGATAAACTTCCCTGCAGGGGTGCACCACATAACCCAACACGCTCGATCCCATTTGGCCGGACACACTTTCCTGGGTCATGCCCGGCCTCAGAAGATCAACATGTCACAGCCCCACCTAGGCTCAATAGAGAGGTCAGCACGCCGGTCTAAATCCTATGCGCGCAGGGGTCTGGGCCCATCGCCCATTGCACACCTGCACGTTGCGTACGCGGCCGGAAGCAGACCTAGCCCCCTTAATACAAGCGCGAGCTTACGGTCCAATGCGGCGCGCGCCACTCAGTCGCTGACATCAAAAAGAGCTTCGGCTGATACCACGACGCCGAGTGCCCATAACTGTTCCCGCGTAGTTGGTTAGTGCGTATAGACCAAATGGCCAGACTCAGATCAAATACCAAGAACTCCTTAAGCGTGCTATTTTTAAGTATCCGCGGACGCCGACCAGGGCCAGGCCCACCTCTCTCTTAGGTGGTCTCAACCTGCCCTGTCGCTCCGCCACAAAGTAACAATCGGGAGCCGTTAGGAACCCAGGCCCACCTCTACCGGGATGGAGCCACCTGTCCTTTCATCCCCCTCATTAGAATCACTTGCGGTTACTCAATGAGCTGACCCGACTTTAGTCACCACATGTGTCATGTATATAAAGTATATAGTATATACCCGTGATCACCTCCCGAAGTGATCACGGCCCAGTAGTATAGCATGGCAGACGGACAAGAGTGTAGGGCCACTGATGGAACACTAGCATCCTATACTAAGCAATAGGATAGCAGGTAAGGGTAACAACTGTAGTAACAATGACAGGCTATGCAGCAGAATAGGATTAACCGAAAGCAGTAACATGCTACACTACTCTAATGCAAGCAGTATAGAGAAGAATAGGAGATATCTGGTGATCAAGGGGGGGCTTGCCTGGTTGCTCTGGCAAGAAGGGTTCGTCGTCGATGTAGTCGATCACAGGGGTACCGGCAACGGTCTCGGGGTCTACCAGAAAGAAGTAACGGATGGGAACACAATAAATAACAGAGCAATCAAAGCATCACACAGCATAACATGTCAATACGCGGTGCTAGGTGTGCCCTAACGCAGTGCGAGGTGATACCGGCGAAGGGGGGAAATATCCGGGAAAGTATTCCCGGTGTTTCGCGTTTTCGGATAGATGAACCGGAGGGGGAAAGTTGCGTGTTTGCTATGTAGGGATGTGTGGCGGACGAACAAGCTGCGTATCCGGATTCGTCTCGTCGTTCTGAGCAACTTTCATGTACAAAGTATTTTCATCCGAGTTACAGATTATTTTATATTAATTTTCAAAGATTTAAACAATTTCTGTTTTATATTAATTCAAATTAAAAACAGAATATACTTTTGTCACCTAGTGCTACCCTAGCATGTGAGTATCACAATGGGGCCAGTGGGGTTAGGTTGACCCGGTCAAAGGTTGACTGGTCAACATATGAATAGTGTAAGTGGGTCCCGTGTGTCATTGTCTTTTGTTTAATAAAATGGTAATTAACCAGGGTGGTCCCACATGTCATTTACACTATACCTAACCACTACTTAGCCTAACTACTAACCTACCTAACCAGGATCGGCCTCATCCACACACGTACGCACACACACAACGCGCTCACACACACTCGACTACGCACACATCATGCACACACACTGGCGCACACGGCCATGGCCGTGGCCAGCAGCAGCAGGCAGCGGCGCACGGCTAGCAACGGCGGGCAGCGGCGGCACCTAGTGGCAGCAGCAGTACGAAGAGCAGCAGCAGATGGCAGTTAAGCAGCAGCAGCTCACGCACACACATATGTACGGGTACACGCGAGCTCGGATGTGCTCGGGGACGGCAAATGGCGACCGGATCGAGGCGGGGGAAGAAGGGATCCGGAGGAGTTGCTCACCATGAGTCCATTGGCATGCTCGGAGAGGGTCGGGGTGGACCGGAGAGGCGGTGGTGATGGCGAGACGGCGGTGGCCGGATGAAGAAGATGAAGACTGCGCCTGCTACGCAGCTCCCTGCCTCGTTCCAATGCCCTGAACGGACGCGGTAGAGCGCGGCGAACCTCCAGGATGTGCTCCCGTACGCCGGAGAGGCCGGTGGACGCGTCAACGACGGCAAGGCAGCGGTGACCGCCTGAGCTTGCGAGCTCAAAATCGAGCCAGAGGAGAGGGGGGCGATGGGGATCGAGGGGGTAATGAATGAGGGCGAGCTAGGGTTTCTGGGGGACGCCTTAGTAGGCCGAGGGAGGGTGCGGATGGCGCGGCACGTGGCCCTGGTGCCATGGATGGCCGGCACGGACGGCTCTGCCTCTTCCCTGCGAGAGGTAGGGGAAAAGGCCGGCCAGCTGGGCTGGGCCTGGTACATTGTTAGTACTGGGCTTAGTGAACAGGGGGGATTTCTCCCTTTCTTTTCTTCATCTTTATCTTTTTCTGTTTTCCAATTTAGCTATTGTTTTTCTAAATAGTTTAGTGATCAAATGAATTTTTTTAAATATGAAACTTCGCACAAAAATGATATGCAATATTCTAGGGTTGCACAAAAAGTAATGAGGGCATTCGCAATTTATTTGATTTTCGGTTTGAATTTAAATGTGTTGAACATGTGTTGCTGGGTGTGTTTTAAATACTTTAGGGGCACTTTAACAACTCAAATAATGTTAGTTTCCACATGTAAATTATATAGTGATTATTTTCAACCCAACAAACATTTTTTTGTTCTACCGTTTAAAGAAATATTATTTTGACTTGAAATTTAAATTTGATTTTGATTTTGATTTTTATTAAGTGGCGATGTGCATAGTAATCATGATGACATGGCCACCATTAGGGGGGATTACTGTAGCATGATTCTCGGGGTGTTACAACACTGTTCATTACGGGCCAGTTTTACCACGGGCCGTTAAGGGGCCGAGGGTTACTAAGGGCCTCATATGGGCCGAAAGACGTCATGGGCCATACATGGGACAGAAGTTAAAACAGGCTAGAATTATATTGGACGGCCCAGACGACGCTACTGGGCGTAATTCGGATAGGCCGTAAACGGGCCCTGGGATAGCGGGTTGTAAATGGGCTATATGCGAACACACCGTTAACAGGCTTGCCGTGGACCGGCCCGCCACCTTTTGACCAAGTCAAACGGGCCGGCCTTTTCACACAAATGGGCCTCTGTTGGGCCGTGCCACGTGTCGACGTATCATACGCACTTTGTGTCCAATGAGTGGATGACATCTATCCCAACGGTGAGCCGACATGTGTTACCTCCAGCCAATGATGATTTTACATGTGGAAAATCCCCATTGGTCGGGGCTGTTAACGGGTTATCGGATCCTAAACCGTACCCGATAGCTTAATGGCGTTCTGTTATGGTGGATGCCACGTGTCGGTCACCCTTGACGAAAGCACTTCTGTGACGCTCGATTTATCGTCATGGAAGTGGACACTTCCGTGATGATAATTTTGGTAATGTCATGGAACACTTCTACGACAGCACAGGTATGACTATCTTGATTCTGTAATAAATTTGTCATGGATGTACATGCATGACAAAAAACGCGACCTACTATGACAAACACGTATCATCACGGAAGTCTATTTTTTTTGTAGTGCGAGCGATGGTCTTTTCCTACCAATCAATCCCCCTAGGAGCATGAGCGTAGTGCTTGGTTTTTGATGACTTGTAGATTTTTGCAAGAAGTATGTGAGTTCTTTATGACTAATGTTGAGTCCATGGATTATACGCACTCTCACCTTTCCATCATTGCTAGCCTCTTCGGTACCGTGCATTGCCCTTTCTCACCTTGAGAGTTGGTGCAAACTTCGCCAGTGCATCCAAACCCCGTGATACGATATGCTCTATCACACATAAACCTCCTTATATCTTCCTCAAAACAGCCACCATACCTACCTATTATGACATTTCCATAGCCATTCCGAGATATATTGCCATGCAACTTTCCACCATTCTGTTTATTATGACGCGCTTCATCATTGTCATATTGCCTTGCATGATCATGTAGTTGACATCGTATTTGTGGCAAAGGCACCACCATATTATTTCATACATGTCAGTCTTGATTCATTGCCAATCCCGGTACACCGCCGGAGGCATTCATATAGAGTCATATTTTGTTCTAGTATCGAGTTATAATCATTGAGTTGTAAATAAATAGAAGTGTGATGATTAATAGAGCATTGTTTCAAAAAAAAGAGAAAGGCCAAAAAAAGAAAGGCCCAAAAAAAGAAGAAATAAAAGGGACAATGCTACTATCCTTTTTCCACACTTGTGCTTCAAAGTAGCACCATGATCTTCATGATAGAGAGTCTCTTGTTTTGTCACTTTCATATACTAGTGGGAATTTTTCATTATAGAACTTGGCTTGTATATTCCAACAATGGGCTTCCTCAAATGCCCTAGGTCTTCATGAGCAAGCAAGTTGGATGCACATCCACTTAGTTTCTTTTGTTGAGCTTTCATACATTTATAGCTCTAGTGCATCCGTTGCATGGCAATCCCTACTCCTTGCATTGACATCAATTGATGGGCATCTCGCTAGCCCATTGATTAGCCGCATCAATGTGAGACTTTCTCCTTTTTTGTCTTCTCCACACAACCCCCATCATTATACTCTATTCCACCCATAGTGCTATGTCCATGGCTCACGCTCATGTATTGCGTGAAAGTTGAAAAAAGTTTGAGATTACTAAGGTATGAAACAATTGCTTGGTTTGTCATCGGGGCTGTGCATGATGAGAGCATTCTTGTGTGACGAAAATGGAACATGACCAAACTATATGATTTTGTAGGGATGAACTTTCTTTGGCCATGTTATTTTGAGAAGACATGATTGCTTAGTTAGTATGCTTGAAGTATTATTATTTTTGTGTCAATATTAAACTTTTATCTTGAATCTTTCGGATCTGAACATTCATGCCACAATAAAGAAAATTACATTGACGAATATGCTAGGTAGCATTCCACATCAAAATTCTGTTTTTATCATTTACCTACTCGAGGACGAGCAGGAATTAGGCGCTAGGCGGGCGCCAGCGGGTGCAGAGTACTAGTTTCCTCTCCGGTGCTAAAGGAGCAGGTGCAGGCGAGGAGTCCTAGGGCGTCAGGCAATGTTTTCCATATCGGTGCAACGAGACCATGACCAGCCGGACGGCAGGACGGAGCTCATCACGAAGCCCACGGCGGCGTCACCACCAGAGCGTTTGGCAGGCGAAGACCATCTTTTGTCAGGATAGCATGTACTAGTTGTCCCCCTTCAAATTGGCCGTTGTGGGATCCCTTCCCGCCAAATATTTGGGAAGAGGACCCGGGCCTCTATAGATAGGACTAGACACCACCGTAGGCAAAGGGGATGAACAAACGGATTGGCCCCCAAGGATCATTCTGACCATCCCCACACACACAAGCTCATCAAGCTCAAGAACACCTCTCCTCAGGAGGTAGTTCTTCCCTTGTACTTGTTCATCCAAGCCTACTAGGCAATCCACCACACCACACTGGAGTAGGGTAATACACCACACACTACAAAAAAAGACACATCCGTGACATTTTGGGCCAAATGAAATTTTTTCCTGTCATACTTATGACACTTCTATGACGATAATTGTGACAAAACCCGGTATCATCATAGATGTGGTGGGCTCCTACTTCTATGACAAAAAATCATGACAGAAAATGGGCTTTTTGTCCTGGGCGGGCCGGAGACGCAGCTGCATGACATTCTTTGGGCTGTCCATGACGGAAAAAACTGTGGTAGAACTGAGGGCTAGGAAAATATCGGGGTGTTCCCGGTTACGGTGGGTGGTCGGGGCCGAGCGATGCACGGAGGTTTGCGCGTTTCTCTTGTACACGCATGCGCGTGGGTGCGAGGTGTTGGGCTCTAACTGAACCCGAGCGAGGCGTTCGCCTACTGAACACGAGCGATTGCACTGCAGGCTACGCGTTACTGAACTCGAGCGATCGATCGATGGCTGTTAACAGAACCCGATCGAGCGATTCCTTTGCTACTGCTGCTAACTGAAGCTCATCGATGCTGCCTCTGGATGAACAGTGAGCGTTGCTGGGGGGTTTGGATGAACAGTTCCCGGTGGGGGTGGATGAACAGGACTCCGTGGTGTTGCCTCTGGATGAACAGGACCCCGATCGACCGAGCCGGTTGGGGCTGGATGAACAGGACCCCGTGGAGGGCTGGATGAACAGGACCACCCCGTGGAGGGCTGGATGAACAGTAGATGGTGGAGAGCTGGATGAACAGTAGCCCGTGGAGGGCTGGATGAACAGTAGACGGTGGAGGGCTGGATGAATAGTAGCCCGTGGAGGGGTGGTTGAACAGGAGCCCGTGGAGAGGGCTGGTTGAACAGTAGCCGGTGGAGTAGCGCGCGGTGGAGGCTGGATGAACAGTCGCAGGTGGAGGCTGGAGGAGGTCGACGGTGGATGAACAGTAGCCCGTGGAGGCTGGAGGAGGTCGACGGTGCAGATGAACAGTATCCCGTGGAGTCCCGTTTTGCGGTACGCCACACCCCTTAGGACCCCCGTTTCAACCGTAGCGCTCCAACACAAGTCCATTTCCTCGGTTTGGCGGTACGCCACACCCCTCCCGATGAACAGGACCCATGTTTCGACCGTAGCATTCCAACACAAGTCCGTTTCCTCCGTTTTGCGGTACGCCACACCCCTCTCGATCAACAGGACCCCGTTTCGACCGTAGGAGGTCCGTTTCCTCCGTTTTGCGGTACGCCAGACCCCTCCCGATGAACAAGATCCCGTTTCGACCGTGGCCGGTCGAACACAAGGCCGTTTCCTCTGTTCTACGGTATGCCAGGCCTCGTTTCCATCGGCTGTTCCGTCCAAGCCGGTTGGCTCCCACGCGTTCCGTTGCCTCCCGATGAACACGATGCATTCCGTTGCCTCCCCATGAACATGACAACGACGGAGTTTCTCCGTTCCGACCCAACCATGTACACGAGCCCTGGCCGTATGTACGCGCGAGTAGGCGTTCGAGACCCCGCCCGTATGTACGTAAGTGGCGGTATTTTATTTCTTGCACACTGGCCGTTGTACGTACGTGTCCATGCTACATGCGCGCCTCTACTACGACACGTTCCCGCTCTATATTGACCAGTATGTACGTACACGTTCGCGACCAGAATGACAACGCTATGTATGCTTCGACCAGGTGGGTCCCGACTGTCAGGCACTTCCTTGCGTGCGAAGATATAGCTGGTGGGTCCCAGCAGTCAGGGGGGGAAATCGTTTTTTTGCCCGGACGCACTTCCTTGCGTGCGAAGATGTAGCTGGTGAAGGAAATATGCCCTGGAAGCAATAATAAAGTTATTATTTATTTCCTTATATTATGATAAATGTTTATTATTCATGCTAGAATTGAATTAACCGGAAACATAATACATGTGTGAATACATAGACAAACAGAGTGTCACTAGTATGCCTCTACTTGACTAGCTCGTTGATCAAAGATGGTTGTGTTTCCTAGCCATAGACATGAGTTGTCATTTGATTAACGGGATCACATCATTAGGAGAACGATGTGATTGACTTGACCCATTCCGTTAGCTTAGCACTCGATCGTTTAGTATGTTGCTATTGCTTTCTTCATGACTTATACATGTTCCTATGACTATGAGATTATGCAACTCCCGTTTACCGGAGGAACACTTTGTGTGCTACCAGACGTCACAACGTAACTGGGTGATTATAAAGGTGCTCTACAGGTGTCTCCAAAGGTACTTGTTGGGTTGGCGTATTTCGAGATTAGGATTTGTCACTCCGATTGTCGGAGAGGTATCTCTGCGCCCACTCAGTAATACACATCACTATAATCCTTGCAAGCATTGTGACTAATGAGTTAGTTGCGGGATGATGTATTACGGAATGAGTAAAGAGACTTCCCGGTAACGAGATTGAACTAGGTATCGAGATACCGACGATCGAATCTCGGGCAAGTAACATACCGATGACAAAGGGAACAACGTATGTTGTTATGTGGTCTGACCGATAAACATCTTCATAGAATATGTGGGAACCAATATGAGCATCCAGGTTCCGCTATTGGTTATTGACCGGAGAGGTGTCTCGGTCATGTCTACATAGTTCTCGAACCCGTAGGGTCCGCACACTTAACGTTACTATGACAGTTATATTATGAGTTTATATGTTTTGATGTACTGAAGGTTGTTCGGAGTCCCGGATGTGATCACGGACATGACGAGGAGTCTCGAAGTGGTCGAGACATAAAGATTGATATATTGGAAGCCTATGTCTGGACATCAGAAGTGTTCCGGGTGAAACCAGGATTTTTCCGGAGTACCGGGAGGTTACCGGAACCCCCCGGTAACTTAATGGGCCTTAGTGGGCCTAGGTGGAAGAGAGGAGAGGAGGCCAGGGCAGGGCCGCGCGCCCCTCCCCCAGTCCGAATAGGACAAGCAGAAGGGGGCGGCGCCACCCCTTCCTTCCTCCCCTCCACCTTTTCCCCCTCTCTCTCCTAGTCCAACATGGAAAGGGGGGGAGTCATACTCCCGGTAGGAGTAGGACTCCTCCTGGCGTGCCTCTCCTCCTTGGCCGGCGGCCTCCCCCTTGCTCCTTTATATACAGGGGCAGGGGGGCACCTATAGACACACAATTGATCAACGATCTTTTAGCCGTGTGCGTTGGCCCCCTCCACCATATTACACCTCAATAATATCGTAGCGGTGCTTAGGCGAAGCCCTGCGTCGGTAGAACATCATCATCGTCACCATGCCGTCGTGCTGACGAAACTCTCCCTCAACACTCGGCTGGATCGGAGTTCGAGGGACGTCATCGAGCTGAACGTGTGCTGAACTCGGAGGTGCCGTGCGTTCGGTACTTGATCGGTCGGATCATGAAGACGTACGACTACATCAACCGCGTTGTGTTAACACTTCCGCTTTCGGTCTACGAGGGTACGTAGACAACACTCTCCCCTCTCGTTGCTATGCATCACCATGATCTTGCGTGTGCGTACGAATTTTTTTGAAATTACTACGTTCCCCAACAGTGGCATCCGAGCTTGGTTTTATGCGTTGATGTTATATGCACGAGTAGAACACAACTGAGTTGTGGGCGATATAAGTCATACTGCTTACCAGCATATCATATTTTGGTTCGGCGGTATTGTTAGATGAAGCGGCCCGGACTGACATTACGCGTATGCTTACGCGAGACTGGTTTCACTGTTGCGAGCACTCGTTGCTTAAAAGTGACTGGCGGGTGTCTGTCTCTCTCACTTTAGTTGAACCGAGTGTGGCTACGCCCGGTCCTTGTGAAGGTTAAAACAACACCAACTTGACAAACTATCGTTGTGGTTTTGATGCGTAGGTAAGAATGGTTCTTGCTAAGCCCGTAGCAGCCACGTAAAACTTGCAACAACAAAGTAGAGGACGTCTAACTTGTTTTTGCAGGGCATGTTGTGATGTGATATGGTCAAGACATGATGCTATATTTTATTGTATGAGATGATCATGTTTTGTAACCGAGTTATCGGCAACTAGCAGGAGCCATATGGTTGTCGCTTTATTGTATGCAATGCAATCTCCATGTAATTGTTTTACTTTATCACTAAGCGGTAGCAATAGTCGTAAAAGCAATAGTTGGTGAGACGACAACGACGCTACGATGGAGATCAAGGTGTCGCGCCGGTGACGATGGTGATCATGACGGTGCTTCGGAGATGGAGATCACAAACACAAGATGATGATGGCCATATCATATCACTTATATTGATTGCATGTGATGTTTATCTTTTATGCATCTTATCTTGCTTTGATTGACGGTAGCATTATAAGATGATCTCTCACTAAAATTTCAAGATAAAAGTGTTCTCCCTGAGTATGCACCGTTGTGAAAGTTCTTCGTGCTGAGACACCGCATGATGATCGGGTGTGATAGGCTCTACGTTCAAATACAACGGGTGCAAAACAGTTGCACACGCGGAATACTCAGGTTAAACTTGACGAGCCTAGCATATGCAGATATGGCCTCGGAACACGGAGACCGAAAGGTCGAGCGTGAATCATATAGTAGATATGATCAACATAGTGATGTTCACCATTGAAACTACTCCATCTCACGTGATGATCGGACATGGTTTAGTTGATATGGCTCACGTGATCACTTAGAGGATTAGAGGGATGTCTATCTAAGTGGGAATTCTTAAGTACTATGATTAATTGAACTTAAATTTATCATGAACTTAGTACCTGATAGTATCTTGCTTGTCTATGTTAATTGTAGATAGTTGGCCCGTGCTGTTGTTCCGTTGAATTTTAATGCGTTCCTTGAGAAAGCAAAGTTGAAAGATGATGGTAGCAATTACACGGACTGGGTCCGTAACTTGAGGATTATCCTCATTGCTGCACAGAAGAATTACGTCCTAGAAGCACCGCTGGGTGCTAGGCCTCCTGCAAGAGCAACACCAGAAGTTATGAACGTCTGACAGAGCAAAGCTGATGACTACTCGATAGTTCAGTGTGCCATGCTTTACGGCTTAGAACTGGGTCTTCAACGACGTTTTGAACGTCATGGAGCATATGAGATGTTCCAGGAGTTGAAGTTAATATTTCAAGCAAATGCCCGGATTGAGAGATATGAAGTCTCCAATAAGTTCTACAGCTGCAAGATGGAAGAGAATAGTTCTTTCAGTGAGCATATACTCAAAATGTCTGGGTATAATAATCACTTGATTCAACTAGAAGTTAATCTTCCGGATGATAGCGTCATTAACAGAATTCTTCAACCACTGCCACCAAGCTAGAAGAGCTTCGTGATGAACTATAACATGTAAGGGATGAATAAGACAATTCCCGAGCTCTTCGCAATGCTAAAGGCAGCAGAGGTAGAAATCAAAAATGAGCATCAAGTGTTGATGGTCAATAAGACCACTAGTTTCAAGAAAAAGGGCAAAGGGAAGAAGAAGGGGAACTTCAAGAAGAATAGCAAGCAAGTTGCTGTTCAGGAGAAGAAACCCAAGTCTGGACCTAAGCCTGAAACTGAGTGCTTCTACTGCAAGCAGACTGGTCACTGGAAGCGGAACTGCCCCAAGTATTTGGCGGATAAGAAGGATGGCAAGGTTAACAAAGGTATATGTGATATACATGTTATTGATGTGTACCTTACTAATGCTCGCAGTAGCACCTGGGTATTTGATACTGGTTCTGTTGCTAATATTTGCAACTCGAAACAGGGGCTACGGATTAAGCGAAGATTGGCTAAGGACGAGGTGACGATGCGCGTGGGAAATGGTTCCAAAGTCGATGTGATCGCGGTCGGCACGCTACCTCTACATCTACCTTCGGGATTAGTTTTAGACCTAAATAATTGTTATTTGGTGCCAGCGTTAAGCATGAACATTATATCTGGATCTTGTTTGATGCGAGACGGTTATTCATTTAAATCAGAGAATAATGGTTGTTCTATTTATATGAATAATATCTTTTATGGTCATGCACCCTTAAAGAGTGGTCTATTTTTGTTGAATCTCGATAGTAGTGATACACATATTCATAATATTGAAGCCAAAAGATGCAGAGTTGATAATGATAGTGCAACTTATTTGTGGCACTACCGTTTAGGTCATATCGGTGTAAAGCGCATGAAGAAACTCCATACTGATGGACTTTTGGAACCACTTGATTATGAATCACTTGGTACTTGCGAACCGTGCCTCATGGGCAAGATGACTAAAACACCGTTCTCCGGTACTATGGAGAGAGCAACTAATTTGATGGAAATCATACATACAGATGTATGTGGTCCTATGAATATTGAGGCTCGTGGCGGATATCGTTATTTTCTCACCTTCACAGATGATTTGAGCAGATATGGGTATATCTACTTAATGAAACATAAGTCTGAAACATTTGAAAAGTTCAAAGGATTTCAGAGCGAAGTTGAAAATCATCGTAACAAGAAAATAAATTTTCTACGATCAGATCGTGGAGGAGAATATTTGAGTTACGAGTTTGGCCTACATTTGAAGCAATGCGGAATAGTTTCGCAACTCACGCCACCCGGAACACCACAACGTAATGGTGTGTCTGAACGTCGTAATCGTACTTTACTAGATATGGTGCGATCTATGATGTCACTTACTGATTTACCGCTATCGTTTTGGGGTTATGCTTTAGAGACGGCAGCATTCACTCTAAATAGGGCACCATCAAAATCCGTTGAAACGACACCTTATGACTATGGTTTGGCAAGAAACCAAAGTTGTCGTATCTTAAAGTTTGGGGTCGCGATGCTTATGTGAAGAAACTTCAACATAATAAGCTCGAACCTAAATCGGAGAAATGTGTCTTCATAGGATACCCAAAGGAGACTGTTGGGTACACCTTCTATGACAGATCCGAAGGCAAGACATTCGTTGCTAAGGATGGATCCTTTCTAGAGAAGGAGTTTCTCTCGAAAGAAGTGAGTGGGAGGAAAGTGGAACTTGATGAGGTAACTATACTTGCTCCCTTATTGGAAAGTAGATCATCACAGAAACCAGTTTCTGCGACACCTACGCCAATTAGTGGGGAAGTTAATGATAATGATCATGAAACTTCAGATCAAGTTATTACTGAACCTCGTAGATCAACCAGATTAAGATCCGCACTAGAGTGGTACGGTAATCCTGTTCTGGAGGTTATGTTACTAGACCATGACGAACCTACGAACTATGAAGAAGCGATGGTGAGCCCAGATTCCGCAAAATGGCTTGAGGCCATGAAATCTGAGATGGGATCCATGTATGAGAACAAAGTATGGACTTTGGTTGACTTGCCCGATGATCGGCAAGCCATTGAAAATAAATGGATCTTCAAGAAGAAGACTGACGCTGACGGTAATGTTACTGTCTATAAAGCTCGACTTGTTGCAAAACGTTTTCGACAAGTTCAAGGGATTGACTACGATGAGACCTTCTCACCCGTAGCGATGCTTAAGTCTGTCCGAATCATGTTAGCAATTGCCGCATTTTATGATTATGAAATTTGGCAAATGGATGTCAAAACTGCATTCCTGAATGGATTTCTGGAAGAAGAGTTGTATATGATGCAACCGGAAGGTTTTGTTGATCCAAAGGGAGCTAACAAAGTGTGCAAGCTCCAGCGATCCATTTATGGACTGGTGCAAGCCTCTCGGAGTTGGAATAAACGCTTTGATAATGTGATCAAAGCATTTGGTTTTATACAGACTTTTGGAGAAGCCTGTATTTACAAGAAAGTGAGTGGGCGCTCAGTAGCATTTCTGATATTATATGTGGATGACATATTGCTGATTGGAAATGATATAGAATTTCTGGATAGCATAAAGGATACTTGAATAAGAGTTTTCAATGAAAGACCTCGGTGAAGCTGCATATATATTGGGCATCAAGATCTATAGAGATAGATCAAGACGCTTAATTGGACTTTCACAAAGCACATACCTTGACAAAGTTTTGAAGAAGTTCAAAATGGATCAAGCAAAGAAAGGGTTCTTGCCTATACTACAAGGTGTGAGATTGAGTAAGACTCAATGCCCGACCACTGTAGAAGATAGAGAGAAGATGAAAGATGTTCCCTATGCTTCAGCCATAGGCTCTATCATGTATGCAATGCTGTGTACCAGACCTGATGTGTGCCTTGCTATAAGTTTAGCAGGGAGGTACCAAAGTAATCCAGGAGTGGATCACTGGACAGCGGTCAAGAACATCCTGAAATACCTGAAAAGGACTAAGGATATGTTTCTCGTTTATGGAGGTGACAAAGAGCTCATCGTAAATGGTTACGTTGATGCAAGCTTTGACACTGATCCGGACGATTCTAAATTGCAAACCGGATACGTGTTTACATTGAACGGTGGAGCTGTTAGTTGGTGCAGTTCTAAGCAAACTGTCGTGGCGGGATCTACGTGTGAAGCGGAGTACATAGCTGCTTCGGAAGCAGCAAATGAAGGAGTCTGGATGAAGGAGTTCATATCCGATCTAGGTGTCATACCTAGTGCATCGGGACCAATGAAAATCTTTTGTGACAATACTAGTGCAATTGCCTTAGCAAAGGAATCTAGATTTCACAAGAGAACCAAGCACATCAAAAGATGCTTCAATTCCATCCGGGATTTAGTCCAGGTGGGAGACATAGAAATTTGCAAGATACATACGGATCTGAATGTTGCAGACCCATTGACTAAGCCTCTTCCACGAGCTAAACATGATCAACACCAAGACTCCATGGGTGTAAGAATCATTACTGTGTAATCTAGATTATTGACTCTAGTGCAAGTGGGAGACTGAAGGAAATATGCCCTAGAGGCAATAACAAAGTTATTATTTATTTCCTTATATCATGATAAATGTTTATTATTCATGCTAGAATTGTATTAACCGGAAACATAATACATGTGTGAATACATAGACAAACAGAGTGTCACTAGTATGCCTCTACTTGACTAGCTCGTTGATCAAAGATGGTTGTGTTTCCTAGCCATAGACATGAGTTGTCATTTGATTAATGGGATCACATCATTAGGAGAATGATGTGATTGACTTGACCCATTCTGTCGTGGAATTGTCATGGCAGATGTCCTCGAGCTAGGACTTAGTCGTGGAGCCATCGCAACTAGGAAGCTTGAAGGGGTTAAGTGGGACAAGGAACACGAGGGTTTATACTGGTTCAGCCCCTTACGGTGAAGGTAAAAGCCTACGTCCAGTTTGAGGTGGTATTGATTAGGGTTTCGATGACCAGGGAGCTTAACTGCTACGCCTGGCTCTCGATGAGATCTTTCTTGTCCCTAAACTGCTGCCGGGTCGTCCCTTTATATAGGGAGGCTGACACCCAGCAGCTCTCAGAGTCCCGGCCGGCTCATAAGAGTGTCCGGCTCGGACTCTCAACTATTCTTGCCTTACACTACAAGTTCTACCATGATAATGATTGCAACTACGGGCCTTAAGCCGTATTCGGGTCTTAAGCCCATCTCTGGCCCACCGTCTTCAAGCTTACCGCCGGGCTTCTGGCAATGACCGTAGGAGTAACCCGGCCCCTCCTGGCGGGTGACTCTAAGGTCTATATCCTCAACATTAGGCCCCAGATTGATTTGAGCCGGCTCATGTCAATCTTCAATCTTTTCGACAGAAAATCTCCGGCTTACAATTATGTGAAGGCCATAACCCGGCGTGACGTCATCCTCTGGACTCCGGGTAATCCGTCGTGACGTTATCTTCCATTAAGCCCGTTTTTTACTCCACCAGATCCACAACGGATCTTATCTTTACTGCCATCCCGAAAATCGAGGCGTTTCGTGGGGAGATAACCACGTCGTGGTCTCCTCGTTTCTCGCACCCACTTATGAGCTCGCCCTTATAAATAGGCCGGTCCGACGGGCCTTTCACACTCTCCTTCCTCTGTCGTCTCCTTGCTCTCACTATTCCCGTGCTGCTTGAGCTCCGCCGCCGTCGCCGCTGCGGGTCTTCTCGTCGTCACCAGCTCAGGCCACTTCATCACCCTGATTTGACCAGAGAAACGCGACGACCTCTGCGACTCCTCAGCCCCTGTAAGTCCTGGCTGCCCTATAGAACAGATCTGCAGTAGGGTTCGAGCAGTTCGTCCGTGTTCTTCGTAGTTCATCGCGGGCCTCGGTAGATTTGATTTCTACTGCCTCCCTTTGATCTTAGACTTGCCTAGAACCATTGCGGTGACTGTTTAGCACCCATTTTACATGCAAGCAGCCCTCTTTTTACTACATAAGAACCATGTTCGAGCCTAAGAACTTCTCCAGCGTCTGTTTTTAGGTCTAGAAATTTTCTTTTTCTGCCGACCACTTGATCCAAATTATTTACCGCAACGTGTGAAACTTTTTTTTACCATACTTAGTAAAAAACTGCACTTGTTGAGCCATGGCGACTTACATTTCCGGTTTAAAGAAACCACTCACCGTAGAACCTTCCGGCTCAGAGGAAGCCACACGCCGTAAAATTTTCCGGCTCACATACAACAAGGTTGTAGATGATTTGAATTACCCTCAAGCACACCAGCGGCTTAGATAACCCGATGCACTTAGATATATATCATTAGTCCCCTCCATAAGCCGCCACCTTAAACCTTAACTTGTAAGTCTCCTCCGGCTCATTATTAAACCGGACATTTTTCCCTGTATCATAGGCTTCCAACAGTCACCATGCCTCCAAAAGCTCCTAAAGCCTCCATCACTTGCAACTGGATGAGGTCCAATGTCACCAACGAGACGTTAGCAGATTTTGTCAAGTCTGGCTATCTGCCCAAGAAGGACGTCATGTCCTACCGTGCCCCCGACCCATCAGAGGAGAGACCATAGCCAAGGGACGGGGAGGTGGTCATTTTTGCGGATCACATGAGCCAGGCTTCGCACCACCCGGCTCAAAGTTTTTCAGAGACGTTCTAAATTTCTTCGATCTGCGGCCTCAGGACAAAGGACCCAACTCAGTGTCCAATATCTGCAACTTCCAAGTGTTCTGCGAGGTTTACCTTGGAGAAGAACCCAATATGCTGCTCTTCAGAGAGCTTTTCTATTTAAACCGCCAGAACGAGTGTGCCAACGGGCCGAGTTTGGAGCTAGGCGGCATCTCCATCCAGCGGTGAAGGGACTGCCTTTTCCCTTACGCAAAGCCACCCAGCCACCCCAAGGACTGGAATCTGACGTGGTTTTACTGCCAAGACACGTCGCCGGCTGATGAGAGTCCGTTGCCCGGCTTTCGCCCCTCGCGTCTGGAGCCGACTCACCCACTGTCAGACAAGCTGACTCAAGCGGAGCGCCAACCTCTGCTCCCCACCATCAACAAGATCAAGGCTCTCCTGGGCAATGGTCTGAACGGAATCGATCAGGTCCGAGTCTGGATATCGTGGCGGGTGATCCCATTGAGCCGCCGCCCCGGCTTAATGTGCGAGTACACAGGCCGAAAGGATGACCCTCAGAGACACAGCCACAACGATCTTCCTGAAGACGTTGCAGAGGATATGACCAAGGCTCTCTTGAACGAGAGCCTGGCAGACTGCGGGAGGACCGGGTTAGCCCCCTTCTGCAAAACCAACCCAGCCCCAGCGGTAAGCCGCTGATCTGAACATCTTATCTTCTTCCGTATATAACTTTCATCTGAATCGTTTTAATAAGTCATCATTATATTTTTCAGGCTGATGACAAATTCTGGCGGGTCAAATATGACCATGAGGCGGCCAAGAAGGCCAGAAAGGCGAAGAAAGCCGCCAAGAAAGCCGCCCCTCGCAAGAAAGGAAGTAGGCCTACTACTTCAGAGCTGATGCAACTAAGCGACAGCTCCGAGTCAGAGGTAACCCCTGAGCCTGTAAGCCCTTGTTGTACTTGTTGTTTATTTCTTTCTGCCTTATCAATACTTGTTCATCAATAGGACGACACCAGAGCAAGTAACCCGGTGGTTGAAGAGGTAACGACATTTTCCTCCGACTTGGAGCCCTTGCCAAGGCTGAAAATCCGATGGGTAACCCGGAAAGTAAGCTTTTCACATCCTTTAGCTTACCAAGACCCTCAATTTATTTTGAAGTGACAGGTGCATGAGAGCCGGCGGCACACCCGGACCGACAAAAGCACCGACCTCTCCTCCGGGTTACCTGACGCATCGAGGAAACGCCGGACCGAGGTGATCTCAAAATTGTACCCTTTTCATCCTTTGGCAGGTGTTATACGTCAACCACTCAACTCTTCTGACTCAAATTATCAGGAAACTTCTCCCTCTTTTGGCGACTCTATGCAGTCAAGCCTGCCGACTTTCAAGACCGTGCCCGGGTAATGACAATCATCTCATGTTGTACTTTTTTACTTACACTATTGTGCTTAATCTTTCTGTCTTTTCAGTGCCCAGGCTAAGCTCACCAAGAGGGCGAAGAAGTCCAAGCCGGTCGATGAGCCGGACTTGCCTGAGCCAGACGCAGCCGCTCAAGAACCGCCAGCTGCCTCTGCTCCTGAGGCCGCTGCTCCAACCAACAAGCCCGCAACAGAAGCTTCTGTTAACCCGGAGGCCTCCAGCTCGGCTCAACCAGCAGATGACCCGGACGTGGTAATCACCCGGACGGAGTTTGTTGAGCCGGGGAGACCGACCGCACTGGCCAAGTGCTCCGCCAAAGGGGAGCTGCTAGAGTCCCGCCGAGTGAACCTGGACCTCACCGACTACGCCAATTTGAACATTGGAGAGATCGTCTCCGGCTTCGTTAGCCAAGTGCACAAGAGCTGGAACGCAGAGATTGCCATGGTAAACCAGATCCAGCAGAAATCTGAGGTATTCTTCTTCTGTCCTCTTACTTACTGTATAGTTACCTTTAGCATGCTAGCCCCCAAGTCGACGACGTATGATTGAGTATGTTGTAGACTTAGGTTCCGACTTATTTCCATGAGCCAGTAGTTTGTAGATAGGAACGTTCGATATGCATTAGCCCCCAAGTGCCAAGTGTCTTTGCTTGGAAAACGCTTGGGACTTTAAATTTGTATAGTAACTGTTCATGCCATAACCCGGAAATTTATGCAGGCTGCTGGCAGGAAGTTTGAGGCGGACATCTCTGATCTCAAGAACCGGCTGAAGATGCAAGAAATGGAGACCCGGAAGGCAAATGCCAAATTTGTGTCCAGCATCGCCGCGCAAGAAAAGCTGAAGACAGAGTTTGATGCTGAACGGAAGGCTTGGGCCGAAGAAAAGGCCGCGCTGGTGAACCGGGCTGAACAGGCGGAGAAGACTCTCTCTGAGAAGACCGCCGAACTCTCCGGCTTAAAGCACCAGGTGTCCCAGATGGTTGCCGCAATCTTCGGTAAGTCATCTCACCGGCTTTCATCAAGTTTAGAATCTTTATATTCCATAACTCATCCTTGTCGGCGGCTTATCTGACTCTGTTAAACAGGTCCCAGAAGTGCCAACCTGAACCAGAGTGTGGTAACCAAGCTGAAGGCCGTATACACCCTGGTGGAGCAACTCTACACCGGGTCATAGCGTGCCTTGGCTGTGGTGGCCCTATCCAACGAGGTGCCGACTCACCTGGCGGAAGTCCTTCGCCGGCTCGCCGTTCTGCCTCAACGGATCCAAGAGCTGCGACGGGCCTCTGCAAGAGCCGGAGCGATCGCCGCGCTGAGCCGGGCCAAGGCGTTCCTGCCAGAGTTAGACCCGGCGGACATCGCCCTCGGCTATCCAAGTCTGAAGGAAGACGGCACCACCTTCGATCAGAAGGACTTCGCAGCTTGCGTGAAGGCCGTACGCCCGGTGGCCACTCTCATTGGCAATGATACAGATCTGACTAAGTATCAGCCGGGCTACGATGCAGAAAATCAGAGGATCCCGACTCCGCGCTATGAAGCCCTCAACTTGATCCCGCCGGCTCGCTAGCACACCTTCGCCCCAGAGATTGACCCGGCCGGGTTAATTGACGAGGAAACCCAATTCGAAGCTCTCAGCGGCTTCGACAGGAAGTCATCAACCTTCCAGGTCTTGGGATCAGCCGGAGGAGAAGAGAGGAACGAGCCGGAGACTTCAACCCAGCAAGCGTCGTAACTCGGCTGGCGGTTTATCAAACAATGCCTCACCCTTTTGGACTCAATGAGTCTTGTAATAGAGTAGGACCAATACATTATCTTTGCCGTGCCATCGTGCACGCCTAGAATGCTGAAGTCTGTTGAAGTTGTCTCCTTTATGTTTCTCTGGGTCGTAATCAATCATTTGTTTTCCTTAATCTCAAAATAGTTGCCTTTAACTATCCTGCAGAGAAGGACAAATCACAAGTCTCGAGGCGGCTTACCGCCCTGAGAATCATAAGTTTTAGATATATAACCCGGAATATGAATCAAAAAGGACTGGTCTTCAATTATATCCTTAATACAGCCGTAATAACACACTTAGCGGCCTGTAAGCATACTTCCGTTTTTAGATAACCCGGTAATAAGGTTGGTACCTCAATTCCGGTTTACCTGTCGTAATAACGCCCATTGTGTCCGACTAACATTGGAAATCAAAGTTAAGCCGGCCAAGTGAGACCCGGCCGTACACACTTTGAAATGGTCAGAAGAAACTTACTATGAAGCAGAAGAACTTAGGGGCTTCCGGTTCGAATAAGACCAGAGACCCGGCCCAAAGGGGTTATGCTAAGATTCGAATACGATCATATAGCCCCCAGTGGGCGTGGCAATGCCAATCAAGAGGGTACCGACAGCTATGTTCTCTTTGGTTCGAATACGACCCATGTTTGAACAAGAAGCCCCCAAGTGATTTTAAGAATTGTTTAACGACGCTGATTCGAATACGATCCACGTCGGTTCTCAAAGGGTTTAAACTAAGATTCAAATATGATTAAAGAAAACTCCCCAATGAGCTCGGCACTTTGCCAATCAAATGGGTACCGACAGCTATGTTCTCTTTGTTTCGAATACGACCCATGTGTGAACAGGAAGCCCCCAAGTGACCTTATTGCTTACGGCTAGATTCGAATACGATCATAAGCCGGATCCTCCTTCAAGTTATGATGTAATCTTGCAATGAAAACAACACGTGCATATTTGGAGGAGAAAAAAGGACAGAGGTCCTGCTTTATTGCTTATCATAATATATACATGGCTGAGAGAAATATGTACATTATGAGAGCCGGTGGCTCAAGTGTAGTAAGGCCGAAGCTGAGCTATGTTCCACGGCCGACGGGTCTCTTCCTCTGACTTACGTGAATCTTTGTGCTCCCGGGTGTCAATGAGGTAATATGACCCGTTGTGCAAATTCTTGCTGACCACAAAGGGCCCTTCCCAAGGCGGGGATAGCTTGTGCGCATCTGTTTGATCTTGGATGAGCCGGAGCACGAGATCACCTTCCTGGAAGACCCGGGATTTAACCTGGCGACTATGATAACGGCGCAGGTCTTGTTGGTAAATCACTGAGCGAGCTGCTGCCACATCACGCTGTTCGTCCAACAAGTCAAGAGCATCTTGGCGCGCCTGTTCATTGTCCGCCTCAACATAAACCGCCACTCGAGGTGAGTCATGACGGATGTCGCTGGGGAGGACTGCTTCTGCCCCATAAACCATGAAGAAAGGCGTAAAACCTGTAGACCTGTTAGGAGTAGTGTTGATGCTCCATAACACGGAGGGCAACTCCTCCACCCAACAACCCGGCGTCCGTTGCAAAGGGACCAAAAGCCGGGGCTTGATGCCCTTCAGAATCTCCTGATTAGCTCTCTCAGCTTGACCATTGGATTGAGGATGAGCCACTGAGGAAACATCCAGTCGGATGTGCTCTCGTTGACAAAACTCTTCCATGGCGCCTTTGGATAGATTGGTGCCATTGTCAGTTATAATGCTGTGCGGAAAGCCAAAGCGAAAAATCACCTTTTTCATAAATTGAACCGCCGTGGCTGCATCACACTTGCTAACTGGTTCCGCTTCCACCCACTTGGTAAATTTGTCAACTGCCACCAAGAGGTGAGTCTTCTTGTCCTTGGATCTTTTGAAAGGCCCAACCATATCAAGCCCCCAAACCGCAAAGGGCCAAGTAATTGGGATCATCCTCAGCTCCTGAGCCGGCACATGAGCACGTCGCGAGAACCTTTGGCAACCATCACATTTACTGACCAAGTCCTCTGCATCAGCATGAGCCGTCAGCCAATAAAAACCATGGCGAAAAGCCTTGGCCACAAGAGACTTTGAGCCGGCGTGATGGCCACAATCCCCTTCATGAATCTCACGCAAGATCTCTTTACCTTCCTCAGGGGAGACACAACGCTGAAACGCTCCTGTAACACTGCGGTGATGCAACTCGCCATTGATAACAATCATTGACTTAGCCCGCCGGGTTATTTGTCTGGCCAAAGTTTCATCCTCAGGCAACTCACCCCGGGTCATGTAAGCCAAATAGGGCATTGTCCAGTCCGGTATGATGTGGAGAGCCGCCACCAGTCGCGCCTCCGGGTCAGGGACAGCCAAGTCTTCCTCTGTAGGCAACTTAACAGAAGGATTATATAGGATATCCAGGAAAGTATTAGGCGGCATCGGCTTACGCTGAGAGCCTAGCCGGCTCAGAGCATCAGCCGCCTCGTTCTTCCTGCGATCAATGTGCTCTACTTGGTAGCCCTGAAAGTGCCCAGCAATGGCATCAACTTCGCGGCGATAAGCCGCCATGAGAGGGTCCTTAGAGTCCCACTTGCCTGATACTTGTTGAGCCACCAAGTCTGAGTCACCAAAGCACCTTACCCAGCTCAAGCTCATCTCCTTAGCCATCCGAAGACCGTGGAGCAAGGCCTCGTACTCAGCCGCATTGTTAGTGCAAGGAAACATCAACTGTAGCACATAATGGAACTTATCACCTTTAGGGGAAGCCAACACGACTCCAGCCCCCGAGCCCTCCAACTGCCTGGACCCATCAAAGTGTATAGTCCAATATGTGTTGTCCGGCTTTTGCTCGGGCACTTGTGACTCTGTCCAATCATTGATGAAGTCCACTAAGGCCTGAGATTTAACAGCAGTGCATGGCAGTATTTCAGACCATGGGGTCCGAGCTCTATAGCCCACTTAGCCACTCTCCCTATGGCCTCTCTGTTTTGAATGATATCACCAAGAGGGGCAGAACTGACCACACTGATAGGATGACCCTGGAAATAATGCTTGAGCTTCCGGCTTGCCATGAACACACCATAAACAAGCTTCTGCTAATGTGGATACCGCTGTTTGGACTCGATAAGCACTTCGCTGACATAATAAACCGGATGCTCCTTACCCTCTTCCTTGCGTTCCACCACCACAGCCACACTAACGGCTCGTGTGTTTGCCGCTATGTACAGTAATAAGGGCTCCTTATCAACCGGAGCAGCAAGGACTGGGGGCTCTGCCAGCTGCTTCTTCAAATCCTCAAAAGCGGTATTAGCTGCATCTTTCCAGACAAAGTTATCAGTTTTCTTCATCAACTGATATAATGGCATGGCCTTCTCACCCAAACGGCTTATGAACCGGCTTAAAGCAGCGATGCGACCCGCCAAGCACTGAACATCATTTATACACGCCGGCTTAGCCAGGGAGGTGATGGCCTTGATCTTCTCCGGGTTAGCTTCAATGCCTCTGTCAGAAACCAAAAAACCCAAGAGTTTGCCTGCAGGAACACCAAAAACACACTTGGCCGGGTTAAGCATCATCTTGTAGACCCAGAGATTGTCAAAGGTTTCCCTTAAATCATCTATCAGGGTTTCCTCCTTTATGGATTTAACCACAATATCGTCCACATAAGCATGAACATTGCGCCCAATCTGGTTATGAAGACAGTTCTGTACACAACGCTGATAAGTCGCCTGTGCACACTTGAGTCCAAAAGGAATAGACACATAGCAGAAGGCTCCAAAGGGAGTGATGAACGCCGTCTTCTCCTGGTCCTTAACTGCCATTTTAATCTGATGATATCCGGAATAAGCATCCAAGAAACTTAAGCGCGCACAACCCGCCGTAGCATCAATAATTTGATCAATGCGGGGGAGGGCGAAAGGATCAGCCGGACACGCCTTGTTTAAGTCCGTGTAGTCCACACACATCCGCCAAGTGCCGTTCTTCTTGAGTACGAGCACCGGGTTAGCTAACCATTCTGGGTGAAAAACTTCAACAATAAACCCGGCCGCCAAGAGCCGGGCCACCTCTTCACCAATAGCTTTCCGCCTCTCTTCATTAAACCGCCGAAGGAACTGCCTGACCGGCTTAAATTTCAGATCAACATTGAGAGTGTGCTCAGCGAGTTCTCTAGGTACACCTGGCATGTCAGAAGGTTTCCATGCGAAGATGTCCCTATTCTCACAGATGAACTCGATGAGCGCGCTTTCCTATTTTGGATCCAGATTGGCACTGATGCTAAACTGCTGAGATGAATCTCCTGGAACAAAGTCAACAAGCTTAGTTTCATCAGCCGACTTAAATTTCATCGCCGGCTCATTCTCCGTAGTCGGCTTTTTCAGAGAGGTCATATCTGTTGGGTCAACATTGTCTTTGTAAAACTTCAACTCCTCTGTTGCACAAACAGATTCTGCATAAGCTGCATCGCCTTCCTCACACTCCAGAGCCACCTTCCGGCTGCCGTGAACCGTAATGGTCCCATTGTGACCCGGCATCTTGAGCTGTAAGTACACATAACACGGCCGTGCCATGAACTTGGCGTAAGCCGGCCGCCCAAATATGGCATGATACGAACTTCTTATCTTAACCACCTCAAAGGTCAATTTTTCCACCCTGTAGTTGTTCTCATCTCCAAAGGCCACTTCCAACTCAATCTTGCCGACTGGATAAGCCGACTTACCAGGTACCACACCGTGGAAAATAGTGTTGGACTGGCTGAGGTTCTTGTCAATCAACCCCATACGACGGAACGTCTCATAATAGAGGATGTTGATGCTGCTGCCTCCATCCATGAGCACCTTAGTGAACTTATATCCTCCCACCTGAGGAGCCACCACCAAGGCCAAGTGGCCCGGTTTATCCACCCGGGGAGGGTGATCCTCCCTACTCCACACTATAGGCTGCTCAGACCACCGTAAGTAGCGTGGAACCGCCGGCTCAACAGCATTCACAGCCCTCTTATGAAGCTTCTGATCTCGCTTGCACAGACTGGTGGTAAACACATGATATTGTCCACCGCTAAGCTGCTTTGGATTGGTCTGATAACCCCCCTGCTGCTGTTGATGACCCTGGCCAGACTGTTGATTAAAGCCCCCTTGACCGTTCTGAGGATTAGAATTTGAGCCGCCGCCCGGGCCATGAAAGTCGCCGGCGCCTGAGCCGCCGCCCGGGCCGTTGTAATTCTTAAAGGCTTTCATGATTGCACAATCCTTCCATAGATGAGTCGCTGGCTTCTCTCTAGAGCCATGCCTTGGACAAGGCTCATTCAACAGTTGCTCCAGCGTCGGGCCTGACCCGCTGCCTCGGGGAGGGGGCCTCCCCTTGCATCACTGGTTATTACCTTGTGAGCTGGCGTTGGCTACAAACTCTAGGCTGCCATCGGCCTTGCGCTTGCCTCCTCCTTGGTTTCCGGGTTATGCTGAGGACCCTTGCCATTGCCATTCTTCTTTCCCTTCCCTGCCCTTTCATCATCTGAAGGGGGATCCTTGGTACCATCAGAATCGGCGTACTTGACAAGAGCCGCCATTAGTGTACCCATATTATTGCAGTCGCGCTTAAGCCGCCCGAGTTTCATCTTCAGGGGCACGAAACGACAATTCTATTCCAACATTAAGACTGCAGAGCCGGCATCCATCTTATCTGATGAATGTATGATCTCCTTGACCCGGCGAACCCAATGCGTCGTGGATTCACCCTCCTGCTGCTTACAGTTAGTCAAATCCACAATTGACATAGACTGCCTACAGGTATCCTTGAAGTTTTGGATGAACCGGGCTTTCAGCTCAGCCCAAGACCCGATGGAATTCGGTGGTAGCCCTTTCAACCAAGTGCGGGCAGTCCCATCCAGCATCATGGTGAAGTACTTGGCCATTGCCGCCTCACTGACCTCCAGTAGTTCCATGTCCATCTCGTAACTCTCGATCCAGGCTGCGGGTTGTAAGTCAGCTGTGTAATTGGGCACCTTCCTAGGGCCTTTTAAGTCCGTGGGTAGACGTTCATTGCGGATAGCTGGCACTAAGCAAGGGACACCCCCAGTCCTGGTAGGGATACCCACATCGACGGACGTCGTCGGATAAGCTGGGGGAGTCTGGTAAGCCGTCAACTAAGGCACCTGCTCCGCCTCTTGCCGCGCTCTGTCTTGGTCTGCTGCGTGAAAAGCTCCATTATGAGCCGGGCCATGGCCAGGGGGCGGGTCATGGCGTCGGACATTACTTGAGCCGGTCGCTGAGACCATGTGTCTGCTGTAACTTGGGCTCCGGCCTGGACGAGGGGTCGAGTGGATCCTGTCCCGGCTGTAAGAGTACGCCTCTTGTTGCGCCAGTGCTGTCTGAAGGAGTTCCCTGACCCGGCGGGTTTCAATAGCCGTTGGAGGGTCGCCGTCGACTGGGAGAGCCACCAGCCGTGCTGCCGCGGCGACCATGTTCTCCAGCGGGTTATTATAATGACCCGGTGGTATTGGCACGTACTGAGGCGGGGCAGGGGGCACCTGGGGAGGCCCCATCACTTGTGGCTGAATAGGGGTCCCAGACCCGGGCACTATGACCCCTGGCGGGTTACTAGACCCTGCACCTGGCGTGTTGAAGAGGTTGCGCGGATCGTAAATCGGAGGGAGTCGAGATTGGGCCTTTTGATGCCTCCTTCTCATGACCTCATTGGACGCGTTTTGATCCATCGTGAGCCGGAAGGACTGCGCTTGAATCAACTGGGTTTGGGCATCGAGAGCCGCCCTCTCCGCAGCCATCCTGATCCCTTCTGCTGCCAGATCCTCCTTAACTTTCACTAGATCCAATTTTAACTGTGCCACCTCCGCATCATGCTGAGCTTGATCTGCTGGGTCAACCGTGGCGGTTAACAGGGCCGTCATCTTGTCCGTGAGATCCATTAGCACCTGAGCCGACGAGGGCACCGAGTTTCCCGCTCCAGCAGCAGGGTTCTGAACAGGCTGCGCACCGGCCATAAAGACCCCCACCTGACTTGGCGGCTCAAACGGGTCCGGAATACTGTCACCATCGGAACAACCCATGAGCCTGCCATCTTGAAGTTGATACAACGAGTTTGACTCATCGGTGGACGACTCGCCGTCAGAGCCGGCGGCCATCTCATCACCAGATCCAGATTGATCAGAGAGCCCTCCATGGATACATCCCACAAAAGCATGCCTTAAGGCAGGCCGGGCCCGGGCGGGTCATGCACGCTGAGCCGTCTCGATGAGATCGGCGCAGAGATCCGGCTCAGGGCCCGGCTCACCAATCTTGCCAATGAAAACATGAATCCAGCCGAAGGGGACCCGGTACCCGTACTCAATTGAGCCGGCGTCGGGGCCCCAGTTTGCATCGTCGATGTAGAGCTTGCCACGACGACTCTTGGTCATCCGGCCCACAGCGTATCCCTTGAGCCCTTCTAAGCTGCCCTTCAAGAACTCAAATCCACCGTGCGCCGGCCCCACGGTGGGCGCCAATTGTCGTGGAATTGTCACGACAGATGTCCTCGAGCTAGGACTTAGTCGTGGAGCCATCGCAACTAGGAAGCTTGGAGGGGTTAAGTGGGACAAGGAACACGAGGGTTTATACTGGTTCAGCCCCTTACGGTGAAGGTAAAAGCCTACGTCCAGTTTGAGGTGGTATTGATTAGGGTTTCGATGACCAGGGAGCTTAACTGCTACGCCTGGCTCTCGATGAGATCTTTCTTGTCCCTAAACTGCTGCCGGGTCGTCCCTTTATATAGGGAGGCTGACACCCAGCAGCTCTCAGAGTCCCGGCCGGCTCATAAGAGTGTCCGGCTCGGACTCTCAACTATTCTTGCCTTACACTACAAGTTCTACCATGATAATGATTGCAACTACGGGCCTTAAGCCGTATCCGGGTCTTAAGCCCATCTCTGGCCCACCGTCTTCAAGCTTAGCGCCGGGCTTCTGGCAATGACGGTAGGAGTAACCCGGCCCCTCCTGGCGGGTGACTCTAAGGTCTATATCCTCAACACATTCCGTTAGCTTAGCACTCGATCGTTTAGTATGTTGCTATTGCTTTCTTCATGACTTATACATGTTCCTATGACTATGAGATTATGCAACTCCCATTTACCGGAGGAACACTTTATGTGCTACCAAACGTCACAACGTAACTGGCTGATTATAAAGGTGCTCTACAGGTGTCTCCAAAGGTACTTGTTGGGTTGGCGTATTTCGAGATTAGGATTTGTCACTCCGATTGTCGGAGAGGTATCTCTGGGCCCACTCAGTAATACACATCACTATAAGCCTTGCAAGCATTGTGACTAATGAGTTAGTTGCGGGATGATGTATTACAGAACGAGTAAAGAGACTTGCCGGTAACGAGATTGAACTAGGTATCGAGATACCGACGATCGAATCTCGGGCAAGTAACATACCGATGACAAAGGGAACAACGTATGTTGTTATGCGGTCTCACCGATAAAGATCCTCGTAGAATATGTGGGAACCAATATGAGCATCCAGGTTCCGCTATTGGTTATTGACCGGAGAGGTGTCTCGGTCATGTCTACATAGTTCTCGAACCCGTAGGGTCCGCACGCTTAACGTTACGATGACAGTTATATTATGAGTTTGTATGTTTTGATGTACCGAAGGTTGTTCGGAGTCCCGGATGTGATCACGGACATGACGAGGAGTCTCGAAGTGGTCGAGACATAAAGATTGATATATTGGAAGCGTATGTTTGCACATCGGAAGTGTTCCGGGTGAAATCGGGATTTTTCCGGAGTACCGGGAGGTTACCGGAACCCCCCGGTAACTTAATGGGCCTTAGTGGGCCTAGGTGGAAGAGAGGAGAGGAGGCCAGGGCAGGGCCGCGCGCCCCTCCCCCAGTCCGAATAGGACAAGGAGAAGGGGGCGGCGCCACCCCTTCCTTCCTCCCCTCCACCTTTTCCCCCTCTCTCTCCTAGTCCAACATGGAAAGGGGGGGAGTCCTACTCCCGGTAGGAGTAGGACTCCTCCTGGCGTGCCTCTCCTCCTTGGCCGGCGGCCTCCCCCTTGCTCCTTTATATACAGGGGCAGGGGGGCACCTATAGACACACAATTGATCAACGATCTTTTAGCCGTGTGCGTTGGCCCCCTCCACCATATTACACCTCAATAATATCGTAGCGGTGCTTAGGCGAAGCCCTGCGTCGGTAGAACATCATCATCGTCACCATGCCGTCGTGCTGACGAAACTCTCCCTCAACACTCGGCTGGATCGGAGTTCGAGGGACGTCATCGAGTTGAACGTGTGCTGAACTCGGAGGTGCCGTGCGTTCGGTACTTGATCGGTCGGATCGTGAAGACGTACGACTACATCAACCGCGTTGTGTTAACGCGTCCGCTTTCGGTCTACGAGGGTACGTAGACAACACTCTCCCCTCTCGTTGCTATGCATCACCATGATCTTGCGTGTGCGTAGGATTTTTTTTCAAATTACTACGTTCCCCAACAGCTGGTGGGTCCCAGCAGTCAGGGGGAACGTTTTTTTCACGAAATACGGTGGCCCGTCCGGTGGGTCCCTGCTTTCAGGTGGAGGAATAATTATATTGCGCTTAATAAGGAGGCACTTCCTTACGGCCTCCGTGGAGCCAGTTTCCAGCCTCTCCACGTACAGTACTCTTCCGATGGAAGTCGTTTCTTGACGACGTTGACCACGCCGCGCCGAGAGCACCAGGGCGATGGACGATGGCGAGGCCTAGGAAGGGGATGAGGCGGAGCCGGGGAAGACGCGGCAGTTGAAGCCCATACGGAGAGGAGTACGAGGGTTCACTGGTTCGACTGCGGTGTGAGGCTGTCGTCGTCGCAGAATAACAGGGGGTGTGGGTGAGTGGAGGGATGGCCTGGCCAGCGGTGGGAGTAGTAGGGGGCGGTGAGGCCTCCGTGGCAGCACAGCCGGCCACGGGAGGCAAGAGCAGGCGGCACGACCGGCGCTGCTTTGGGCGGCTGGAGCAAGAAGACCAGAGGTTGAAGAAACACTACGGCCGTTGGATGGACATCGTACGGTCACTGCAGCTAGAATCGTTTATATTGACTAAGTTGACAAAGCCCTTGGTACGTGTCAACTTAGCAGGCCCACAGGTCAGCCTCCGAAACGGTGCGCCCCAGATGTCAGGGGGGGAATCATTTTTTGGGCGGCCGAAGCTAGAATATTTTTATCCCAAAATTTCTAGCTAGGACAACGATTAATAATTTCAACCAACCATTCAAGATAGAATTCAATAAAATTTCCCACATTTTGATGGGATCCGAAATATTTTTATCCCAAAATTTCTAGTCAGATTAAATATAAATTTGTATTACGTAAATATCCAACGAAACATTGCGTGCACAACAATTAAAAATTAAGATTTTCAAAATCCATAAATAATATTTTATACACTAATTTCGTGTTTGGAGCATTTTTTATAGTTACTGCGCAGTATTTATAATTACATCCCATTTATTATTTTTGAAAGCCCATTTTCCTGTTAAGCCTAATGCATCCCTCCTTGGAAAGATTTGCAGCCCAGCGGGGCGGAGAATAACAAGTTAACCTTGCCTGGGTATTAAAAAAATGTCTAGTTGGGCTTGCCATTTTCATCTTGAAAATAATTAATATCTAGGCTGGATATCTGTCCTGGGCTAGACGGGCCACAGCCCGCCCAGTTAATACACTGCTCTCCTCTGAACAACAACGAAAACATCGCCAAGAAAAACTCTGAAGTGCTCACGCCTCAAAAACACAAATACTGCTCGAGCTGCTTGGTCCCAGTTGTTGGCCGCACCTTGTGCAATTCTGTCGTTTATATTGACTACATAGGTTGACAATGGTGTGGGACCGTGATGTCAGGAAACCAGGAGGAAGCAAAAAAATGTAGTTGTACATAATAAGGAGGCACTTGCGTACGTACGGCTATGTCCCTAGTGGGTCCCTACTGTCATCCAGTCAAAATAAAGTCATCTCCTGAATCCTCATGTTCATTGACCATGTTAACAATGCTCGGCGCCACAGTGAGCGCAACAACTTGAAGGACGACTGAGAGGGCCTCGCGGGCCCTACAGATGGTCTGGTACAGCGCCCGTTGCTCATTTAGGAAGCCAGGATCATCGGACACCTATGAGCACCTTCGAGAGACTGAGACGGCATGAAACGGTAAGGCCGCGCTTGGGAGCTCTGGTTTATTTCACACTTGTATTAAGATACAAGTGTAATTTACTCGTCATCGGAAACAACGTGTAAAATACAGGCGTAATGAAACCGAGGGCCCGAGGTCTGTAAGTAAAACCGGCGGGTTACACGTGTAATTTGAGAGACCACTGTATATTTTACTAGTCGAAATCGACCAACCAAGCGCTTCGCCCGAGACCATCTGCTATTATTTACAAGCGTTAGTTTTACAAGCGGTTTTGGTTGGAACACGACGATCCAATCACGGCCTAAGATGATGAGTTGGTCGGAAGATCATATGGTTTCATGTCTAACCTACCCGACTTGTCGTATAGTCTATGAATGAAACATAAGACGATTAACTTCTTAAGCACGGAAACAACAGAAGAGGATGATCTTCTTAACAAGCAAATCACTGGCATTAGATCGACATGCAAAACAATACGAAGCATTATTCTCAGGAGGTACGGTGAACAGCTCGTGAAGCCGCATGCCACAACATTTCAAGCTCAACTTTGCAATCAAACACAAGGCTTGACACTACATAGACTATATTCAGAGCAAACTCTTAAAATATCTTACATAAGTCAACATTCATGTGACTATGCATCTCAGCAGAGTAAATATTTACTTCTGAACTGAAGACAGGAATAGGAAAAAATGATCGACGCTGCTCACAACAAAGGGCGTCCCACTCAAAAATATCAAATGCATGTCTTCTGGCTAACATCAGTGAGCAAAAATTGACAAGGTTTTCCAATTCCAATATATTAAACTAATGTCAACTTTGACAAGCTTTTCCCATTCAAAATATGTAATGCCTATGATTGTGGAACGGGCAGGGTATGTCATCAGTTTGTCATCTGATAGTCCGCTGGCTCAAGGTGACGATGAATGATTAGAGAACCATTCGATGTATTGTGCATGATGGAGTATTATGGAGGACACGAACCATCTGAACATTTTGTGCAATTCCACTAAAATCAAGCTGAGCATCCCTGTGGATTTCGTATTTATATGCTGCCAAAAAACGAAGACACATCAGCACACACATCAATATTGGCCCCAATGTGAACCCACCAATCGGTGGACTAACAAACTGAAAGTACGGTAAACAGATTACCATACCCAGATGTGACGCCCCCGGTTTGACCGTACACTAATCATGCATGCAAATGTGTACGATCAAGATCAGGGACTCACGGGAAGATATCACAACACAACTCTACAACATAAATAAGTCATACAAGCATCATAATACAAGCCAGGGGCCTCGAGGGCTCGAATACAATTGCTCGATCATAGACGAGTCAGCGGAAGCAACAATATCTGAGTACAGACATAAGTTAAACAAGTTTGCCTTAATAAGGCTAGTACCAAAGTAGCAACGATCGAAAAGGCAAGGCCTCCTGCCTGGGACCTCCTAACTACTCCTCGAAGCCGAACTCCATGTAGCATCATCCTCAGGATCTCTAGCTCCTGGACTCCAGCATCTGGTTGAGAAAATACGGTATAGAAAAAGGGAAAAGAGGGAGAAAAGCAACCGTGAGTACTCATCCAAAGTACTTGCAAGCAAGGAGCTACACTACATATGCATGGGTATATGTGTAAAGGGCCATATCAGTGGACTGAACTGCAGAATGCCAGAATAAGGGGGGATAGCTAGTCCTGTCGAAGACTACGCTTCTGGCCACCTCCATCTTGCAGCATGTAGAAGAGAGTAGATTGAAGTCCTCCAAGTAGCATCGCATAGCATAATCCTACCCGGAGATCCCCTCCTCGTCGCCCTGTTAGAGAGCGATCACCGGGTTGTATCTGGCACTTGGAAGGGTGTATTTTATTCAGTATCCGGTTCTAGTTGTCATAAGGTCAAGGTACAACTCCAGGTCGTCCTTTTACCGAGGGACACGGCTATTCGAATAGATAAACTTCCCTGCAGGGGTGCACCACATAACCCAACACGCTCGATCCCATTTGGCCGGACACACTTTTCTGGGTCATGCCCGGCCTCGTAAGATCAACACGTTGCAGCCCCACCTAGGCTCAACAGAGAGGTCAGCACGCCGGTCTAAACCTATGCGCGCAGGGGTCTGGGCCCATCGCCCTATGCACACCTGCACGTTGCGTACGCGGCCGGAAGCAGACCTAGCCCCCTTAATACAAGCGCGAGCTTACGGTCCAATGCGGCGCGCGCCACTCAGTCGCTGACGTCAAAAGAGCTTCGGCTGATACCACGACGTCGGGATACCCATAACTACTCCCGCGTAGATGGTTAGTGCATATAGACCAAATGGCCAGACTCAGATCAAATACCAAGATCTCGTTAAGCGTGTTAAGTATCCGCGAACGCCGACCAGGGCCAGGCCCACCTCTCTCCTAGGTGGTCTCAACCTGCCCTGTCGCTCCGCCACAAAGTAACAGTCGGGGGCCGTCAGGAACCCAGGCCCACCTCTACCGGGGTGGAGCCACCTGTCCTTTCAGCCCCCTCATCAGAATCACTTGCGGGTACTCAACGAGCCGACCCGACTTTAGTCACCACATGTGTCATGTATATAATGTATATAGTATATACCCGTGATCACCTCCCGAAGTGATCACGGCCCAGTAGTATAGCATGGCAGACGGACAAGAGTGTAGGGCCACTGATGGAACACTAGCATCCTATACTAAGCAGTAGGATAGCAGGTAAGGGTATCAACTGTAGCAACAATGACAGGCTATACATCAGGATAGGATTAACGGAAAGCAGTAACATGCTACACTACTCTAATGCAAGCAGTATAGAGAAGAATAGGCGATATCTGGTGATCAAGGGGGGCTTGCGTGGTTGCTCAGACAAGAAGGAGGGGTCGTCGGTGACGTAGTCGATCACAGGGGCATCAGCATCGTCACGGGGTCTACCGAAGAGAAGAGGGGGAGAAACAGTAAATACATAGCAATCAAGTACATAACAGGACAATAGGCAGAGCTAGACGTGTCCTAACGCGGTATGAGGTGATACCGGTGAAGGGGGGGGACATCCGGGAAAGTATCCCCGGTGTTTCGCGTTTTCGGACAGATGAACCGGAGGTGAAATGTTACAGGTTTGCTATGCTACGAATGTGTGGTGGACGAACGGACTGCGTATTCGGATTCGTCTCGTCGTTCTGAGCAACTTTCATGTAGAAAGTATTTTCATCTGAGCTACGGTTTAAAAGATATGATTTTCTAAAGATTTACTAATTTCTGGAATTTAGTTAATCATTTAATTTAATTCGAAATTGTATTTACGTCATCAGCATGATGTCATGCTGACATCAGCAGTCAGCAGGGGTTGACTAAGTCAAACTGACATGTGGGTCCAGTGGGACCCACCTGTCATTCTCTGATAAGTTAATTAGGGTTTAATTAAACTAATTCTGTTTAATTAAACTAACAGGTTAATTAGATAAATTTATTAGGATTAATTAACTTTAATTAATTAATATTAACATGATTAATTAAGTTAATTAATTATCTTAATGAATTAATTATTTATTTATTTATTTTT
>NC_057799.1:439327203-439327946 GCF_018294505.1 Triticum aestivum
TGAGCGGGCGTGGCCGGCGTGGGCGACGACCGGCGACTGCGTACGGCAGCGGCGAAGGGAGGGACTGGAGCGGGGGCCAGCGCGTCGGAGGCGGGTGCAGATGGTCGCGGTGGCCGACGGGGTAGCCGCGGGCGGTCCTGAGTAGAGGGGGCGAGCGGGGTGGCATACGCGCGCGGTGGCGCGTGCGGGCGGTGACGGAGCGATGCAGAGCAGCGGCAGGGGAGAGAAGGAGGAAGGAGCGGTGCGGTGCTCACGGTGATTGTAGGGGCACGGGCAATGGGGCGCGAGGGGGGGAGGACGGGGTCAACTGCGAGCGACGACGGGGAGGCAGTCCGGCGAAGAAGAATCCGGCGGAGAGGATGATGCAGAGGCGGTGAGCTTGAGGCCGGGGTCGGGGAAGGCAGAGCAGAGCACGTCGGAGCTCGTGGGCGTGCTCCTAGGCGACGGCGAGCCCGTGGGGCGCGCGGGTGACGACGCCCATGGCGAAGGCGCCGGGCGCTGGCGGATCTGGAGGGGGGCGCACGAAGGATGGTGGAGGGAACTGCGGGCGAGCGCCCACGCGTGCAGGCAGGCCCGTCCACGGCCTGGCGTGGCCAAGGGAGGCGCGTGGCGCGAGCGACACCGGCGAGGTAGAGGCGGGGCGGCGGGCAACGACGCTAGGGGCAATGCGGTCGGGGCGGTTTGCCTCGATCCAGAACATGGGGAGTGGGGGAACGAGAGGAGGAGTGGGGATGCGGTAGGTT
>NC_057799.1:439327956-439335194 GCF_018294505.1 Triticum aestivum
GGCCGGAACCCAGTGGGGGGGGGGGGTTTGCTCTCTTTTTTTAGCTTTGTTTTATTTCTATTTTTTTCTTTTCTGCTTTATTTTATCTATTTAATAATTTATAGTTTTATAAAAGTAAAATCCGTACCTAAAATAGAGTTACAACTCCAACTACTTTCACAGAAAGTTTTACCCCTAATCAAAATAGTTTAGCAATTTATAATATTCAAAAGGTATTTATTTAATAGTTTTACCTACTGTTTTAATCATTTAAGTGCATTTAAACCTTTTATGAAAATGTGGTTTCTCCATAATAATTACCTATGCATTATTTGGCAACACCCCAATATTTTAGTTTTAATAATTGAAAACTTTTATTGTTTGCTTGATTTTGAAATTTGAATTTTGGACCGGTTTTGATCTAACGATAGATTAGCAACAGTAACGGAGGTAACGTGGCACCATTAGCGTGGGATTACTGTAGCTTAATTACCCGGGCGTCACAATTCTCCTCCACTACAAGAAATCTCGTCCCGAGATTTAGGAGGGGAAGTGACGGGAAAGGGATTTGGTCACGAAATTCTAACGAGCGTTCTCGATCTTGGTTGCCCTTCTCGAAGCGGTTGATCCATTACGTTGATGTCTTCATTTTCCTGCTTCGGGTCATCATGATGAAGCTGGCATCCTTCCTTCGGGAACTCCATCGTACTTACGAAGGACAAGGGGTAACTTCGGAATAACAGGCCTCTGAACGGTTGACTATCTGGTTGATAACATCGGGAAAGGTGGCGGAAAGTAACTCTCGAATGGAAATTTAAGACAATATTGAGAGCAAAGTAAGGAGGTATCGTGGGGAAGTTTCGAGCGGGTAGGCAATCGTTTGATGCCTGAAGGGTACTGAGCAACGGGAATAAGTATTGTGTCTGATACCAAAATTGATGATCTCACGAAAGGTGGCACGTGAATTACATACGAAGCCAAGCGTGAGGAATAACCTTGGGAACAAGGGGTGTACAAGAGAGTCAGGTTTCGATCCTGTGGAACTGTGGGTTATGGGCCCGCCATGTGGGTTAAAAATAGGAGCGGTGACATCTCGCACGGTCATGATAGCAAGGCATGTCAGAGAGTAGCATGTCAGTTATGTCGGCAATAACGTCGGTATCAAGGGCGAGGGACGAAGAGAACCATTTTCCTGCTCGGTGAAACGAGGCGGACCATTAGGCAAAGTTCTCGTCCATCGGTGGTTTCCGAAATGTCACCAACAATAGTAACAGGGTCTTACTGACAGAGTTGTACACCGAGGTGTTTACATAAGCAGGAGAATATTACTGCTTAGATCATATAGATCACCAGAAAGGTTAAACCAAACAATGGAAAGGAAAATATGATTATCAGATTAAACAGAAGAATGGAAAGGAAAATGTGTTTAAACACAGATTTCAAGGGTATATCCTTCCCAAGGACAAGCAGCGTATCATATCCATGACGGGATATAACGTAGAAAACTCTTTAGGTAAGGGGAAGGAAATTTCATGACATTACCCATACAACGGTGTTTGGATAATTGTGCAGGAAGCAATTAGCTTTGGGCTTCAAATGTTCCTGTTGAAAATCAGAGTACCATAGACATGTTTCGAGATAGCATTGACATGATCAATAGGTAAGATCAGGCCATGGGTTCACAAAGGATCCATCAGGAACAACTTATGGAATAAGTCCTACAATTTCCTCATGGAAGAACAGCTAACCTTGCTAAAAGGGAAAACTTATAACAATAGGTCCTCCCGCCAAGTGTGCTGGGTATCATCACCTTACCGGGTCATAAATAGGCCAATGTTATAACTCTTGGAAATATGTTCCAACCATCATATCTGACCGAGATTCAGATCTGATTGGTGTCAGGATACCTCAGACTCAGGATGTCTGAGAAGAAAGGTGCAACACAAATTGTCGAAACGACATCGAAGATTCTTGGGAGATGAACTATGGAAGCGAGTTCCGAACAAGGGTTCATCATTACATCAAGGAGAGGTGAGGAGGTAACTGATTGACTCAGTGAGAATCCATTGAGATTTCCAAAAGATGGATTTCCACCACTATGTGAACAAGGAGATAACATTAGCTAGATCGAACGACTTAATGATGTATGCTCGAGAAAAACATACACAGTTAAACATTGGTTGAAATGTGCACCCGAAATATGGGCTAGGTAGCACAATCAATGTTCGAATGATGATTCATTAAGCCATAGACGTAGAATGAAACTATAGACCAATAACTTCAAAGCAATAGGGTTGCTAGAAGTTTAGAATTTACACATCACAGACCATTTGTCGGTATTCCTTGTAGAAATAACACGGGGACCAAGAAAGAATGGTGATGGGGAGAAGTATCACTATACCAAGAATTTTTAAGAGGTGGAGTAATCCTCACGACATTCTTGACATAAAAGATGGTAATACTCCAAGGTAGAACGTATCATAAGTTGGATAGCAAGGAACTCAAGGTACAACACAAAATATGAACAAGTTTGTGTTGGGGGAAGGCAAGAATGTCATCGATGATAACACAATTCATCGAGGAGCAAGGATGGTATTTCTCATCATGAATTCAATAGATACCCTTGAGGAGCTCGGAATGTTGATGATGATCATGACACATTTCTTGAGAGGTTTCATAAAGATATAATCGCTCACCGACAACATCAAGTCAAAGGAATGATGAAGCAAGAGGTTATTGGAACCATGGGTACGACACAAACTCGAAACCAAGCTTGTTGTTCGAGGTGGAATGATAAGACAAGGAAATCAACGCAAGCTTAGCTCAGCATCAAAAATTGTGTTCCGGGAAGAAGGACCAGGTAGCACAGTTAAAACCGGCACGATAATGACATAGCCGAGCAGGCTAGGGATGACGTGATCGAGTACGAACTCATAAGCAAAGGAGATTACTAAGAGTTGTTTAATCGTGATGCGGACTCGATTCAATTATCGATGTCCTTGAGTGTTTAATAACTCGGAGCCCGTGAAAAATTGGAATCAATGAGAATGTAATACTTGATGGAGAACTCATAAGAAGTTATGCAGTTCCGTGATAATCTCGAGATACCAGGGGGGTAATACTCGACGACAAACCAAAGTAGAGGTTGGACTGGGGTATTGCTCTGCAGAAGACAAGTGCCTAACTTGTACGAGAAATGGTGTTTAAAGGAGAACATGGTCGGAACCACGATTGCAAAAGGCCAGATCCCAGATATAAGATGAACTTATACCAAGGGAATAATTAATTTAAGAAAAGCTTTAATGATAAGATCTACATCGTGTCCATGGGCATGAACGCAAAGTTCAAGGTCGACTCCCACTTCTTCAATGCATAACCCTTCATTCACTTCTCGTGTTTGACGAAGTTGCAGTGTTGAAAATTTTTATCTGGCAAAATACCAGAAGAGTATGACTCATGAAAACTTTCGAGTTCACACATATTATGAAAGGCATAGGTTCAACCCATCAAGGCATCTTAGGAACATATACCACAAACTTCGGAGTAAATATTACAAGCTCGAAAGAAGAGCATTGTTCAAAAACAGATGATACAATTTACCAAAGGCATTATATACCCATGGAAAGGCTCACAAGGTTATTCAATATGAAGGACACTGTCGGATAAAATCCAACAGAGGAACCGATCGTCCACAAGGGATCTGATGTGAGCATCGGTACTCAACCAGAGGAAGAAGAATGCAAGGAGATCTGATTATAGAAACAACTGACTAACTCAAAGTTCAAATGCAAAAGAATTATGATTTCCAAATCAGGGGGTCAGAAGCAACGCTCTGATCAAGGATGGATAGGTTGAGTAGGCTTAGGGGTACAATCGATGGCAGTTTGATAGGTCGAGATCCAGCTCACGTTTAAAATGATGCCTGAGCCGGAAGAATGAATTCTAGGATATGGTTGAGGATTGCGAGCATTCGCAACAAATTGAATCAACGGACTCAAAATGATAATGACAGGAGATGCCAATAAGATTACGAGACTTATGGGATTAACCATAATGCAAGCAAACAAGAATTTCAAGAGCAATAGGCTCCTGAGGATTTTCGGAAAATCGAATACTATTTTGAAGACTATTGTGGAATACTTGAATCAACTGGGGATGAGCGGATACTCGGTAAGTGCGAGAATTATCCGTAGGGGTATTCAGGTGACAAAGAACAGCAAGGCAGTAAGCTCAAAGGATTCTCGGAACAACAGAGAGAATTTCGGGGTATCTTGTAATAACAAGATCAACTGGGAAACATTGTATGAGTGGCGAGTATACGTGGTTATCCATAGGAGTTTATCGATGAAAGGGAATTGCAAAAGCGATGAACACAAGTTCTCGGGTTATCAGCGGAGAGTATCTTCAGGGTCTTCACGGGCAGCAGACGATCATCAGTAATAAGGGGCTCTCCGGGTGAAAGCGATAACGAGATCCTAATGTTAGATTTAGCAAAACTCACTTAACCCGAATAGAAGAGAGATCGGAGTCCCAGAGTATAGACGAGGAATAAAAGATCCTAATACCACCCAATGGCGACGTGGGCCCGTAAGCCACACAGCCATGTTAGTAAAAGTTTTTCAATGACTAGACTCGACTTCGGCCAAGGAGTTGGAAAGGGGGATTCCTACAGGCAGTCGGCTTTGATACCAACTTGTGACACCCCCGGTTTGACCGTACACTACTCATGCACGCAAATGTGTACGATCAAGATCAGGGACTCACGGGAAGATATCACAACACAACTCTACAACATAAATAAGTCATACAAGCATCATAATACAAGCCAGGGGCCTCGAGGGCTCGAATACAATTGCTCGATCATAGACGAGTCAGCGGAAGCAACAATATCTGAGTACAGACATAAGATAAACAAGTTTGCCTTAAGAAGGCTAGCACAAAAGTAGCAACGATCGAAAAGGCAAGGCCTCCTGCCTGGGACCTCCTAACTACTCCTCGAAGCCGAGCTCCATGTAGCATCATCCTCAGGATCTCTAGCTCCTGGACTCCAGCATCTGGTTGAGACAATCCGGTATAGAAAAAGGGAAAAGAGGGAGAAAAGCAACCGTGAGTACTCATCCAAAGTACTCGCAAGCAAGGAGCTACACTACATATGCATGGGTATATGTGTAAAGGGCCATATCAGTGGACTGAACTGCAGAATGCCAGAATAAGGAGGGATAGCTAGTCCTGTCGAAGACTACGCTTCTGGCCACCTCCATCTTGCAGCATGTAGAAGAGAGTAGATTGAAGTCCTCCAAGTAGCATCGCATAGCATAATCCTACCCGGCGATCCCCTCCTCGTCGCCCTGTTAGAGAGCGATCACCGGGTTGTATATGGCACTTGGAAGGGTGTATTTTATTCAGTATCTGGTTCTAGTTGTCATAAGGTCAAGGTACAACTCTGGGTCGTCCTTTTACCGAGGGACACGGCTATTCGAATAGATAAACTTCCCTGCAGGGGTGCACCACATAACCCAACACGCTCGATCCCATTTGGCCGGACACACTTTTCTGGGTCATGCCCGGCCTCGTAAGATCAACACGTCGCAGCCCCACCTAGGCTCAACAGAGAGGTCAGCACGCCGGTCTAAACCTATGCGCGCAGGGGTCTGGGCCCATCGCCCTATGCACACCTGCACGTTGCGTACGCGGCCGGAAGCAGACCTAGCCCCCTTAATACAAGCGCGAGCTTACGGTCCAATGCGGCGCGCGCCACTCAGTCGCTGACGTCAAAAGAGCTTCGGCTGATACCACGATGTCGGGATACCCATAACTACTCCCGCGTAGATGGTTAGTGCGTATAGACCAAATGGCCAGACTCAGATCAAATACCAAGATCTCGTTAAGCGTGTTAAGTATCCGCGAACGCCGACCAGGGCCAGGCCCACCTCTCTCCTAGGTGGTCTCAACCTGCCCTGTCGCTCCTCCACAAAGTAACAGTCGGGGGCCGTCAGGAACCCAGGCCCACCTCTACCGGGGTGGAGCCACCTGTCCTTTCAGCCCCCTCATCAGAATCACTTGCGGGTACTTAATGAGCCGACCCGACTTTAGTCACCACATGTGTCATGTATATAATGTATATAGTATATACCCGTGATCACCTCCCGAAGTGATCATGGCCCAGTAGTATAGCATGGCAGACGGACAAGAGTGTAGGGCCACTGATGGAACACTAGCATCCTATACTAAGCAGTAGGATAGCAGGTAAGGGTATCAACTGTAGCAACAATGACAGGCTATGCATCAGGATAGGATTAACAAAAAGCAGTAACATGCTACATTACTCTAATGCAAGCAGTATAGAGAAGAATAGGCGATATCTGGTGATCAAGGGGGGGCTTGCCTGGTTGCTTAGACAAGGAGGGGTCGTCGGTGACGTAGTCGATCACAGGGGCATCAGCATCGTCACGGGGTCTACCGAAGAGAAGAGGGGGAGAAACAGTAAATACATAGCAATCAAGTACATAACAGGACAACAGGCAGAGCTAGACGTGTCCTAACACGGTATGAGGTGATACTTGTGAAGGGGGGGACATCCGGGAAAGTATCCCCGGTGTTTCGCGTTTTCGGACAGATGAACCGGAGGTGAAATGTTACAGGTTTGCTATGCTACGGATGTGTGGTGGACGAACGGACTGCGTATCCGGATTCGTCTCGTCGTTCTGAGCAACTTTCATGTAGAAAGTATTTTCATCTGAGCTACGGTTTAAAAGATATGATTTTCTAAAGATTTACTAATTTCTGGAATTTAATTAATCATTTAATTTAATTCGAAATTGTATTTACGACATCAGCATGATGTCATGCTGACATCAGCAGTCAGCAGGGGTTGACTAAGTCAAACTGACATGTGGGTCCACTGGGACCCACCTGTCATTCTCTGTTAAGTTAATAGGGTTTAATTAAACTAATTCTGTTTAATTAAACTAACATGTTAATTAGATTAATTTATTACGATTAATTAACTTTAATTAATTAATATTAACATGATTAATTAAGTTAATTAATTATCTTAATGAATTAATTAATTATTTATTTATTTTTATTATTTATTTTTATCTATGTATTTATTAATATTTATTAATTTATTTATTATTATTATTATATTTTATTTTTTATTTATTTTATTTATTTATTTATTTAAATCATTTTTTTTTCTTTTCTTTTTCGTTCTGTGCGTGGGCCCCAGCTGTCATTGGGCCACTTGGCCTTAGCAG
>NC_057799.1:439335516-439336224 GCF_018294505.1 Triticum aestivum
CAGGGGTCGGCGGCGGTGCTGGGCAGAGGTGGCCAGGGGGCGCGTGGAGTTGCGGCGGCCGAACGCGGCCACAACGAGCGCACGTGGTTCAGCGTGGGCGACGACCGGCGACTGCGTACGGCAGCGGCGAAGGGAGGGACTAGAGCAGGGGCCAGCGCGTCGGAGGCAGGTGCAGATGGTCGCGGTGGCCGACAGGGTGGCCGCGGGCGGTCCTGAGTCGAGGGGGCGAGTGGGGTGGCATACGCGCGCGGTGGCGCGTGCGCGCGGTGACGGAGCGATGCAGAGCAGCGGCAGGGGAGAGAAGGAGGAAGGAGCGGTGCGGTGCTCACGGTGATTGTAGGGGCACGGGCAATGGGGCGCGGGGGGGAGGACGGGGTCGACGGCGAGCGACGACGGGGAAGCAGTCCGGCGAAGAAGAATCCGGCGGAGAGGATGATGCAGAGGCGGTGAGCTTGAGGCCGGGGTCGGGGAAGGCAGAGCAGAGCACGTCGGAGCTCGTGGGCGTGCTCCTAGGCGACGGCGAGCCCGTGGGGCGCGCGGGTGACGACGCCCATGGCGAAGGCGTCGGGCGCTGGCAGATCTGGAGGGGGCGCACGAAGGATGGTGGAGGGAACTGCGGGCGAGCGCCCACGCGTGCAGGCAGGCCCGGCCACGGCCTGGCGTGGCCAAGGGAGGCACGTGGCGCGAGCGACACCGGCGAGGTAGAGG
>NC_057799.1:439336323-439501988 GCF_018294505.1 Triticum aestivum
GGCGCTAGGGGCGATGCGGTCGGGGCGGTTTGCCTCAATCCAGAACATGGGGAGTGGGGGAACGAGAGGAGTGGGGGAACGAGAGGAGGAGTGGGGGTGCGGTAGGTTAGGGTTCTAGTAGGTGGGGGGATAAGGGAGCGGGGGTGGGCTGGCCGGTTGGCCTGGTGGCCTGGCCCACTGGGGCTGTGGCCTGCTGGGCCGGAGCCCAGTGGGGGGGGTTTGCTCTCTTTTTTTAGCTTTGTTTTATTTCTATTTTTTTTCTTTTCTGCTTTCTTTTATCTATTTAATATTTTATAGTTTTATAAAAGTAAAACCCGTACCTAAAATAGAGTTACAACTCCAACTACTTTCACAGAAAGTTTTACCCCTGATCAAAATAGTTTAGCAATTTATAATATTCAAAAGGTATTTATTTAATAGTTTTACCTACTGTTTTAATCATTTAAGTGCATTTAAACCTTTTATAAAAATGTGGTTTCTCCACAATAATTACCTATGCATTATTTTGCAACACCCCAACATTTTAGTTTTAATAATTGAAAACTTTTATTGTTTGCTTGATTTTGAACTTTGAATTTTGGACCGGTTTTGATCTAACGATAGATTAGCAACAGTAACGGAGGTAACGTGGCACCATTAGCGTGGGATTACTGTAGCTTAATTACCCGGGCGTCACACCAGATGCCCCATCATTGTTGCTTAGAGTGACATTGACAGACATGGAGTCCTGTCCTGGCTTCTTGGTACTTGTTTGGGCACTTGTTTGCCTAGTGTTCCTCTGAACCACAAGTAAAGCAGCCATCTCTCTTTTTGTCTTTATTCTTACCCTTCTTAATGGCCGACGCTGGCAGCACCATTCAAACATATAGTCCGATGGATCAAGGTGACGACGAATGATTAGAGAACCATTCGATATATTGTGCATGATGATGTATTATGGAGGACACAAACCATCTGGACATTTTGTGCAGTTCCACTAAAATCAAGCTGAGCATCCCTGTGGATATCATATTTATATGCTGCAAGAAAACAAAGACACAGCACCACACACATGAATATTGGCCCCAGTGTCAACCCACCAATCGGTGGACTAACAAACTGAAAGTACGGTAAACAGATTACCATACCCAGATGCCCCATCGTTGTTGCTTAGAATGACATTGATAGATTTGGAGTCCTGTCCTGGCTTCCTCTACTTGCTTGGGCACTTTTTGCCCAGTGCAATCCACGTGTTGTAGAGTTTCCTATGCTCTCTGCAGACTAGTCATGTCACCAGCGTCTACTAATACTCTGTAAAGCTTCTCGATCATTCCTTGTGTAATGTAGCTCAAACAGTGACTGCTTCTTTCTGCAAAGTGGTAAGACCAACTGGACCCACTAATGCAGCAGTTTGCCTTAGACACATTGGCTCCTTTTGTGCAGTTCAACTAAAATCAAAGTCGGAATAAAACTGAGCTTTAATTTTGATATCCCTGTAAGCAACAATAGGTATAAGGGAAACAATTACTGAGAAATAACTGTTGATGACTTGTACTCCCAGAAGAAAAGCATCTACTGATCTACCTTATCTTAATGGGAAACAAAGCAGGAGAGTAGCAATTCTCAATTAGTGTGATTCATTCATATTAACTGAGACATTATCTTAACAATGCCTTGTTTCAACATGTATAAAGAACGACAAAGCAGAAAAGTACCATTCCTAAAACAACGCGATAGATTCATTTTAACAGAGACATTATCTTAACAATACCTTGGTTAAACATGTAGAAAGAACTACAAAGGAGGATAGTACCATTTGTAAAACACTATAACAGATATATAATAACAGACACATTATCTGAACAATACATTTCTTAAACATGTACTACGGCCTATCCCTAACAGAAATGGTACTCCCGCCGATCCCTAACAAGTGTTGCAGTTTTGAACTAAGATTCAGTAGTTAATTCTGAGGAAAGTCGGTACTGACCTTTCAAGGCCAAGATTTGAAACAACTCGTGAGGAAGACCTAAAAGAGATCTCAACACATATATGGAAATCTGGTCTCCTTTTGTGCAGTTCCACCAAAATTAAGTGAAGCAAAATGTCGCAATAGCAACAAGTTGAATAGATATCCCTGTTTTAACAGAGGCAAAAAAGGAATCAATTACTGGTCGATAAAGGAGGATGAAACATGCGGCCACAAAAATGGCAATCCAGCCAATCCCTAACAAGTGTTGCAGTTTTGAACTAAGATTCAGTAGTTAATTCTGAGAGTGGCATTGCTTAAGATTGATTCAGTAGCTAATATGAATCAATGCAACTGTTAAGAATGCAACCGTTCATTAACAATGTAATTTACTTTTCACAGCGGCATCTCAAAGCACACTTCACAATCATGAGGATGGAGGCCTATACTGACCTTTCATGAGACGATAAAGATAAAAATGAATCTGCCAACACAAATAGGAAATCCATTCTCGTTTTATGCAGTTGCACTGAAATCAAGCAAAGTCGCCGGTGTGACATTTAAGTTTGCTATAGCAACAAGTTGAATAGATATCCCTGTGTTAACAGTGGCAAAAAAGGAAACAATTACTGGCCAATAAAGGAGGATGAAACAAACGGCGACAAAAAGAATCATCTAACTTATCTTGATGGAAAACAAAGTAGGACAGTAGCATTTCTAAAACGGTTGCATTGATTCATATTAACAGAGACATTCTCTTAGAACAGCATTCGTTAAGAATGTAATTTACTTTTAACAGTGGCATTGCTTCAATTTTCCAGCAGCATTCTTAGACTAACAACAGCAAAATAGTTCTATGGGACATGGGACATGCCAGCACCATGTGCGTCCACACGTATAAATGGGTGATGCAGAGTATGTAGCCAAGCAGCATATCTGTGTTGGTCCCATATTTGTTCTCTTTGAAACTTTTTCCTATGTGAAGGCAGCAAATCTAGTCCTGCACAAACTACCCGACTCCCCAGTTTCTTTCCCTTTTCAACAAAGATATTGGTTCCTTACAGATGTGTGTACTGGGTTGCCCCCTTTTTCCCTTTTCGACCAACAAAGCGGCTGGATAGCCAGTCTATACTACTTTCCCTCCCTCCTTTCCTCATTGAACCATGTCCTAGATTCATGCTCCACCCCACCGCACCCTTCTTTCCTCTTTGAACCAAGACCTAGATTCGACTACAGAATCGAAAAAGATCTGCATGCGGCTAGAGCAATGATGGTTTCAAAGAAACTTATACCTTATGGTCGTCGGGATCTGGCAAGGCGTGCGGCAGGAGGCCGGATCTGCCCACACTACATATGGCAGCAAGGAAGAAGGGGTCGGTGGCCCTCCCGCACAGGCGCTAGGTGAAAGTGAACAGCGCAGCCGGCAGTAGATTGCCTCCCTCGCCAAAGGCGATAGAGTGAATGTTGCACCTCCTCCCCTTCCCAGTGCGACGGGATCCGGACGCCTCCTTCACCAGCTGTGAGGGGGGAGAGAGAGAAAGAGGCCACAACGCAGTCTTGTTTAGATCTAGTGAAGAGGATGAGAGACTGTGAATATAGCAAACCCTAGCAAAGGAACACTGAGCCTCCAGCGTGTATATATATGTAGTGCGGCGAGAGTGTGGAGAGTGCAAACCCTAGCGAACAAGCACTGAGGCTCAAACTTATATAGTGTACTAGATATATACTGTATTACATGTTGAGCTCCAGTGCCTTAACTGCACCTGCCTTTGGCTGTTTGACAGGTGGGCCAGCCACATTTTGGGCCCACCTGTCATACACCCAAAGGCAGGTGCACTAAGTCAATGAAGCTGCGTCCATATAGTACTCGTGTATACTACTAATATATAGCGGAGTGGTTTTCTTATTCTCTCCATAAAAATCATTTTAAATTGTGTAAGTACGAAACAAAACTCTTTATTTAACGTACTAGTGAAGAAAACTACTACTTCCGATGAACTAACGATCCACGCGTCCTGGTCGCGCTTCATGTCTTCCGCGTGCGCTACACTACCCTCCCTTATGTGAACAACCACACATGCGCCAAATTATCGGAAACGTGTGAGAGTGTGTACAAATAAAGAATTTTAATTTCAATTATCGGAAAGTTTTGAGAGTATGTACAGTTTGCCCTCTCTAATAATTATGGCTTGTTGTGTTCGGCCTAAACTTGGTCAAACCTTACAAAGTTTGACTTTATTCAAATCTAATATGCAGAGTAAATAAAAATGGAGGGCTACTACGTCCATCCGGGTTTTTAGTCCACACCATTTTTATAATCAAAGTTAATAGCTGGACAAATAAAATTACAGGGGAGCTGGAGACAAAGTTGTGAGAAGGCTTAGAAATCAATACAAAACTTATGCTCTTAGTACCAATGTCGATCCTTCTTCGAGGAAACATTTGCTTCATAGCCAATTGTGTGATAAAATTGCACCAACGTGAAAGACGACTGTGTCTCCAACGGAACCAAGGTGAACTGACGAAGGATATCATCTTTGTGGGTAACAAGCAAAGAGCATTGATGGAAGACAACTTGTTTTTCATTGAAAAACGACCAGCTTCACCAGCCGACGCAACCATGAGGCGCAACCATGAGCATCGATAGGTCATCGTGGTCATGTATCATCCATTTGGCATCAAGTTTGGGTGAGGCACCTATGAAGTTCGACAAATCCTCACTATGGTCTGTTTCTTCTCAGTAATCAAGCTCGAGGAAGGAAGAACCACGTGGCAGAGGACAGTGAGGCATAACAACAATGGCCATCCAATTTTGTGCAGTTCCACTAAAATTGAGGAAGACATGCCTGGGTATGGAGATACGCATCGCTGTTTCCAAAAATATAAAAAAGGGATATAGTGTTGTTACTTTGTTTTACAAGATTAACAATGACATCTCAATTGTCAATAAGAATTATGAAGAGTACACCAACAAACAGAAGCATCATGATTATCTTGATGGGAACTAAACCAGGATACCAGAGAAAAAAAGCATTTCTTCATTTAACCAGTGATAGTATTAGATTAGCAGCAGCAATAGGAGCATATGGACAATGACCGCACAACCACCATATACTTTTTGTCGAAACATGTATACCTCCACCGAGGCATAAATCAGCACAACTTTTCGAGTGGCATTTCCTCTATAATAGTAGGTGATGTTGGACCAGCCGACGAACCCTAGCTACACATGGGGAGCTGGGGAGTAGTCGCATAGAAGAAAACCCGGATGCAGCAACCTGGGGAGCTGGACCAGTACAAGAAGTTATACCTCAGGTGGGCGAGATGTTGCTTGGGCGGGCGGGCGGGATCTGCCCAGACGACGGCAGCGAACAAGGGCGCGGAGGACCTTCTTCCGTGCCAGCGCCGGCTCCGAGAGGACGGTGTGCATCGGCTTCCTCCATTGCCGACGGCGACAACGTCAACGCTGCACCTCCTCACCTCCCGCAGCAGACGGGATTTGGCCGGATCTGTGACCACCGGTGAGGAGAGAGATAGTGTGGACATTGTCATCTTGTTTTGATATGGAGAGGGTGAGAGAGCGAGACGCGAGAAAATCTATCAAACAAGAGGCTATAATGGAGTAAAAAAATCTCTCCATAGCAGTGGTTTTAAATAGAATACGCGCGTTCCCGGAAAAAGGAAACAAAAACTGGCGGACAATTTTTTAACGTACCAAGAAAGAAAACTCGATCAAAAGCACGCCCCCGCTTCCAACTCGGGAGAGTCATCGCGCACACACACATAGACATAGACATGCATATCTGTGTTTACGTAAAATTCCATTTCCATCTCCAATCATATTTGTCCAACTGGCACATTATTTACGTTGTTAATTATATATGCGGCAATATTAACATACAACATCTCTTGTTTCCGGGCGTCCGGACCGCTGCCACGGCCGCTCCTGACCAACCCAAACCCTCTACATCACCCGCGCGTGCTTCCCGCCAGAAACGGTCAGTGCCGCATTCATGCCCAGCCAGAGCGGACGCGACCTCTCACTGGCGCCGGCATTGAAGCGGCGCGCCAGCCGAGAGAGCGTCGCCCGCGCCGCTTCCTGGTGCACGCGACTGCTCCGCGTTCAAAGGGCGCAATAGCCGGCCACAACATGCATGTAAAAAGTTCTTGGGAGTCCATGCTACAGCTAGCTCTCCTCCCCCAACTCGTCAATCTCATCCACTAGTACTAGTACTCCATGGCGCGATCCATCGACAAGCAGGCGGGAAAGTTACCGTATACTCGGTTTGCGGTGAGTGGCATGCCGAGCGACCGTGTGGGGTCGAGCCGTGGAGGAGGGTGAGACACGAACGCGACAGACGTGATTTAAACATTGGTTTTGCTCGATGGCGCGATCCAGCGAAATAAAACGTTGGTTTCTCTCCGTTTCCATTTTTTCTCCGGAAAAACGGAAACTTTCCACTCCATTTTCATTCCTACTCCAAGGTTGCCCCGTTACAACATTCCATCAAATACAAAGGAATACTAACACGCATGCTGATGCATCTCAATGATTCACAGATCATAGCCAATATTTACTTCACAACCAAAGACAAAAGTTGTGAGAGCGTGTACGAAAGAAAAACTACTGATGGGGTCAGTACGACTTAAACCCTAAACCCTAAACAGGATTTAATTCCCTGGCCACGTAGAACCTGTCAAAGGAAAGACGGCTGGCACCCTTGGATCATATGATGCTTTTGTGCAGTTCCACTAAAATCGAGCTGAGCATCCCTGATGGAAAAGATATTTAAGAAGTGCGATTAGAATAATAGTACTGACACTAGTTCATGAGACATAAAATCATCACAAGTAGAAGCCGGTAGAAGGAGAGAAAGATCGACATGGAGGTGGAGCTACGTGGGGAGCTGTGGCAGTGGAGCAAGCCGGCTCCAAAAGGAAGATGGACTACCTGGGACGTCCGGCTGTAGCTAGAATGGCGGTTGGGACGCGGCATGGGCCCATACTGCGGTGACCCCCGTTTGGGACGCATCGACTGTGGATTTTCTCCCCGCCGATGTCAACCGCGTCTACGCAGAACATTGTTCCCGTCCCCCAGCTGCGGGACCAGGCCGAATATGTGACCAGCGGTGTGGCCACCGTCGTTCTATGCTTGTGAAGAGAGCAACCCAAGCAAGCAGGCTTGCAGCTTAGGCTCCTGCTAGTGTATATATAGTGTTTTTCTTTTTCTCTCCATATCAATCATTTTATATTGCGTACGTGTCATGGAAGAGTGAGATGATGGTTGCTTCTTCTGACTAACTTACTGTGTGATTTGACTGCTCCTTTAGTGGCCCCTACACGTACTCCCCCTACGTGTATGCAATAGTCACAGGTACACATGGACGCAAAAACGTGCGCGACACCCTAATGCATGCATGCCCGAGCACACGAGGAACACACACGGTCACACTCAAGTGCTCAACCTACACGTGCATGCACACACTTGCTCAGCCAGGGTGAGCTAGTGACCATATAAACACCGGAAAATGTATATATTGAGCGCAATGAGCGTATTATGAAGTCCACTGACCATATTTTTACAAATATACAGTGACAGATAGTGTATTTATCTCGTTTGAAATTAAGCCATATTAACCGGAGAGGAGGCGGTATGGACTAGCATTACTTTGTTGTGTCCCGTCAACTTGCTGAACGAGGAGAAGCTTGCAGGATGGGAGAAGCTTGCGCGCGGTGGCTCGCAGGACAAGGAGAATTTTTTGACTAATGCAAGCTCTCCCTCGCTCAGGCGGTGGACGTGCAACAGTTAATTCGGTGTCAGATTGCCAGAAGCATACACTATACTAGTACTATTATTGTTCGACTTCCCGAAGAGGCGAACAACCAAGCGCAAAGTTTACTAGTACTAGTACTACTACTATAGTCTATAGAGGTATGTACTATACTAGTACTAGGAACCGGATGGAGGAGCGTCTGCACTCTTATTATATTTTTAAAATGTGATAAAGCAATCTTCAACACATTTGGTTCTCTTCGAGGGTTCTCGCATGTGACAATGGAAGTTGATTGCATGGAACACTCGCCACAATTCTCGCTTAATTCTGCCTCATATCCTGTTACAAATAGGAGCGCTCGTTAATATTTCCTCTTTTTTGTTTATTCAGCATGTAAACAGGTCAGCAAACCTTGCGGCGCATCTTTGTGCGAACCGTGCTTGCTGCACTTTGAATGTGGCCGAGAGCTGGCTTGATGAAACGCCTCGCTTCCTACTTCTTTTTTTGCGGGGTACCTCGCTTCCTAGTGACCAGTGTCTTGGCTGATCGTCCTAAGAATGCTTATATACGAATGAAGCTCTCTCATTTACCTGCAAAAAAGATTAAGCCATATTACCGGAAAGGAGGGACTATGGACTAGCACTACTTTTTGGTGTGTCCCGTCAACTCGCAGAACAAGGAGAAGCTTGCAGGACAAGGTGAAGCTCGCTTACGCCTTTTGACTAATGCAACCTACCCTCGCCCAGGCGGTGGACATGCATCAGTTCATTCGGTGTCAGATTGCCAGAGGCATACACTGTATTACCGAACATGCAGAGTACCATCACTGTTCGACTTCACGAAGAGGCGAAGAGCCAAGCGCAAGGTTTAGTAGTACGAGTAGTACTACTACTAGAAGCGCATGGTGGAGCGTCTGTACTCTTTTTTTTAATCTCTGATAAAGTACACATTTATTCCGGAGAAGGGCGGAAAACGGCAGCCCAACATGTGATGATGATATCAATCAACCATGCTCGAATATATCTTGGCCTCCGTGCGAGCCCGTCTATGTGTTCTTGCTCCTCGTCTCTCTCAAGGAACGGTGGGTTGGCCATTTTGCCGTCAATTGAGATTGGTTTGCTCACACTCCGGTCCCACATGTCAGTGATATGCCAAGAGGAGGTGCGTTGACCGACTGGCCATACGCGTACTTGGTTTTGCACCTTCATACTACTCCTCCCTCCGTCACAGTTTACAGGGCGCGCTTCATTATGATGCATTTCTCTCAATGCATTTCCACCACCAGAGAGACTTTAGACGCGTTTGGTTTAATGCTCAATTAATTAGGGCGTGGTAATCGCAATCAAGTCCACAATTTTCTCTCGATGTACTACAGAGTGGAGTAAGTGCATGCATGTGTGTACCCGGGGTGGAAGCACTGCATGCATGTGTGTACGCATTATTTCCTCTAGTAATAGACGCCGTGCTATAACTACCAATGCTATTTTTCAGGCCGATCGCTAGTTGCCTTGGTCGCAGAGATTTTTTCTTTTTCTGAAGCAAGCTCTATAAACAGTGATGGATGGAGTAGTATGAGTGGATTCAAAGAAGAGCGTATTGATGGTTACTTTTTCCGAGCAACTTACAGTGGGAAAGGTGGGGCTTATGATTTGACTGCTCATTACTCACTATTAATGCGGCGCAACGACCGGGCTGAGTCTCCCATGCGGCTGTGCACTACCCCTCGATTCTTAAATATACTCCGGAGTATTTGTCTTTCTAGAGATTGCAACGAGTGACTATACGAATATTTGCCTTTTTAGAGATTCAAATGGACTACTACATACGGATGTATAGAGACATATTTTAGAGTGTAGATTCACTCATTTTGCTCCGTATGTAGTCACTTGTTGAAATCTCTAGAAAGACAAATATTTAGGAACGGAGGGAGTACACATACGAAGCAAAATGAGTGAATCTACACTCTAAAATATGCCCATTTGAAATTTGTAAAAATACAAATAATTAGGAACGAAGGAGTATAATTTTGTGCATGGCACATGGACCCGGATGCCGAAGAGGCTTCTGGCAATGCTATCAAGCTTCTAGCATTTGTTTACATAATTGACGTACTATACAAATAATTTTCCAGTGACATGAAATTGTACAATGGTGTGAGCTTTCAGCTTTTGTTTCCTGTGTCTTGCCATCGATGCTCCTTCAAAAACAATAAAAAAACTAACTTCCTTGCTAATGCATCTCAATTATTAGAAGATCAGAGCTAATATTACATCACAACTGAAGAAAAAGTTGTCAGAAGGTGTTAAATTAAAATGGATCCATGCTTTCATTGGCAGCAACGTCCTCCCAGCTCTGTCTAAATCAAAAAGGCATGTTGGGGGAAAAGTACTGCCTGGAGCATGCAACATTCCAATGATTTTGTTCAGTTCCACTAAAATATAGTTGAGCGTCCCTGTTCCAAAGATATTAATTGTGATTACGATAATAGAGGACTGCTGATGAAACAATAAACACACAAATAGAAGCCGGTCACCTTTGCAGTCTCTCTTAGGACTAACTAGTTGGAGAAGATTAGGCTCGGAGTTTGATGAGGAGGATAGAGAAAAACCAACCTCCCTTTGTGCAGTCGCACTGAAATGTAGAGACGTTGCCCGTGTGACATTTTAGTACAACTGCACAAAACACTCTTAAGAAAAAAGTGATTTGTGCAGTTCACCAAAAGGTCGCAATAGAAACGAGTGAAATGGATAGCCCTGTTTGCAAAAACGAGGTAGATAGGAAACAATTACTGGCCAATAATAGTTGATGACACATGCGACGACAAAAAAGAAGCATATTCCTTGTCCTAAGGGAAGATAACAACACGGTTGTGTTCGTCTAAAACGGTGTGAGGACGAGATTGCAATATGGAAAGTACGCCGGACGAGCTACGTTTTGGGCAAAGAACTATGGAAGATCCGCATGCAGCGACTTGGGAAGATGGGCAGTGGAGCATGGCCGGAGGGGATACCTGGAGGTCGTCGGGATGTAACTAGGTGAGCGGCGGCGGGCAGAATCTTCCTATACTGCGGCAGCGAGCAGGTGGCGTAGGCCCTACCGCGCCGGAGCTAGGTCAAAGAGAACGGCGTGTACCGCAGATCGGGACGTGCTGCCTCGGCGCCGTCGAATGGAGAAATGATGCACGTCCTCCCTTTCCGCTGGCGGACGGGATGCGGCCGGATCAGTGACCAACGGTGAGAGAGAGAGAGGGGCCACCGTAGCCTTGTGTGAGATACTCTGAAGAGAGACAAACCAGGAAGGCAGGCTCCACTGTATATAGTGGAGCAGACTACCTTTTTCTCCATAAAAATCGTCTTATATTCTGTGTACGTGCCATTGAGCGATATAACTTTATTTAAAAATAACGCGCGAACGCATCAAGTTGAACTTTGTTTCGTGCACGCGTGGTACACGACCTCCGTAGGTAAACAACCACTACACGCAATCAAATTAGCACGTGAGCTGCCATTTCGTACAGAAATGAGCTCCACCGTGTACCCGCGCTGGTGTGGCTGGGCATGAAGCATGAGTATGTGCACGGTGCAGCTATTCTCTTCTTGTATACGTACACCACCTACGTGGGGTTGTGTGACAGAGATACAAACGTAGAGAGATATAGTGTGTGGGTTCATGAGAGTTTTTTTTGGGGTGGGGGCGGGGGTTCAATCAAAAAATGTAACATATGCAATGTGTGTGAAATAGAGTCCTGGATATATCATATACATGGAGGTATCATCGGCTTGAGGTGTCCATAGAATCGAAGAGGGATGATGTGTGTGTGTGTGTGCGCGCGCGCGATTGATAAAGAGTGCCATCGAATTAGTGTGTGCCCGCGTCAAAGATATAGAGTGGCTGGCCTACTAGAACATGAGAGGGGACAGGTGTAGTTTGTCTCTGTGGCATGGATACCTACCTAAGCGCTCGACTATCGGTGTGTGGTGGGGGGAGGGAGGCCTAATTAACTATAGAGGTACAATGGCTGGTATATGTGTGGAGGAGGAGAGAGGCCTACCTCATGTATTAAGGGAGATCGATCTACCTCATGTATTAAGGGAGATCGATCGGCATCCATGCATGTGTGTAGGAGAGGAATAAGGTTGGGAGAGAGACAGAGCTAGAGTGTTGGAGGGGGTGGTAGTGGAGTTGCTTCTAACAAATGGTGGGATAGGCTTGCTAGACAACCAGAGGGCACGCCTGCAATATCAATAAGAGAGTGGATGGCTGCCTATCTGTGCACGTGCGTGTGAGAGACGGGTCAGGAGGTATGCACGAATGATGAGGGGGGCGATATGGCTGTGGTAAGCAGACGTAACTACATAGGAAGATCAATCGTCCTTTGTCAGAGAAAGGCGAGACATAACTTGTGAGGCACGTCGATCGATGGGGGGGGGAATAGTTAAAGTCGACCTAGGTATATGTTGGGAGATCGATCGATATACATGCATGTGTGTGTTAGAAGCAAATGAGGCACGGGGAGAAGGATAGAGAGAGAGGGATGCATCTATGAGGTGGTGCGAGAGTCATATATATCGAGGGGGAATGAGTGTGCGAGTACGAGATCGATGAAAAGAGTGGTGGGAGTGAGGCATGGACGGTGATTAGAGAAGAGGGGAAGCTTGTGTTTGTGCTAGGCACACCTATCTAGAGAGGCATATCGATCGAGGTGTGCCGTAAAGGAACTGGGGGGCCTACACACACCGTGGGTGAACGACCTAAAGTGAAAAGACGAATTTGTACGATGGAGCTATAGAATGCTGAGGGAGGGTGAGAGGGATGCGGGCATGTGCATGCACGAGAGAAAGTTAGCGCTAGCTACAAAGATAAGAGGATTGTGTGGGTGTAAAGACGAATAGAGATCATACTTCGTTATAAAAAGCGAATTCGGATATTTGAAGAATTTATCATAGTGTTTTAAACCGACGCATGTGTGAATATATATAACGGTGATACACCTGGTGTGGTTATGAACATGTTATACTACATATAATATATTTTATCTCTACTCTTATATAAAAAACAGAGTTGTTGATGATGGTGTGCCTGCCATCCTGCAATATAGGCCGTCCGATTTATATCTGACGGATAGGAAGGAAACTATGGCAATTTTGAAAAAAGATACCCACACCCCTCTCCATATTTGCAAATTAGGCCTCCCCTTGATCATGTTGATGTTCTGTGGAACGCATGGGCATCTTGCTAGTACTACGTATAATATATAGAACATTGATCATAATTTGGGCTAATGTGTGGCTTTTGCACCTCAGGTCTAAATACTTGTCATAATGTAGGGGCGGGGCACTATACTATGTGTGATAAACACGGTGTACGTATGGAACATGGTTTAGATTATGAATATATAGTTAGTACATCAAATGTACTATTATTTGGAATCAACATCAAGTGTATTCAAAAAATAGAATTCGAGTTCATGTAGTACACATAGTTCATATCAATCTCTATAGTAATCATGTGGTGTGTTATTAAGGTAATACACGAATGACGGTTGAAATTGGCAACAATCATGAGTGTAGATTCTTATTGAAATAGAGAAACGAATTCAAATTCAGTTCGAATTGCAGCGGTAGTATAGACATTTGGAATGCACTAAAATGTTGGTATAAGTAGGTTACATGCATTATAGAGCAAGCGGGAAAATTTAATTGGACATAACATGGATTCATACTCCCTCCGTCCATCTATATAGGGCGTAATGCGTTTTTTAAGACCGCCTTTGACTATTGACAAGATTAATAGTATATGACATGCACAATGTGAAAATTATATCATTGAAAAAACCTTTCACAGACGAATTTAACGGTGTGATTTTTGTAACTTGCATGTCATATATTATTGCTCTAATATTTGGTCAAAGTTATCATTGAAAAACGCATTAGGCCCTATATAAATGGAAGGAGGGAGTAGCTTTGAATTGCATTTTTATAGTAAAACGGGGAAAGACTCTCTCTTTGTGTGGTGTGAATAGTTTTATTTTTTTTCATTTTCTTTTTGGTTGAGGGAAGTGCGAATTGATTTGGTACGTACAAGTACAATATTACACGTTAGGCTTGTCCCTAAAATTCAACCCGCACCTTGTTATATCCCGAAAATTCAGATATAGTGCTCCCAAAACTGGCGCCTTCACAACCCGCGCCTTGCTATCCCGAAATTACAATGCACGCGAAAACTCCCTCCAGCTGCCAAATCTCGACACGCAAAATGCCCCTTCTAACCCTGAGCCGAAAGGGCCGCTAGTTCAAATTGGTGGGGGGTACTTTTGTAACACACCCTACATTTTGGACAAGCGCGTCCCTAAGTCATGGTTCACCCCCTCCCATTGCCTCCTTTTTGCCATTCGAAATCCCAGGCCGCCATAACCTCTCCGCTCCAGCCGCAAAACCCCACCCTCCTCCGTCCGCCACCTCAACGCTGCCCAGCCGGAGCCTCTTCCCCGACGACGTCCTCCACCGCAACAGCTCGACGTTCCTCGTCCACCTCCCCGAATGAGGATCCGTCGTCCATATCGTCGTCTCGCCAGTTCAGCCGCCCCGTCATCCACCTCCAAGGAGCTGCTCCGACGATCGCCTCGTCTATCGCGGCTGCTCCATCCCCACAGCGCCGCCTTAACCTGCTCCACCGGAACCGCAGCATCCTCACTGACTCCTCGGACGAAGCTGAGGCCAACTCGGCGCCACCAAAGAGGTTGTACACTCATCGCATCGCACCTTCTCCTTAACTCGACCTCCCGGCACCGACGGTGCTCCATCCCACACCCCCATGGAGTGGTTACTTTGAAGCCAGCACCGCGGGCGCCATCTCAACGGCTGCTCTCCCCCAGTGCGAGGCCCCTTTGGTGGCGGCGTCCATACCAGCCGGATCTGCTGCTACTGCTCCGACTCTCGCTCGCTCGCGCAGCTGCTGCTCCGGCTCTCACTCGATCGCTCGCTCCCCAGTTGCTGCTGCTCCGGCTCTCGCTCGCTCGCTTGCGCTGCTGCTGCTGCTCTCCCCCTCGCTCGTGCTGCTGCTCTGCTCCGATTTAGCTACACTTCAGTCGACTGAATCGACTTTTGGGTCAGTCGATTTTCAGGGGGGGGCTCGCCGGAGTTAAGGAAGAACCACCCGCAGCGGGGACGCGGGCTTGCCGGAGAGGTACCCCACTATCTATCTTAGGGTTCAGGGTGGGGGCGGGGGGCCTAGAGGGCTGGCCGGGGCGGCGGTGGACCAGTGGTGGGGAGTTGTTTCAGGGCGGCGAGGCGGCGCTGGGGAAGGCGGTTTGGCCGGTGGTGGCTAGCGGCTTAAGTGGGTGCAGGTTGAAGATGAACTACAGGCCCTCCCTAAACTACATGTCAAGTGCCTCTCTGTTACCATTGCGTTCAGTTTCGACAGTAACATTCAGATTCCACAGTAAATTTCAGTTTCGACAGTTAAGTTCAGAGTCAACAGGTTTTACCTCATCTATTGTAGTCAGGTGGTTTTTGGTGATGTAAATTTTACATCTATTTTACATCATCTATTGGAGATGCTATTAGAATCCTACTTGAGATTGATGATGTCTGTCTTGTGCTGCTTCATCTTTGACGTCTTATGGCTCACCGGAGCTGCTCCAACGACAGAATGATCCATCGCAACAGAGCAGTGCCCTGGACGCCGTCTACAGATTCCTCAGATTTTCCTCCACACCTCCGACAGCCACCTCTGCCTCAACTGCTTCAGCGACCAACCCAATGATGCTGAGGTCGACACGGCTACGGCAAAGAGGTTGTACACTTGTTGCATCACTTATTACTATACATTCATGTCGATCCATTCGGGCTATTTTGGTTCAACGGAAAAACATAGCAATAGGGAATTTTCCAATGGCACTCTACTATTCAATTATTCATGCATTTTGTTGAAAGGAATGAAGCAAAACATCCACCTGGACCTACTTTTCAAAATCCTATGCATGAAAACAAGACCAAGTGCATTAGTGGCAGAATAACATTCTAACTATACACGCTTTCATATGGTTTCACTTTATTTTGGCCATGTTTCTTTGCATTCCTCTGCTCTTCCAATTCCTCTAAACCAAACACCCAAGTTGACAGAAATCCTGTGTTTACAAATGCTCCGTTTACCATGTCCATTCCTATCCTATTCCGGTGTTTTTCCTATCCCTACGTTTTTAGAATCATGCAAGCCAAATGAGCCCTTACAAAATTACTTCTGTTATAGGTAGGTGTCGAAGGGAACTTTGTGTGGTTTGTCCTGCTCCTGCCGCGACGTCTTCCACCTCACCTGAGCTGCTCCATCGACAGAAACATCCACCAAACCAGACATCACAACTCCTGACCGTCTTTCGCCGCCTCAGATCTCCTTCCCTGCCGCCAGCACCCACCGCAATGGCATCAACACCATCGACTCAGCAGATGAACCTGAGGAGTACACGGGTCCACAAGAGAGGTCACACTCTTTTGTTTCTGCTTATGTTATGCATTGCTTAAAATTACCTGCTACTTTATCGTCCTGTTCACCTCTTGGACTCCAACTCAGGTCCAAATTAATGTTCAAACTTGAGTTCTAAATTAGTTGTGGGGCACATATCGAGGAAGCAATGAATAGTATCTCTGTCTAATATCTGGTTCACCTAGGGTATGCCTATGTTGTTCATCTTGGGTGGGAAACAAATAGTAAAGCAATCATCGTCTGTATTTTTATTAAATTAAAGCAATCATCAGCCTGCTATCATTATTTTTGGATCCATCCATTGGTTGTTACCATCACTCTAAATTTCTGCATGCTCTCCTTACATAATCTCACCATATTTTTTCGTATGCATGTCAGATATTGTACACAGTCATGCTGAACATGTAGAGAAAAAGAGAAGAGTTTTGCGCGGCAATACAATGTCATGCAGACATCGCTCCATGGTGGGTTCAATGGCAAACCCTCCCCACCCCTCTCCAGATTGTAATCCAGAGGAAGATATCTGTTCTGAGGCGGATTCAGACGCCGCTGACCACTCCTATTTACCCCCCAAGGTGTTTGCTCTACCTTGGCTTGATGATGTTAGTCATATCATGCATATGTTGCCTTGCAGTGCCTACTTTTGACATCATATATGTCATCTGCTTAGTTTAGACATGTTCTGTAATGCCACCTGTTTAGTTTCTATATCATATATGGGAATTATGAAGTCTCATGTCTTTTAGCCAGCCATAATATATGTGAAATGTGCAACGCCATCATGTTTAACCAGGCATCATATATTTGAATGATATCTTGCCCATCGTTTTCTTCATTACATTTCCATTTGTCGACAATGTTTGTACATTAAACTACTTTTCCTGTGAATCAGCCATTTGGGTGGGAGATTGAAAAATATGGAGTGAAAACAAGGCCTTCAGAGCAGACAGTGCTACCTGTTGAAGCAGATCTCTTGTTGGGTCCCGATAGCTCCTCAGAGATGGATTCAGAGACAGATGACCAGTCCTATTCCCCCACCGAGGTGTATGCTCTAACTTGGCACGGTTATACTGCTCATATCATGCATATGGTGTCTTGCATTGCATAGTTTAGACATCATATACACAATATTCAACACCATGTTCTTAGTTCAGAAATCATATCGAATGCCCTCTATTTAGCATACAAATTACATATGTGAATTAAATGATGCTATCCTGATTACTTAGATAACATGTAGGTGAATTATGTCATGCGATCCTGTTTAGTTATTCATCATATCTTTGAATTATGTTATGCTATGCTATCCAGTTTAGATAGACATCATATATGTGAAATTATGTCATGCTATCCGCTTTAGTTAAACAATATACATGTCAACTATTTCATGTCCTCTTTTTTCCACACTATCTATTGCATCTGTCTCTCATACAATGTCTGTACATTCAACTATGTTTCCTGTTTATCAGCCATTTGAATTGGAGCAGGTGATGCCAGTATCTAGCGGACTAAAAACACGGTCTTCAAATAAAACAGTGCTACCTCTTGGTGGAGATAGCACCCCATTGTACATGCACGAGAACCAGCCCTACCACACATAACCCAAACTCTCGCAGATTGTACCCCTACTGCGATGGACAGAGAACCAGCTTCACCCAATCTAACCCCAACCCTAGCAGATAGTAACCTAGTTCCTGTTGACACAGCACCATCTCCACCACAGAGCTCCCAAACAAGAGCAGTTAGTAAGGCAGCTCAAGTGCCCAAAGGGCCAGTACTACCACGGTGAACCCCAACTCCACCAGTTAGTATGCCTATTCCTGTGGAGGAAGCACAACCAGCTAGTCGTAGTTTAGCATCTATCGCATTTGATGTTGTTAAATTGTATGTGCGTATCTTCCCATCTTGGAAATATTATACTGAAAATGAAGGAAAATGCCAGTTGCAGGTGTTTGTATAGGAGTTATGTGTAAGTAATGTTATTCATGGCAATTACTTTGCTTTGTCCCATACATCCTACCTCCATGATGGTTATAATACAGCAAATTTTCCCATTTTTCTCTATAGCGAAGGAACAATTTGGAAACTCAGGATGAGGTAACCTATGCTAATACCTCTGCTATCTTCAAGAATGCTGGGTGGCAGTATCGGAATTACCTTAAGAAAACGTACTTCACCGGCAAAGAAACTCATCAAATTCCCTTACGTTCTCATGAGACACATTTACTGGACAATGACTGGGAACGCCTTGTCCTGTGCTGGTCCTGAACCAAGAATGTGGTAAGGTCTATGAGCTCATTTTCTATTTTTAAGTACTATATTCTTGCGTCTTACTATACTCTGTTCATGTAGAACAAGTGCCTAAACCTGAAGAACAACTCTTCTAATTTAAGATTCCATTGCTATCATAGTTCAAAAAAGCGCTAGACGTTAATTGTGTGTTTTGCCACCGCCTTGCGCTTTACTGACCAAAGCACATGCTTATGCGCAGTTATGCACAGATTAAGCGTAGTTATGCGCAATATGTTTTGCCAACTCCTAGAGCCTAGGCGCGCTTAAGCGCTCGCTTAGGCACGCCTTTTTTTAACTATGATCGCTATCGTGCATACTGCTTTGCTCTTGTATCACTGTATTTACTCATACAAACTTATTTTTAAATTGAAGGATCTAATTGAAACTCCAATGGCACAGCAGGTATGTTCACGCATGTTTCTTTAACAAGTTTCCTCTTATCAATAGCTATGTTGATTTCAATTTCAATTGTGTATACAGTTGACTTCTCATATCATGCACATTACTAGCATCACAACAGAGCCAATAGTGTTGTTGTACATGTAGACCCGTGGTACCCATCTGAAATCTTGTTGTGCCGTGTAGTTTCCCACGCTTTGTATTCTTTCACTGCTGCTTTGTCTTGAACTGATATGATTTGAACCGTGTCTCTATTTTGATTTGGCAAGACAATGCAGTGACCATAGGACATAGATATATGTTTGTTTGATGCTTTTATTATGTACTAGTACTTGGCAATAGAAGACTTGGTAGTTTAACCCTGTCCACCTTACTAATGAACTGGTTCACCGAAATGAGTTTCATATACTAGTACATGCTAAACCCGTTATGTGTCTGCTTGTTTCTTCTTTTAGAATGCTGACAGAATATTGGGGAAGAGTGCCTTATTAAGCAATGGTAAAGGAAGTAATGCAGATAAGGTTCAGGATAGTGACACATTCTTGTTGGACTCCAACAAAGCTGATAAAACAACTAAGGAAGACTATCTCGAAGACAGTGAGACAACCCCAAAATCCTGTCTTGATTTAGTGTTCGAGTTACTGGCCACTACCGCTTGCACAAGCTATTCAAACTCACTGTCTGAACCAGTTCAGTTTCTTGAGTCTCTACTACAAGCTGAAAGACATCGATCAGCTGTGCTGCGACAAGAAGCGGAAGGACTGCGGAAATCCCTGGAGCATTCAGATGCATACTTTCTGGTGCAACAGCAAGCGTTGGAGAATTTTAGCGCCAAACAGTGCAAAGCTAATAAGCTTGCTAAGCTTATTGCCAGCATGGTGGATACCCAGGATAACGTTTCTTGAGCTCTTCTGAAGTTGTTTCAGTTATGCTCTTGTTTTGCTGCCGCGTTTATTTGCACTGGTGGCCAATTTTAACGGCCAGTGTATGTAATATGCTGGTCTGTTCCCTATATTTGCACTGGTGGCGAACTTTGATGCCCACTGGATGTAATATGTGTAATAGCGGTAATAAGCTAGCGTCAATTGCTTGCTTATTTATTTCCTTATTGTCTTATTTAGTTGTTTGCTTGTAGTCACTGCAATTCTTTTTCTGTGTTTTTCTAGTGGCCACAATAACCTATTTTTGGAAACTAGGCCTAAATACTCATGGCAACACACAAACTGTTGTAACCATGGGCCTCCTGCGGGCCGTTTGATCCATGGGCCTTCTACGGGCCGTAGGATCCATTGGCCTTCTATACGGGCCGTAGGATCCATGGGCCTTCTATGGGCCGTACGATCCATGGGCCTTTTACGGGCCGTAGGATCCATGGGCCTTCTACGGGGCGTATCATCATTTCGCCAATCATGGGCCGTACTATTTGTGGACCATAACGGGCCGTTAATAGGCCGTATTTGATAACTCTATGAAAATAGCCCAACGGGTTTTTTTACATGAAAACGGCCCAACGTATTAACGGGCCACAAACGGGCCGACTGTAACCACGGGCTGAATTTGGCCCACAAGCAGAAAATTACAGTAACGGGCCGTAAGTAACCGAATGCTAGAAATGAGCCCAAGCATAAATGGGCCCTGAGAAGGCTGAAAGATAACATGGGCTGGAAACGGCCCAATGGAATAATGGGCCGTTAATGGGTTTGAAGTGATACACTGTTCATTACGGGCCAGTTTCATCACGGGCCGTTAATGGGCCAAGAGTTACAAAGGGCCTCATATGGGCCGAAAGACGTCATGGGCCATACATGGGCCGGAAGTTAAAACGGGCTGGAATCATATTGGACAGCCCAGATGACGGTACTGGGCCTAATTCGGAGAGGTCGTAATGGGCCCTGGGTTAGCGGGCTGTAAATGGGCTATATGCGAATAGACCGTTAACATGCTTTCCGTGGGCCGGCCCGCCACCTTTTGACCAAGTCAAATGGGCCGGCCTTTTCACAGGAATGGGCCTCTCTTGGGCCGTGCCACGTGTCGACGTATCATAGGCACCTTGGGTCCAATGAGTGGATGACATCTGTCCCAACGGTGAGCCGACACGTGTTTCCTCCAGCCAATGATGATTTTACATGTGGAAATCCCCATTGGTCGGGGCTGTTAACGGGTTATCGGATCCAAAGACGGACCCGATAGCTTAACGGTATTCCGTTACGGTGGATGCGACGTGTCGGTCACCCTTGATGAAAGCACTTCTGTGACGCGCGATTTATCATCACGGAAGTGGACACTTCCGTGATGATAATTTTGGTAATGTCATGGAACACTTCTTCGATAGCATAGGTATGACTATCTTGATTATGTCATAAAATCGTCATGGATGTACATGCATGACAAAAAACGTGACCTACTGTGACAAACACGTATCATCACGGAAGTGTATTTTTTTGTAGTGACATCGGTGGCCCGAACCAGTATAAACTCTTGTGTCCCTTGTTCTTCGGGTTCGGCGAGCTGAGCTTAGAGATTGCGGTGAGAGCGTGAGCTAGGGGGAGGGAGATCTTCGTGTGCACCCCAGAGTTCGAACCTCCAGGGTTTTGCCGGAACCCGTAATCCGACATTTGGCGCGCCAGGTAGGGGTGCGCTGAAGCTTCCTTCTCCGTAGCCGGCCCGCCGCCGTCCCGCTGAGGGAGTCCTGGACTAAGGGGTCCTCGGGCGTCCAGCCTGTTAGCCATGGGCCGGACTGATGGGATGTGAATATACGAAGGCCGAAGACTCTACCCGTGTCCGGATGGGACTCTCCTTGGCGTGGAAGGCAAGCTTGGCGATCAAATGTGTAGATTCCTTTTTCTGTAACCGACCTTATGTAACCATAGATCTCTCTGGTGTCTATATAAACTGGAGGGCTTAGTCTGGAGGGAGATATATTCATTCCCATAGTCATATAGGTTAGACTTCTAGGGTTTAGCCATTACGTGTTGGGGAACGTAGCAGAAATTCAAAATTTTCTACGCATCACCAAGATAAATCTATGGAGTAATCTAGCAACGAGGGGAAGGGGAGTGCATCTACATACCATTGTAGATCGCGATGCGGAAGCGTTGCAAGAATGCGGATGAAGGAGTCGTACTCGTAGCGATTCAGATCGCGGTTGATTCCGATCTAAGCACCGAAGAACGGTGCCTCCGCGTTCAACACACGTGCAGCCCGGTGACGTCTCCCACGCCTTGATCCAGCAAGGAGAGAGGGAGAGGTTGGGGAAGACTCCATCCAGCAGCAGCACGACGGCGTGGTGGTGATGGAGGAGCGTGGCAATCCCGCAGGGCTTCGCCAAGCACCGCGGGAGAGGAGGAGGGAGAGAGGTAGGGCTGCGCCAAGAGAGAGACCATCTCGTATGTTTGCAGCCCCAAATACCTCAAGTATATATAGGGGAAGGGGAGGGGCTGCGCCCCCATCTAGGGTTCCCTCCCCAGGGGTGGCGGCAGCCCCCAAACCCATCTAGGGTGCGGCCAAGGGGAGGAGAGAGGGGGGCGCCACTAGGGTGGGCCTTAAGGCCCATCTGGACCTAGGGTTTGCCCCCTCCCACTCTCCCTGTGCCTTGGGCCTTGGTGGGGGGCGCACCAGCCCACCTAGAGCTGGTCCCCTCCCACACTTGGCCCACGCAGCCTTCTGGGGCTGGTGGCCCCACCTGGTGGACCCCCGGGACCCTCCCGGTGGTCCCGGTACGTTACCGATAGCACCCGAAACTTTTCCGGTGACCAAAACAGGACTTCCCATATAGAAATCTTTACCTCCGGACCATTCCGGAACTCCTCGTGACGTCCGGGATCTCATCCGGGACACCGAACAACATTCGGTAACCACGTATATCTATTCCCTATAACCCTAGCGTCATCGATCCTTAAGTGTGTAGACCCTACGGGTTCGGGAACCATGCAGACATGACCGAGACGTTCTCCGGTCAATAACCAACAGCGGGATCTGGATACCCATGTTGGCTCCCACATGTTCCACGATGATCTCATCGGATGAACCACGATTTCGGGGATTCAATCAATCCCGTATACAATTCCCTTTGTCTATCGGTATGCTACTTGCCCTAGATTCGATCGTCGGTATCTCGATACCTTGTTCAATCTCGTTACCGGCAAGTCTCTTTACTCGTTCCGTAACTCACATCATCCCGTGATCAACTCCTTGGTCACATTGTGCACATTATGATGATGTCCTACCGAGTGGGCCCAGAGATACCTCTCCGTTTACACTGAGTGACAAATCCCAGTCTCGATTCGTGCCAACACAACAGACACTTTCGGAGATACCTGTAGTGCACCTTCATAGCCACCCAGTTACATTGTGATGTTTGGTACACCCAAAGCATTCCTATGGTATCCGGGAGTTGCACAATCTCATGGTCTAAGGAAATGATACTTGACATTAGAAAAGCTCTGAGCAAACGAACTACACGATCTTGTGCTAGGCTTAGGATTGGGTCTTGTCCATCACATCATTCACCTAATGATGTGATCCCGTTATCAAGGACATCCAATGTCCATGGTCAGGAAACCATAACCATCTATTGATCAACGAGCTAGTCAACTAGAGGCTTACTAGGGACATGGTGTTGTCTATGTATCCACACATGTATCTGAGTTTGCTATCAACACAATTCTAGCATGGATAATAAACGATTATCATGAACAAGGAAATATAATAATAACCTATTTATTATTGCCTCTAGGGCATATTTCCAACAGTCTCACACTTGCACTAGAGTCAATAATCTAGTCCACATCACCATGTGATTAACACTCATAGGTCACATCACCATGTGACCAACATCCAAAGAGTTTACTAGAGTCAACAATCTAGTTCACATCACTATGTGATTAACACTCAATGAGTTCTGGTTTGATCATGTTATGCTTGTGAGAGAGGTTATTAGTCAACGGGTCTGAACCTTTCAGATCCGTGTGTGCTTTACGAATATCTATGTCATCTTGTGGATGCTACCACGCGCTACTTGGAGCCATTTCAAATAATTGCTCTACTATACGAATCCGGTTTACTACTCAGAGTCATCCGGATTAGTGTCAAAGTTCGCATCGAGGTAACCCTTTGCGACGAACTCCTTTTCACCTCCATAATCGAGAAAATTCCTTAGTCCACTAGATACTACGGATAAGTTCGACCGCTGTCATGTGATCCATTCCCGGATCACTATTGTACCCCTTGACCAACTCATGGCAAGGCACACTTCATGTGCGGTACACAGCATAGCATATTGTAGAGCCTACGTCTGAAGCATAGGGGACGACCTTCGTCCTTTCTCTCTCTTCTGCTTTTGTCAGGTCTTGAGTCTTACTCAATACTCACACCTTGTAACACAGCCAAGAACTCCTTCTTTGCTGATCTATTTTGAACTCTTTCAAAATCATGTCAAGGTGTGCGTTCTTCGAAAGTATCATCAGGCGTCTTGATCTATCTCTATAGATCTTGAAGCCCAATACGTAAGCAGCTTTATCCAGGTCTTCCTTTGAAAAACTCCTTTCAAACAACCCTTTATGCTTTCCAGAAATTTCACATCATTTCGGATCAACAATATGTCATTCACATATACTTATCAGAAATGTTGTAGCGCTCCCACTCACTTTATTGTAAATACAAGTTTCTAACAAACTTTGTATAAACCGAAAAACTTTGATCACTCCATCAAAGCGTATATTCTGACTCCGAGATGCTTGCTCTAGTCCATGGAAGGATCGCTGGAGCTAGCATACCTTTTAGCATCCTTAGGATCGACAAAACCTTTCTGATTGTATCACATACAACCTTTCCTTACGAAAACTGGTAAGGAAACTTGTTTTGACATCCATCTGCCAGATTTCATAAATGCAGCTAATGCTAACATAATTCCGACGGACTTAAGCATCGCTACGGATGAGAAAATCTCATCGTAGTCAACTCCTTGAACTTGTGGAAATACTCTTTGCCACAAGTCGAGCTTCATAGACGGTAACATTACCGTCCACGTCCGTCTTCTTCTTAAAGATCCATTTATCTCGGATTTCATGGCTTCTAACCATTTGTCGGAATATGGGCCCACTGTCGCTTCTCCATAGCTCGTAGGTTCAGTATTGTCTAACAATATGATATCTAAGACAGGATCACATACCACTCTGAAGTAGCACGCATCCTCGTCGTCCTACGAGGTTTGGTAGTGACTTGATCCGAAGTTTCATGATCACTATCATAAGCTTCCACTTCAATTGGTGTAGGTGCCACAGGAACAACTTCCTGTGCCCTGCTACACACTAGTTGAAGTGACGGTTCAATAACCTTATCAAGTCTCCACCACCCTCCCACTCAATTCTTTCGAGAGAAACTTTTCCTCGAGAAAGGACTTGTTTCTAGAAGCAATTACTTTTGCTTCCAGATCTGAAATTGGAGGTATACCCAACTATTTTTGGGTATTCTATGAAGATGTATTTATCCGCTTTGGGTTCGAGCTTATCAGCCTGAAACTTTTTCACATAAGCATCGCAGCCCCAAACTTTTAAGAAACGACAACTTAGGTTTCTCTAAACGGTGTCGTCTCAACGGAATTGCGTGGTGCCCCTTTTAAAGTGAATGCGGTTGTCTCTAATGCCTAACCCATAAACGATAGTGGTAATTTGATAAGAGACATCATGGTATGCACCATATCCAATAGGGTGCAGTTATGATGTTCGGACACACCATCACACTGTGGTGTTCCGGGCAGTATTAATTGTGAAACACTTTCCACAATGTCTTAATTGTGTGCCAAACTCGTAACTCAGATATCTCTATGATCATATCATAGACATTTTATCCTCTTGTCACGACGATCTTCAACTTCACTCTGAAATTACTTGAACCTTTCAATAATTCAGACTTGTGTTTCATCAAGTAAATACACTCAGCATCTACTCAAATCATCTGTGAAGTAAGAACATAACGATATCTACTGCATGCCTCAGCACTCATTGGACCGCACACATCAAAATGTATTACTTCCAACAAGTTGCTCTCTTGTTCCATCTTACTGAAAAATGAGGCCTTTCAGTCATCTTGCCCATGTGGTATGATTTGCATGTCTCCAGTGATTCAAAATCAAGTGAGTCCAAACGCTCCATTTGCATGGAGTTTCTTCATGCATATATACCAATAGACATGGTTCGCATGTCTCAATCCTTTCAAAAACGAGTGAGTCCAAAGATCCATCTACATGGAGCTTCTTCATGCGTTTTACACCAATATGACTCAAGTGGCAGTGCCACAAGTATGTGGTACTATCATTACTATCTTATATCTTTTGGCATGAACATGTGTATCACTACGATCGAGATTCGTTGAAGGTATTATTCAAATAAACAGAGTAACCATTATTCTCCTTAAATGAATAACCGTATTGCGATAAACATAATCCAATCATGTTTATGCTCAACGCAAACACCAAATAACAATTATTTAGGTTTAACACCAATCTCGATGGTAGAGGGAGCATGCGATGCTTGATCACATCAACCTTGGAAACACTTCCAACACATATTGTCATCTCACCTTTAGCTAGTCTCCGTTTATTCCGCAGCTTTTATTTCGAGTTACTAACACTTAGCAACCGAACCGGTATCTAATACCCTGGTGCTGCTAGGAGTACTAGCAAAGTACACATTCATATAATGTATATCCAATATACTTCTGTCGACCTTGCCTGCCTTCTCATCTACCAAGTATCTAGGGTAGTTCTGCTTCAGTGACCGTTCCCCTCATTACAGGAGCACTTAGTCTCGGGTTTGGGTTCAACCTTGGGATTCTTCACTAGAGCAGCAAACGATTTGCTGTTTCATGAAGTATCCCTTTTGCCCTTGCCCTTCTAGAAACTAGTGGTTTTACTAACCATCAACAATTGATGCTCCTTCTTGATTTCTACTTTCGCGGTGTCAAACATCGCGAGTTGCTCAAGGATCATCATGTCTATCCCTGATATGTTATAGTTCATCACGAAGCTCTAATAGCTTGGTAGCAGTGACTAAGGAGAACCATCACTATCTCATCTGGAAGATTAACTCCCACTCGATTCAAGTGATTGTAGTACTTAGACAATCTGAGCACGTGCTCAACGATTGAGCTTTTCTCCCTTAGTTTGCAGGCTTAAGAAACTTGTCAGAGGTCTCATACCTCTTGACGTGGGCACTAGTCCGAAATCCCAATTTCAGTCTTCGGAACATCTCATATGTTCTGCGACGTTTCAAAAACCGTCTTTGGTGCCACAATTCTAAACCGTTAGCATTACTCACTGAACTATCACGTAGTCATCAAAACGTGTATGTCAGATGTTTCGCAACATCTACAGACGACGCTGAGGTTCAGCACACCGAGCGGTGCATTAAGGACATAAGCCCTCTGTGCAGCAATGAGGACAATCCTCAGTTTACTCACCCAGTCCGCATAATTGCTACTACCAACTTTCAACTAAATTTTCTCTAGGAACATATCTTAAACAGTAGAACTAAAGCATATGACATAATTTGCAAAGACCATTTGACTATGTTCATGATAATTAAGTTCATCTGATTAATGAACTCCCACTCAGATAGACATCCCTCTAGTCATCTAAGTGATACATGATCTGAGTCAAACTAGGCCGTGTCCGATCATCACGTGAGACGGACTAGTCATCATCGGTGAACATCTCCATGTTGATCGTATCTACTATACGACTCATGTTCGACCTTTCGGTCTCTTGTGTTCCGAGGCCATGTCTGTACATGCTAGACTCGTCAAGTCAACCTAAGTGTTTCGCATGTGTTCCGAGGCCATGTCTGTACATGCTAGGCTCGTCAACACCCGTTGTATTCGAACGTTAGAATCTATCACACCTGATCCTCACGTGGTGCTTCGAAACAACGAACCTTCGCAACGGTGCACAGTTAGGGGGAACACGTCTCTTGAAATTTTTAGTGAGGGATCATCTTATTTATGCTACCGTCGTTCTAAGAAAATAAGATGTAAACATGATACACATCACATGCAATCAAATAGTGACATGATATGGCCAATATCATTTTGCTCCTTTGATCTCCATCTTCGGGGAACCATGGTCATCTTTGTCACCGGCATGACACCATGATCTCCATCATCATGATCTCCATCATTGTGTCTTCATGAAGTTGTCACGCCAACGATTACTTCTACTTCTATGGCTAACGCGCTTAGCAATAAACTAAAGTAATTTACATGGCGTTATTCAATGACACGCAGGTCATACAAAAAATAAAGACAACTCCTATGGCTCCTGCCGGTTGTCATACTCATCGACATGCAAGTCGTGATTGCTATTACAAGAATATGATCAATCTCATACATCACATATATCATTCATCACATCTTCTGGCCATATCACATCACATAGCACATGCTGCAAAAACAAGTTAGACGTCCTCTAATTGTTGTTGCAAGTTTTTACGTGGCTTGTATAGGTTTCTAGCAAGAACGTTTCTTACCTACGTAAAATCACAACGTGATATGCCAATTTCTATTTACCCTTCATAAGGACCCTTTTCATCGAATCCGTTCCGACTAAAGTGGGAGAGACAGACACCCGCTAGCCACCTTATGCAACTAGTGCATGTCAGTCGGTGGAACCTGTCTCACGTAAGTGTACGTGTAAGGTCGGTCCGGGCCGCTTCATCCCACAATGCCGCCGAAACAAGATAAGACTAGTAGCGGCAAGAAGAATTGGCAACATCTACGCCCACAACTGCTTTGTGTTCTACTCGTGCATAGAAACTACGCATAGACCTAGCTCATGATGCCACTGTTGGGGAACGTAGCAGAAATTCAAAATTTTCTACGCATCACCAAGATCAATCTATGGAGTAATCTAGCAATGAGGGGAAGGGGAGTGCATCTACATACCATTGTAGATCGCGATGCGAAAGCGTTGCAAGAACACGGATGAAGGAGTCGTACTCGTAGCGATTCAGATCACGGTTGATTCCGATCTAAGCACCGAAGAACGGTGCCTCCGCGTTCAACACACGTGCAGCCCGGTGACGTCTCCCACGCCTTGATCCAGCAAGGAGAGAGGGAGAGGTTGGGGAAGACTCCATCCAGCAGCAGCACGACGGCGTGGTGGTGATGGAGGAGCGTGGCAATCCCACAGGGCTTCGCCAAGCACCGCGGGAGAGGAGGAGGGAGAGAGGTAGGGCTGCGCCAAGAGAGAGACCATCTCGTATGTTTGCAGCCCCAAATACCTCAAGTATATATAGGGGAAGGGGAGGGGCTGCACCCCCATCTAGGGTTCCCTCCCCAGGGGTGGCGGCAGCCCCCAAACCCATCTAGGGTGCGGCCAAGGGGAGGAGAGAGGGGGGCGCCACTAGGGTGGGCCTTAAGGCCCATTTGGACCTAGGGTTTGCCCCCTCCCACTCTCCCTGCGCCTTGGACCTTGGTGGGGGGCGCACCAGCCCACCTGGAGCTGGTCCCCTCCCACACTTGGCCCACGCAGCCTTCTGGGGCTGGTGGCCCCACCTGGTGGTCCCCCGGGACTCTCCCGGTGGTCCCGATACGTTACCGATAGCACCCGAAACTTTTTCGGTGACCAAAACAGGACTTCCCATATATAAATCTTTACCTCCAGACCATTCCGGAACTCCTCGTGACGTCCGGGATCTCATCCGGGACTCCGAACAACATTCGGTAACCACGTATATCTATTCCCTATAACCCTAGCGTCATCGAACCTTAAGTGTGTAGACCCTACGGGTTCGGGAACCATGCAGACATGACCGAGACGTTCTCCGGTCAATAACCAACAGCGGGATCTGGATACCCATGTTGGCTCCCACATGTTCCACGATGATCTCCTCGGATGAACCACGATGTCGGGGATTCAATCAATCCCGTATACAATTCCCTTTGTCTATCGGTATGCTACTTGCCCGAGATTCGATCGTCGGTATCTCGATACCTTGTTCAATCTTGTTACCGGCAAGTCTCTTTACTCGTTCCGTAACTCACATCATCCCGTGATCAACTCCTTGGTCACATTGTGCACATTATGATGATGTCCTACCGAGTGGGCCCAGAGATACCTCTCCGTTTACACGGAGTGACAAATCCCAGCCTCGATTCGTGCCAACCCAACAGACACTTACGGAGATACCTGTAGTGCACCTTCATAGCCACCCAGTTACGTTGTGACGTTTGGTACACCCAAAGCATTCCTACGGTATCTGGGAGTTGCACAATCTCATGGTCTAAGGAAATGATACTTGACATTAGAAAAGCTCTGAGCAAACGAACTACACGATCTTGTGCTAGGCTTAGGATTGGGTCTTGTCCATCACATCATTCTCCTAATGATGTGATCCCGTTATCAACGACATCCAATGTCCATGGTCAGGAAACCGTAACCATCTATTGATCAACGAGCTAGTCAACTAGAGGCTTACTAGGGACATGGTGTTGTCTATGTATCCACACATGTATCTGAGTTTCCTATCAACACAATTCTAGCATGGATAATAAACGATTATCATGAACAAGGAGATATAGTAATAACCTATTTATTATTGCCTCTAGGCATATTTCCAACATTACGATCTCGTGGTAGATCAGCCCTTGTAATACTCGTATTCATCAAGATCAATCAAGCAGGAAGTAGGGTATTACCTCCATAGAGAGGGCCCGAACCTGGGTAAACATTGTGTTCCCTGTCTCCTATTACCATCGACCTTAGACGCACAGTTCGGGACCCCCTACCCGAGATCCGCCGGTTTTGACACCGACATTGGTGCTTTCACTAAGAGTTCCACTGTGCCGTCCCCTAAAGGTTTGATGGCCCCTTCAATCGTCAACAACGACGCTGTCCAAGGAGAAACCTTCCTCCCCGGACAGATCTTCGTGTTCGGCGGCTTCGCACTGCGGGCCAACTCGCTTGGCCATCTGGAGCAGATCGATAGCTACGCCCCTGGCCACCAGGTAAGATTCGAAAGCTTGAACTACGTCGCGGACATCCGTGGAGACTTGATCTTCGCCGGATTCGAGACCGCGGCGACCGCTCCTTGTCACCCTGATGAACATGACTTAAATATGTCATCGGACCACACTCGGGAGATTGCTCCCATAACTTCTCTGGCCTTAGATCTGGAGCAGATCGCGCCATCTAAGGACGGGAAGCTCAACCCCCCCCATGGAGGCCATCGATTCCGTGGCTATGGAGCCCCACATAGACTTAATCTCGCACGATATCTGTGTCAGAACTCCGGACTCGTCTCCGGCCATAAGCTCTGAACCATGTGCGTCCGCAGATGCGAGCTTGATCAGTTATCGATCTTCGAATTCAGCGCCGCAGACATCTTCCAGCACTCGCCCTTAGGCGATGTGCTAAACTCATTAAAGAACCTGTCCTTGGCGGGGGACTCACAGCCGAACTATGTTCGGTTCGAACTAGGGGCTAATGATGGAGAGTTTTGCTTCCCACCCGCCACCCACTTCATAGCCACTATCGAGGACTTAACCGACATGCTTGATCACGGCTCCGAAGACATCGGCGATATGGACGACGATGCCGACGACGAGCAGGGCCAGAACCCATCATTCACTGAACGCTGGATGGCCATTTCTTCGTACGACGTGTACATGGTGGATACACCTAAAGAAACCAACGACGATGACAAAGAAGATCCAGTCGAGGATAAACCTCCTGAGACACAGTCCAAATGCCGGCGTCGCTCTAAGTCACGTCGTTCAGAAGACAGCAGTACTGGCACCGGAGAAAAGAACACTCCGGATGATGCCGAAAACGATGAAGACCCTGTTGAGGCAACTTCCGGACAGGAGGAACCAAGAAACGGGCAGGTTAGCCCTGATGAACAGGCCATACATGACGACTCGGAGGATGACAATTATCTCCCACTCTCCGAAGATGAGGCAAGCCTCGGCGACGAGGATTTCATCGTGCCAGAGGAACCTTTCGGGCAGGAGCGCTTCAAGCGCCGGCTCATAGCCACTGCAAGAAGGCTGAAGAAGAAACGGCAGCAGCTTCAAGCTGACCAGGATCTGCTCAATGACAGATAGAGTGATGTTCTAGCAGCCGAAGAATACGGTCTCAAACGCCCAGCCAAGAGTTACCCGAAATGGAGATTGCTACCTCAGTTCGACGAGGAGGCACCGGAGCCCATACCTCCTGTTGACGCTCAAATGCGGCATGTTTATAAAGAGTGGCTTGAAGCTATGTCAAGATTAATTCAAACTTACTATTGAAAGTCACCATGAGATGGCTCTCTTCGAGAAGATGAATATGAATATAAAGATGGTCTAAAACGGAGCTCGGATGTAAAAATTATGACAAGTTCAGAGATGCTCGTGTCGACACCAGATTAAAGAATGGCTAGAAACCCAATGAAGATGGCTTCAAATGGAGAAAGTTTCAACATGAAAGTTGTGTGTATTGTTGATGCAATCGATTTTGATATAAAGATCGTCCCAATCCGAGGTCGTATGCAAAAGTTAGAGCCCGCACAGCGCGATGCTTCAGTGAGCAAAATATGACGCCCGGAACTAGACACATATGTGGGTATGTCTGATGAGCTGCGTGAATAATTAGCTGTTTTGCTTGAGCGATTTGACCCTCGAGATGACCTCTGATGAAAAAATGTTCAACACGATAGTTGTTCGTCTCATTAAAACGGGCAAGATTTCTTTTGGACTCGTTTCCATCCGAGGTCGTTTACCACCATAAAAAAGACCCGCAAGGTGCAGCCAGTTTTAGACTGAACAGTTTTGGAAAGTTCGGATAAAACTAATCCGAATTTGACTAGGGTTTTGGACGTGAATCCAAACCTGTTACTTGAACGGGAAGTCCAGCTGCCTCTTATATACCTAAGGGGTGACGGCCGATTGAACAACACACAATCGATCAAATCAATCTACTACATTTTCGCGTTCATCTACTTTTTATCTCTCCCTTGTATCTTTCTTTTCGTTCTTCGCTAGTTCTTCATGCTGGAGGGCTGCGGATCCACGAGGCTCTAGGGGCGAGCGAATCGACCTGGATCAGCCCATAGCCACCACGAGTCCTGACGGGGTCCCTCCCGGGCAAGCGGGGTTTCAGGTCTACAAAAGCATCTGCCGGCTGTCCTGCGTATCGCGCTGCCGGTCGGATCTCCTTCGACGCGAGCTGCGGTGCATCACCCTCGGCGTTAGAGGTACACGGTAATGTGTTCGTGTGCGAACACACTTTTTGGCGACTCCGCTGGGGACGAAGCTTTGAACGGTCTCTAGCCCGTTCTTGCTACGAAGAGATTGTCATCTAGGGTTTGCAATCTACAAAGGTAATATGAATACCCAATTCCCTACTATAGATGCAAATAATTCATATGGTGTTACTAGATCGTCCAATGAGCATGCTCTATCGGCCAACCCTAGTTTGTTCAATAATGCGTCTAATTACGTGCATAGGCTGATTCAAAGTAATTTACATGTTTCAACTTCTTATGATACTAGTAACATACAACATATGTATCCTAACTCTCATGCATCGGCAACCCCACAAATCCATATGCCGATGAACAACATGATGGGTTTGATTAATCAATTTGAAACACCTCATGTTAGAATTTCCAATGCCATGCAAGAAAGTGTTTCACCCTTCTATTCATCGGCAAGTAATGTGCAATATACTAATCCAACCATGCCGATGAATGAGAGAATTGGCCATGCTACTACTAGCTATTCGGCCAGTTACTCTCAACCGTCATATGCTACACCTCATGTTAGTAATTTTTCGGCACCATACACAACTATAGGTGCTCATAATTCGGCTTCACACCTTTCTGGTCATAGCCGAATAAATGTAAATTTTACAGGAGCGGTTGTGCCAAATATTGTAGAAGATGAGGTAGTAGTGGTTGCATTGAAGGGTTTAGCCCAAAATAAGAGGATTAGTGCTCTTTGCCTTGAACAACATGAAAAGGGGCTATTTTCTGATTATGCGGCAATAAAAACTAGAGTTTTGCAAGAAGATGAATCTTTGCCAATTGATAAATTTGGCGAGCAAAAATATGGTTTTACAACAGTGCATATGCCTTCACCTAGTACTATATCATATTATACACCCCCTACACAATTGCAAAATTTCGGCAACACTCGTGTGTCATTGCCGAAAGAATCTAAAAGCATTGGGGGTAATCATATCCGGAGTGGGCTGAAATTGAGAAAAAACTTAAAGCCAATTTTGCCGCTCGCCACCAGAAACAAACAGAGAAAGAATTGGCTCAAATAAAAGAAGCATTGCCAATTGGTAGAATCAATGAAAAGAAGGATGATTCGGAACATAAAAGTGCTTCGGTTGAAAAAGCCGAATCAAGTAGTATATATTCTGAATCCATCACATCCAAAGAGGTAAACATTGCTGAGAAAGGGCATGGCAAGCATAGGAAAACAACGGTGCTTGATTTTTCTGAAGTTAATGGAACCTACTTCCTGCCCTATGAGTTTCGTGCCGTAGAAATCGACAAGCTTCAAGGACAAGAACAAGTAGCAGAACAAAGTTCGGCCGACAAAAACCTTCAGTGTAATGATGCACGGAATCAAGAAAAAGATGATGAAGAGGCGTTGGGGATCCACCCAAAGATGAAGCAAGATATTGTTCAAGTCACACCACCATCATGCTCTCCCAACATATTTGAAGAGGTATGTTTAGCAAGTAATTTACCTATTTTCAGATTTGGTCAAAACTTTATTGTCGATGCATCTATTAGAAAAATCTTCTTAAGTAATTTTCAAAGACCAATGAAGAAGGTTAATTTACTTGTTAGCAATAAAATTGTTATAGAACATATCGGTCAACCCATTGCGCCATTTATAAAGACTGATACTGACTTATTGTTGCAATCAAGGCTTTCCTCATTGCTTTATTTAAAGTTCGTATCTACATGGGTAGCTTTGCTTGTTTCATACTTGGCTTACTCTTGGTCTCAATTGAGACATGCATGTTCTAACTATTTTTGTTTCAGAAACATAGAGCCAAGGTTAGATTCTTTTTAGAAAACCGATGCTAGTATAGTATCTTATCCAATGACATCGGCAAAAGAATGCAAAATAAAAATCATAGCCGAATGGGGTGATACAAAATCTGAACCATTCGTTTGCTTAACTCCAAAGCCGTTTTCACAGCAAGATCGGCTAGAAAATAAAAAAATTACCTTCAATTCCAATATGTGTGATCAAATTTTTGATTTGTTATTGAGAAATAATTATATTAGAATTCTTGATCACCATGTTGAGTCATTTGTCCAGGGACGAATGTATTGTAAGTTGCATGATTCGTCCAAGCATAATTTTGAGGATTGCAATATGTTTCGTCAGATAATTAAATCGGCAATTGATAAAGGACGATTGAAATTTGTTGAGACACCAAGAGATGACCAGTCTATTCCGATTGGTCCCGATGGCAGAAAGTTTTTGCATCGGCTGCTTCAAGCTGATCCACTTAAAGAGAAGGTAAAAACTGCAGGTGATGAGATCAAGCTTTCAAGTAAAGAAGTTGTTGAAGAACATAGTGAACAAAATCTTGAGGGCGAGAATTCCATCGAAGCTACAATGGAGACGCCAAGGACTGGGCGGCAGCAAGCAAATCCAATGATCGACGAAAGCAAACCAAAAGAAAACAAAGGCCGAAATAAGCGCAGGTGTAAGAGATCAAAAATCACCTTCGCTGAACTATTGGATAAATATCAAAAGAAGAGTGAAGAGAAGGATACTTATCGGCCAAATCATGCAAAGAAACCAAGATCACCCCCAAGGCGCAAATATGAGGATCGGTATTGGCAAAGTGATAATTTTAATGCAACATATTCATATCCTTATTTTGGGCCGCCAATGCCAATGCCGTGGATGCCTCCCTATGCTCATATAGATCCATATTCATCATGGGGCAGGTATGATACAAGGGCACATTCTTCATCTTATTTTAGACTATCTCACCAAAACTATGCAGCTCCAAGAAGATCAACATTTGAATGATCACGCGTCAAAGACCGTTTCAATCATAAGGAATCGGTCCAGAGCTCAAGGAAGAAGAAAGAGGTGGTCAAGCAAGTTTACCGTGTTAAAAGAGATGGTCGTAAGAGTGCAACTTCAGATTTGATGTCAAATGAAAAAGAGCCAATTAATGTGTTGACATTGGCTACTAAAGACAATGAGACAAAGCAACCAATTATTGAGAGTCGAAGTGCCAAATCTGAAGAAAAGAAGTTGAGAGTGCACAAGGCCAAAAAGGAATTGCCATTGGTCAAAACAGAATCACAGCCGAGATGCCTGCTCGGCTTATCGTATTGGCAAAAGAAGAAATTACAAAAACTTAGTGCACAAGAACTTGAAGAAAGGAACATGGCATGGGCTCCCAAAGGAAGTGCTCAAAATAAGAATTATGTGCAAGCTTCCATTACAAGAAGTGTGGCAAAGGTGAAGAAGGAAAAGAGTAAAAACTATGAAGGACCAAGCCGAAGGTTTCAACATATTTGGTCTACACATTATCCATATTCTTCAACTATGCCATTAACGCCTATGCCATGGAATTCGTCATCAGGTATGATTGGTAACCCTCAATGTGCTTATTTTAATCCATGTATGCAATATAATTTCTTACGTCATGAAAGGGTATTACGAAGTCACTATACATTTGATTAGCTACAAGTTTGTTGCTGATCCAAAGGGTCAAAATACTTGATTTGTCATTTCATTTGTTTATTTCGGCTATATGTGCTTTGAATGAAGTTTACATGGTAATGGCCGATATTTATCTATCGTCCTAGGAGTATGTCAATGCATGGCCGGTGTAGTATTCTAACATCGTCCTTAGTTTGATTGGAGAGCGAGACAAGGTACGTGCTCATGGAAATTTATATGTATGCCTATATTATGATTGAATGGAGTTGAGACATCATGACCGATGTCATCGAATATATGCTACATAGACCAATTCATAGCTGCAAAATTGGTTAGTGGGCTTATACTTTGTTTGGATATGATTTGGCTTATGCATCTTTGAGATCTATAAGAGGCCAAATCGTAGTTGATTTTATTACTGAACATCGGATTAATGTCATGCATAATATTAATATTAGCCTTGTCTCTCTAGTACTATGGAGATTATGTTTTGATGGTTCAATTCATAGCAATGGCCAAAGTGTTGGCGTTGTTTATATATTTCTTTATGGTACTATATTTAAAGCCTCGTGCCGCTTAGAATATTTTTGTGCACGATTAATCAAGGCCGAATATGCATTGTTATTCGGATTGACTCTTTCACTTGCTATAGGTGCTATACATATTGAGGCTTTTAGTGATTCGTTATGAGTAGTGCAACAAATATCCAAGGGTTATCAATGTTTTGACGAATCACTTATAGTTTATCTTGGGGTGTGTCTAGATGCAGAATTTACCTTGGGTTGCATTAAAATTGTTCATATATTTAGACATGACAATTGGAGAGAGTTGGCATAGCAAGCATCCAGCTACCATGTCCATCATGTTGTATTGCATTTCTCTCAATAGCCGATGCTTAGTCTCGTCAACATAGGTAAGGCCGAACCGAAGTCCACAGCTTCGGCCACTAATGAAATTTTTATGCATGCGAAAGTAAGGATTGGAGAAAGTTTATTGTTGATTATCTACAAAATCCTAGCAAAAGGGTGAACAATATAGTTCGGAGGATGACCTTGAGATACATATCTATGGAACTTTATCACCGGACTGTTAATGAAGTTGAGAAGGTTTCACCCAAATTTGCATCAGAAATTTCACACAAGACATGGCCGATATATAATTATCGTCCTAAGAACATATAAATGTCTGATGGAGTGTTGACATCGTCCTTAGAACAAACTTGGTACAACTTATTTTTCGGCACGCTAGCTTTGCCGAAAAACAGGGGGACATGTGTTGACGCTCAAATGTGGCACGTTTATAAAGAGTGGCTTGAAGCTATGTCAAGATTAATTCAAACTTACTATTGAAAGTCACCATGAGATGGCTCTCTTCGAAAGATGAAGAGGAATATAAAGATGGTCTAAAACGGAGCTCGGAGAAAAAATTATGACAAGTTCAGAGATGCTCATGTCGACACCAGGTTAAAGAGTGGCTAGAAACCCAATGAAGATGGCTTCAAATGGAGAAAGTTTCAACATAAAAGTTGTGCGTCTCGTCGAAACGATCGATTTCGATATAAAGATCGTCCCAATCCGAGGTCATATACAAAAGTTAGAGCCCGCACAGCGCGACGCTTCAGAGAGCAAAATATGACGCCCGGAACCACACACATATATGGGTATGTCTGATGAGCTGCGTGAATAATTAGCTGTTTTGCTCGAGCGATTTGACCCTTGATATGACCTCTGATGAAAAAATGTTCAACATAAAAGTTGTTCGTCTCGTCGAAACGGTCAAGATTGCTTTGGACTCGTTTCCATCCGATGTCGTTTACCTCTACAAAAAATACCCGCAAGGTGCAGCCAGTTTTAGACCGAACAATTTTGGAAAGTTCGGATAAAACCAATCCGAATTTGACTAGGGTTTTGGACGTGAATCCAAACCTTTTCGTTGCACGGGAAGTCCAGCCGCCTCTTATATACCTAAGGGGTGACGGCCGATTGAACAACACACAATCGATCAAATCAATCTACTACCTTTTCGTGTTCATCTACTTTTTATCTCTCCCTTGTATCTTTCTTCTCGTTCTTCGCTAGTTCTTCATGCTGGAGGGTTGCGGATCCACGAGGCTCTAGGGGCGAGCGAATCGACCTGGAGCAGCCCATAGCCGCCGCGAGCCCTGACGGGGTCCCTCCCGGGCAAGCGGGGCTTCAGGTCTGTCGTGGTTTTGTCACGGCAGATGTCCTACAGAAAGGACTTAGTCGTGCAGCCATCGCTACGGGTTAGCTTGAAGGGGTTAAAGTGGACAAGGGACGCAAGAGAGTTTTATACTAGTTCGGCCCCTTCGATGAAGGTAAAAGCCTACGTCTAGTTGTGATGGAATTGATGGGGTTTCGATGACCAGGGAGCGAATACGCTTTGCCTGAGTCTCGAGTTGTTGTCTGTTGTCCTTGAACCGCCCGGGTCATCCCCTTATATACATGGGTTGACACCCGTCGGTTTACGGACTCCGAGGCAGGCTCATAATCATATCCGGCTCGGTCTCTGCTACGCATATCTTACAACACAAGTTTATATCTCAATGCTGGTTTGTGTCTACATGCCTAAAACCGGCTTTGGGCCCTGGGCCTTCCTGAAGCGTCACCGTCTGTCTTCATGGGCTGCAGATACAGATGAACTACTTATGAAGTTAACCCGGCCTCTCCTGGCCGGTTTACGCCCAGTGGTAATATCCCCAACATTAGGCCCCAGATTGATTTGAACTGGTTCATGTCAATCCTCTATACTTGAGAAAATTTCTTCTTCAACATATTCACACAATCTTGTAAACCGCCATGACATCATCTTCTAGGATCTTGGTAAACCGCCATGATGTCACCTGTCATTAACGAGCCTCCGACAATCGAGGCGACAGCATCACCTTATATCCAAAAATCCGGCTCCTCGATTTTCGCATCTGTCGTTTATCTCCTTATAAATAGGGCCAGGGGGTCTTTCTAGTTTCCCCCTCGTGCCTCTTCGCTTCATCTTCATCCTCGCGACGCCCGAACCTTCGACCTCAGTCGCCGCCGTCAACCTTCGACTGCTGCACCAACCTTGGCCGCTGCATCGACCTGAACGTACCAGAGCTCCTCCGCGCGCCGCCGCTGCTCAACAGCATCCGTAAGTCTTCCCTTTCTCTTACCATAGATCTGCACTTAGGGTTTCTGTCGTTCATCGGTGTTCATCACCGCCCTTCTTTTCCCTTATTTATATCCATGGGTTAGATCCAAAAACCACATAGGTCTCGTGCGGTAGTAGTTTAAACCACACAGATCTCGCACTTTAGCAGTTTCAGCACTTGTTTGATATCCAACTCATCTCATCTTGGTGAACGTTCAGTACACTGGAATTTAGGTCAGAATATATTTTGTTTTTCCTACGCGCGGTAGATCTGAAATTACCATAGCAAGATGTGAAACTTGTTTCTTCCTTCTCTTACACCCTTTGAATACCAGATTGGCCGGTTTAACTTCACAAAAAAATGATGACCCGGTAGATACCATTAGTCCCCTGTTGAACCGCCAATGCATTACACCGTTCCATTGCCAGACTCCGGTTTACCAATATGCTAGTATCCTCATACCGTTGTATAGTTGTCCACTGTAAATCTTAAACCGGTAATACTCATGTTTCAGATTTTCCTTGTCATGGCTAAACAAGTCTATGAGTGCAATTGGGCTCCCTCTCAAGTAACCGAGGAGCAATTAAACAACCTTGTTAAAACGGGCGCTTTAGCCAAGAAAGATGTCATCCACTGGAGGGTCCCTGGCCCGGAGAATCCTCCTACACCCAAGGATGGAGAGGTAGTCATGTTTGTTGATCATCTCGGACGAGGTTTTAGCCCTCCCGGTTCAAAATATTTCCGAGATGTGCTAGCCAATTTTCAGCTGCGCCCTCAAGACATCGGTCCCAACTCTGTTACCAACATCTGCCACTTCCAAGTATTCTGCGAAGCTTATCTGCAAGAGGAACCTACAGTCGAACTGTTTAGGGATTTCTTTCACTTAAACCGTCGCACCGAGTTCTCAGATGGACCCAATACGGAACTGGGCGGAATGGCGGTTCAGAAGAGGAAAGAAGTCACCTTCCCCCATCCCAAACTCCACAGTCACCCCAAAGAGTGGAACCAAACTTGGTTTTACTGCATGGATACCTCTCCATCTGACAAAAAACCGCTGCCGGGTTACCGCCCTGAACGCCTGAGCAACACACACCCGTTTCCTCAGAGGTTGACAGCAAGAGAACGGGCCAACTATGCTCCCCAACTATCGAAGCTTAGAGCCTTCATGGCGAACGGTTTGACAGGAGTTGATCTTGCTCGTTGCTGGATAAGCTGGAGCATTCTACCCTTGAGCCGGCGCCCCGGTTTGATGTGTGAGTACACGGGTAGTCTGAAGGATGCTCAATGGCACATTGATATTCAGCTTACAGACGAAGAAGTCACTGAGGCTGTAAAGAAAATACTGAACGAACCGGAGGCCGTCTGTGCCCAAATCGGACTACTCCCTTTCTGCACCTTCAACAAACCACCAGCTATAAGAATCATACAATCCTTTGTATCTGAATTTGCTTTTGTCCAAATATTCTCTGAGAGTGTGATTATTTTCTTACAGGGTGATGATCCGTTCTGGAACAAGAAACCATCACAAGATAAACCCGCAAAACCGCAAGACAAACCGGTCAAGCCAGTTCATCCAAAGACCAGGGTTGTTAAGAAACCTGCCAAGAGAAGGACCACTGCATCCTCCGATCTACCAGTTGATGACAATGTGCGTAATCCGGAATCAGAGGTAGAACTTGACTCTCTTGGTTCATTTTTCGTACATCTCATTGACAATGATTATTATCAGGACGACGCTGAAGGCAGTCACGCTGAGGACGTAGAGGTAACTATTCTTTCCTCCGATTCAGATCCTCTGCCAGCATAAAAAATCTGTCAAGCAAACCGGAAAGTAAAATTTTCTCACCCTCTTGCTTATTTGGACCCAAACTTTCTTTTGAAGATGCAGCAGCACGAAGCTCGCCATACAACCCAGCACAGCGGCCAGGTAGTTACCTCCGCCGGTTTACCGAGCAGTCCGGTTCGGAAACGCCGATCAGAGGTCTCTTATCCCATTGATACTTCATGCCCAAAAGCATGTTGTTTTCGCCAGCCTCTTAACCCGTCTGATTCAAATTATCAGGGTACTTCTCACTCATCCTCTGGCGAGTCCTTGGCCACACAGCTTCCACCCCTCAAAACAGTTCCTGGGTGAGTTATGCACATGTCTTTATTCTTGATGTGTTTTACATACTGTACTGATCCTTATGTCTATCTTTTCACAGCGCCAAGCCAAGACCCAGCAAGAAAGCTCGGTTAAACAAACCGGCTGATGATAATGTAGCTGCTGAACCGGAAACAGCTCCAGAGACAAAAGAAACCGATGTTGATGCCATACTTCATGATCCGCCGCTTCCAGACCATGACTTCCAAGCTAAACAAGTGCAAGTTGACAGTACCAGCCATGCAGACCGGCCAACCAGCCCTGTCCGAACTGGTGACAAACCGGTCAGTCCAGTTAAGGACACTGATAAACCGCCAACTCCGGTGAAGGCTGCTGATGAAGAAGATGATGATATTATGATTACTGGCACTGGCCACACCACTCCTGGCAATCCTGTAGCTTTGTCAAAACATACTGCCAAGGATGATTTCTCTGCTATCGGCAAAGGCAAATGGAATGCCGATTTATCAAGCTACGCCCATCTCAATGCTCAAGACATTCACTCTGGCTTCTTGAACCGTCTGTATACCAGCCGTGATTATGAAGCTAGTTTGGTAAACTTAATGAAGGAGCGATATGAGGTAATTACCATTTTTCTCTTTTGTCCAATTGTAGTTTATCAATTCCTAGTAGCCCCCAAGTGACAGTTTATGATACCGATCTAAACCAGGACTTTTGTCACAACTTATCTTTTCATATTTGCCTCCAGAGACCGGATTACCTCGTTAAGATGAACCGGTTCCTTAAAATTTTGCCATACTGCTCTTTCGCCGGTATAGTCCCCAAGGGCCGGTTTAACTTTATAAAGATGAACCGGGACTGTAGAAGAGTTCCCATATCAACAGCTTTTTGAGCAAACACACATTAGCCCCCAAGTGCCAAGCTTAATACTTGTATTGTGCTTGGGACTTGTAAAAATTTCTGAGTAAAAGCAAATATGCATTAGCCCCCAAGTACTAAGGGCATAACTTGTTATGTGCTTGGTACTTCAAATATGTACTGTCAACTCATTATGTATCTGTCTCTTTACAGGCGGAGCTGAGCAAGAAGGAATGCCAAACCGCTGATCTGCAAGAGAACATCAAAACCCAGCAAGCTGAAGCCTCCAAAGCGAAGGAAGAGTTGACCCGCGCTCTAAGCGCTATGGAGAAACTAAAAGAGGGTTTCAACAAAGAGCGGGCGGATTGGGAGACTGAAAAAGCTGCTTTGATGAACAGGGCTGAAAACCCAGAAGCCGCTCTTAAACCGGTGGTTGACGAGCTGACTGGTGTAAAGCGGCAAGTGCATGCTTTTTGACCGCTGCTATGTTTGGTAAGCAACTTGTCTTTAATACTGTCAACATATCTTCCCATGCGTTGCCAGTTTACTGATGTTTGCAATGATGCAGGAACTCGCATTGGTCATCTGGGCTCTGATGTTCAGAAGAAGCTGAAGGCTGCCTATACGCTGATAGAACAACTGTATACCGGCGCTCAACGAATTATCTGCACCGCTTCTCACAATAAGCCGCCCCTGACGTTAATCAAAGATACCTTAGACAGGCTATCTATGCTGCCTGCCCGAGTAGAAGAGCTGAAGAGGTCTGCTGCAAGGGCTGGCGCTCTGACCGCGCTAACCCGGGCAAAAGCATGGGTGCCTGATCCTGACCCGACGGACGTGGCTAAAGGCTACCCAAGCTTGAAAGAAGACGGATCAGAATTTTGCACTGAAGATCTCCGCGCCATAAACCAGGAAGTACATCCACTGGCTTGTCAACTTGCTGAAGAGGTTGATCTTTCACATTATCAGGCGAGTTATGATATCAATAACAAGCGGCGGTTGCTACACCAGCTCCTGAGGCTCAAAACCTGATCCCTCCAATCCGTAAGCACACTTATGCCCCTGATATTGAACCGTCCACCCTTATAAGTGACGAAGCTGTTTTCCAAGCTTTAACTGGGATCGACTGGACAATTGTTGACTTCCAGCCGCTGGGTAGGGACGAAGAAGAAGAACCGGTGCAAGATGACCCGCAGCCGTCAGGTCAAGCTGCTCAGTGATCATAACCCGGGGGCCCGTTTAATCTTCCATACTGCAATGTTTATTGAGAAACAATTATTCCTTTGGGCACTGAAACGCCTTGTAATAGGCTAGTTAAAACACTTGGTCTATTATGCCTTCGTGCATATTTATCTGCAACTGATGCATGTTAATCCGCCACGCTTGAGATATGATGTTCATAATCCATAGCTATTTATTCCAGTTGTTCCTGCAGATAAAAAGCTTAAAGCGCCCTGGCGGTTTACCACCGGGCTGGTCATGATACCCAACTATGTATATGACCAAGCTTTATAACCAAGGTTGTAAAAGATAACCAAGTATGGAAATATATGATACCTGTGACCTTTAGGCATAGTGTTGGCTGACCAACCTTGTAATGAAGGTAATAACCTTAATCCGGAGTAAAAATATCTCATGTTATATAATGCCGGTTTACAACAAACCGTTCCGGGTTGTGATAAATACCGGCTTATTCCATACTGGTGACTATGAGTCAAAACCAGACCGGGCTGATAGTCTCCGGATTATAACTTGGTCATGTACTGACAACTTGTAGTTGACAGCCCAACCGGGTTGATAAACACTGTTTTGAAAACATCACAAATCTTAGCAAAAGAAAAAGAAACTTAGCAAAAGGCAAATAAAACCGTTGTAGTGGAGGCTTTTCACGGGCATGCCAGGCCCCAAATTTGATCAAGAGGTGTTGCTATGGTTCGGGTTCGACCAAGCCCCCAAGTGATGCTGTGGCATTACGCCGATCAAAAGGCTTTGCTATGGTTCGGGTTCGACCAAGCCCCAAAGTGATGCTGTGGCTTTACGCCGATCAAGAGGCGTAGCCATGGTTCGGGTTCGACCATGCTCCCAAGTGATGTTGTGGCATTACACCGATCAAGAGGCGTGGCTATGGTTCGGATACGACCAAGCCCCCAAGTGATGTTGTGGCATTGCGCCGATCAAGACGTGCGGCTATGGTTCGAATACGACCAAGCCCCCAAGTGATGATGTGGCATTGCGCCGATCAAGAGGTGTAGCTATGGTTCGGATACGACCAAGCCCCCAAGTGATCTTATATCAAGCTTTAAGAAGCTAAATCAAGGGGTAAACCGGACGCCGCTTTGTAAGCTCCATGTAACCACACGTGATGTAAGAAAAACAACAGATACCCCGCTTTAGCTGAGGTTCTGGTTTATTATATTGATCATAATATATACAATGTCATAATATGTACATAAGTAGAGCCTGTAGCTCAAGTATAGTAGGGCCGAAGATGAGCAATATTCCACGGCCGGTTGGTCTCCTCCTCCGATTTACGTGAGTCTTTGTGCTCTCGAACATCGATTAGGTAGTACGACCCATTGTGCAGATCCTTGCTGACCACAAAAGGTCCTTCCCAAGGGGGGGATAGCTTGTGCATATCTGTCTGATCCTGGATGAGTCGAAGCACCAAATCTCCTTCTTGAAAGGTTCTGGTTCTAACCCGGCGGCTATGATAATGACACAGATCTTGCTGATAAATCGCCGAACGGGCTGCCGCCATGTCACGCTCCTCATCTAATAGGTCAAGAGCTTCCTGACGTGCCTTCTCGTTATCCGCTTCAACATATGCCGCTACACGAGGCGAGTCATGACGGATGCCACTAGGAACAACCGCTTCCGCTCCATAAACCATGAAGAATGGCATGTAGCCTGTCGATCTGTTGGGTGTGGTATTGATGCTCCATAACACTGAAGGTAACTCCTCAACCCAACAACCCGGCGTCCGTTGCAAAGGAACCATAAGCCAGGGTTTGATGCCTCTCAAGATCTCTTGATTGGCCCTCTCTGCTTGACCATTGGACTGGGGTGAGCTACTGATGATACGTCAAGCCGGATGTGCTCACATTGACAGAACTCCTTCATGGCACCCTTTGACAGATTGGTACCATTGTCTGTTATAATGCTGTGTGGAAAGCCAAACCGGAAGATCACCTTTTTGATGAATTGAACTGTCATGGCTGCGTCACACTTACTAATTGGCTCTGCCTCCACCCACTTCGTGAACTTATCAACCGCCACCAAAAGGTGGGTCTTCTTGTCCTTGGACCTCTTGAAAGGCCCAACCATATCCAGCCCCCAAGTTGCAAACGGCTAGGTGATTGGAATCATCCTCAATTCTTGAGCTGGTACATGAGCACGCCGTGAGAATTTCTGACAGCCATCACATCTTTTAACCAAGTCCTCGGCATCAACATGAGCTGTCAACCAATAGAAACCGTGACGAAACGCCTTGGCCACCAAAGATTTTAACCGGCATGGTGTCCATAATCTCCTTCGTGGATCTCACGCAAAATTTCACGGCCTTCCTCAGGAGATACACAGCATTGAAACGCCCTTGTCACACTGCAATGATGTAACTCTCCATTGATAATAGTCATGGACTTGGACCGCCGGGTTATCTGCCTGGCCAAAGTTTCATCTTCTGGTAACTCGCCCCGGTTGATATACATCAAATATGGAACCGTCCAATCCGGGATAACATGAAGAGCCGCCACCAACTGGGCCTCCGGATCAGGAACAGCCAAATCCTCTTCACCGGGGAGCTTGACGGACAGATTCTGCAAAACATCCAAGAAGACAGTAGGTGGAACCAGTTTACGTTGGGTACCCAGGCGGCTTAAAGCATCTGCCGCTTCATTCCTTCGCCGGTCCACATGATCAACCTGATAACCTTTAAAGTGACCTGCAACAATATCCACCTCACGACGATATGCTGCCATGAGTGGGTCCTTGGAATCCCAAGTGCCGGACACTTGTTGAGCCACCAGATCCGAGTCACCGAAGCACTTAACTTGACTTAAGTTCATCTCCTTAGCCATCCGAAGACCATGGAGTAAAGCCTCATATTCAGCTGCATTGTTAGTGCACAGGAACATTAAACGGAGAACATAACAAAACTTATCACCTCGTGGGGAAGTTAATACGACTCCAGCCCCCGAGCCCTCCAATTGCCTGGAACCATCAAAATAAATAGTCCAATAAGTATGATCCGGCTTTTTTTTGCGCTTGCAACTCTGTCCAATCATTGATGAAATCCACAAGTGCCTGAGATTTGATCGCCGTTCGGGGCATGTATTTCAACCCGTGAGGCCCGAGCTCAATAGCCCACTTAGCAATCCAGCCGGTTGCTTCCCTGTTCAGTATTATATCTCCCAAAGGAGAAGAGCTGACCACCGTGATGGGATGACCTTGAAAATACTGCTTCAATTTCTGGCTTGCCATGAAAACCCCATAAACCAATTTTTGCCAATGTGGGTACCTCTGCTTGGACTCAATAAGTACCTCGCTGATATAGTAAACCGGCCGCTGAACCGGATATTCCTTTCCTGCCTCTTTGCGCTCTACCACAATAGCCACACTAACAGCCCGAGCATTAGCTACTACATATAGCGGCAACGGTTCTTTATCAACCGGAGCAGCGAGAATCGGCGGATTAGCTAGCTGCCGCTTTAAGTCCTCAAATGCTTCTTTAGCGGTGTTACTCCAGACGAAGTTATCTATTTTCTTCAGCATCTGATACAAAGGGATGGCCTTCTCACCAAGGCGACTGACAAACCGGCTCAATGCGGCAATCCGGCCTGCTAGGCATTGAACATCATTGATACACTTTGGTTTACCAAGGAGGTGATGGCCTTGATCTTCTCCGAATTAGCTTCAATGCCCCTGTTAGACACCAAAAAGCCCAGGAGCTTCCCTGCAGGCACACCAAAGACACATTTGGCCGGATTAAGCATCATTTTATAAACCCACAGGTTATCAAAGGTTTCCTTCAAGTCATCAATCAATGTCTCCTTCTTCCTTGATTTTACCACAATATCATCCACATAGGCATGAACATTGCGGCCGATCTGTTTATGAAGACAATTCTGTACACACCGTTGATAAGTTGCCTGTGCACTCTTGAGCCCAAAGGGCATGGACACATAGCAGAAGGCTCCAAAGGGAGTTATGAAGGCTGTCTTCTCCTGGTCCTTAACTGCCATTTTGATCTGATGATAACCAGAATACGCATCAAAAAAACTTAAACGCTCACAACCCGCCGTAGCATCAATAATTTTATCAATACGTGGGAGGGCAAAAGGATCTGCTGGACAAGCTTTGTTGAGATATGTGTAGTCCACACACATACGCCAAGCGCCATTCTTCTTGAGGACCAGCACCGGATTAGCCAACCACTCAGGATGGAATACTTCAATGATAAATCCAGCTGCCAAGAGCCTGGCTACTTCTTCCCCAATAGCTTTGCGTCTTTCTTCATTGAACCGGCGGAGAAACTGCTTGACCGGTTTATACTTAGGGTCAACATTGAGAGTGTGCTCAGCGAGTTCTCTCGGTACACCAGGCATGTCAGAAGGCTTCCATGCAAAGATGTCCCGATTCTCATGGATGAACTCGATGAGCGCGCTTTCCTATTTCGGATCCAAGTTAGCGCTGATGCTAAATTGCTTGGACGAATCACCAGGTACGAAGTCAACAAGTTTAGTCTCATCAGCCGATTTAAACTTCAGGGCTGGATCATGCTCCGTAGTTGGTTCTTCAACAAAGTCATATCTGCCGGATCAACATTGTCCTTGTAAAACTTCAACTCTTCTGTTGCACAAACTGACTCAGCATAAGCCGCATCACCTTCTTCACACTCCAGAGCAATCTTGCGGCTCCCATGCACGGTTATAGTTCCCTTGTGACCCGGCATCTTGAGTTGCAGATAGACATAACAAGGTCGTGCCATGAACTTAGCATAAGCTGGCCGTCCAAATAGGGCATGATATGGGCTGCTGATTTTCACCACTTCGAAGGTCAAGGTTTCTGATCTTGAGTCATGCTCATCTCCAAAAGCCACCTCCAAAGCTATCTTACCCACAGGATATGCCGACTTACCAGGCACCACACCATGGAACACCGTATTGGACGGTTTAAGATTTTTATCTGTTAACCCCATGCGACGGAAAGTTTCATAATAAAGGATATTGATGCTACTCCCTCCATCCATGAGTACCTTAGTGAACTTATAGCCTCCCACCTGAGGTGCCACCACTAGAGCCAGTTGACCCGGATTGTCAACCCGGGGTGGATGATCTTCTCTACTCCACACAATCGGCTGCTCGGACCAGCGTAAATAACGGGGCACGACCGGTTCAACGGCATTCACTACCCTTTTATGAAGCTTCTGATCGTGCTTGTCCAAGCTAGTGGTGAAGACATGATACTGTCCGCTGTTCAATTGCTTTGGGTTGCTCTGGTAACCTGACTACTGCTGCTGCTGATTGCCCTGATGATTATAGCCACTTTGACTACCCTGATTACTTTGATTGTTATGTCCACCTTGATTGCCATGGAATCCTGAACCGGAATTTCCTCCGCCTGAACCGCCTCTTGATCCATGATCATACCGGAAAGAGTCAGAATTTTTGAACTCTTGCATGATGTAACAATCTTTCCAGAGGTGTGTGGATGGTTCCTCCTTCGTCCCATGCTTTGGACAGGACTGGTTTAACAGATACAAAAAACGGTCCGGGTTAGGATTTGGCATTCCATTGCGCCGGGGCGGTTTACCCTTACGCCGCTGGCCCTTGTCATGTGTATTAGTGTTAGCCACAAAGTCTAAATTGTGGTCCGCTTTACGCTTGCCACCGTTTCCATGACCCGCCGGGTTGTGGTGCTGCCCCTTGGCGTTGCTGCTCTTCTTTCCCTTCCCTGTCTTATCATCGTCAGACTTGGGATCCTTGGTACTATCAGAGTCGGCATACTTCACTAGCGCAGCCATGAGGGTTCCCATGTCATTACAATGACGTTTAAGCCGTCCCAACTTCAACTTCAATGGTTCAAACCGGCAATTGCCTTCCAATGTTAAAACTACGGTGTCAGCGTTGATGCGGTCTGATGAATGCAAAATCTCCGAAACCCGGCGCACCCAATGGGTTGTTGACTCTCCTTCCTCCTGGACACAGGCAGCAAGGTCCACAATTGACATGGGCTGCTTGCATGTATCCTTGAAATTCTAAATAAACCGGGCTCTCAACTCGGCCCATGACCTGATAGAATTAGCCGGTAAGCTCTTTAGCCAAGTGCGGGCCGTTCCTTCTAGCATCATGGTGAAGTACTTTGCACATGCCGCATCATCCACGTCCAGCATCTCCATGGCCATCTCATAGATTTTGACCCATGTCTCAGGGGATAAATCGGCGGTGTAATTCGGCACCTTGCGCGGGCCCTTGAAACCTTTGGGCAGGCGCACATTGCGCAACGCCGGGACAAGACATGGCACTCCCAAGGAACTAGAGGTAACTCCTGGTTCCACCGATGTGGTTGGACAAACCGGAGTAAGCTGACGGGCCTCGTGCTGCGCCGCTAACTCGGCCTCTCTGCGTGCCCGAGCCCGGTCCACCACATCCTGAGCATCACCGGCACCACCCGCCGGGTTATGGCCACGGGGCAGATCACGGTTTCGCGCATTGCTTGATACTGCCGGTTCATCCATACGCCTGTTGTAACTCCGGCTTGGACGGGGAGTGGAATGAACCCGATCGCGACTATATGAATAAGCCTCCTGTTGAATCAAGGCTATCTGAAGAAGCTCCTTAACCCGACGCGTCTCGACCGCTGCTGGAGAATCGCCTTCGATCGGGATGGCCGCCAGCCGTGAAGCGGCAGCGACAATGTTGTCCATTGGGTTAGAATAATGACCCGGTGGTGTGGGGACATGAGGTACCACAACGTTGTTCTGACGAGGCGGATCCACCAAACGTGGTTGAACCGGTGCCCCTGCTCCGAGTGCCTCTGCCCGGTTTACCACCGGCGGATTACTAGTTCCTGCTTCTGGGGTGTTAAAGAGATTTCTAGCCTCATAAACCGGCGGCAGGCGAGATCGATGCCTCCTCTTCAGGACTTCGTTCGACACACTCTGATCCAGCATAATCCGGTAAGCTTGTGCATCCAAATCGGCCCGCTCCGTGGCTATCCTGGTATCTTCAGCTGCTAAGTCGGCTTTTGCCTGGGTGATCTGATCTTTCACTTTCGCGATTTCCGCATTGTGCGTATCCTGATCCGCCGGGTTAACCTCCGCCATCAGCGTTGCCAACATATCAAACAAATCAGATAAAACCTGAGTCGGCGGTCGCACAGGGCCTCCTGCCCCAGCCGCTGCCGCCGCTGCTGATCCGGAAATCATCGCCGCTGCGGTCGAAGAGTGGAGCGCTGGTTGCGTGCCGGCCATGAAGATCGCCACCTGGCTTGGCAGATCAGAGGGGTCCGGAATATTGTCGCCATCGGAACAGCCCCCAATCCGGCCATCTTGTAACTGATATAACGACTCGGTCTCTCCAGTCGATGACTCGTCGCCGGAATAAACGACGGTCTCACCACCAGATTCCGATCTATCCTCAGATTCCCCTCCATGGATAACTCCCACGAAGGCACGCTTCATGGCAGGCTTGACCCGGGCAGATCTCGCACGTTGAGCCGTTTCGACGAGGTCGGTGCAGATGTCCGGCTCAGGGCCCGGTTCGCCGATCTTGCCAATGAAAATGTGTAAGCTACCAAAGGGGACCCGGTACCCGTACTCGATTGAGCCGGCCTCGGGGCCCCAGCCTGCATCGTCGATGTAGAGCTTGCCACGATGACTCTTGGTCATCCGGCCCACAGCATAACCCTTGAGTCCTTCGAAGTTGCCCTCCAAGAACTTGAAACCATCGTGCGCCAACTGTCGTGGTTTTGTCACGGCAGATGTCCTAGTGAAAGGACTTAGTCGTGGAGCCATTGCTATGGGTTAGCTTGAAGGGGTTAAAGCGGACAAGGGACGCAAGAGAGTTTATACTAGTTCGGCCCCTTCGATGAAGGTAAAAGCCTACGTCTAGTTGTTATGGAATTGATGGGGTTTCGATGACCAGGGAGCGAATACGCTTTGCCTGAGTCTCGAGTTGTTGTCTGTTGTCCTTGAACCGCCGTCGGGTCGTCCCCTTATATACATGGGTTGACGCCCGTCGGTTTACAGACTCCGACGCCGGCTCATAATCGTGTCCGGCTCGGTCTCTGCTACGCATATCTTACAACACAAGTTTACATCTCAATGCCGGTTTGTGTCTACATGCCTTAAACCGGCTTTGGGCCCTGGGCCTTCATGAAGCGTCACCGTCTATCTTCATGGGCTTCAGATACAGATGAACTACTTATGAAGTTAACCCGGCCTCTCCTGGCCGGTTTACGCCCAGTGGTAATATCCCCAACAAGGTCTACAAAAGCATCTGCCGGCTGTCCTGCGTATCGCGCTGCCGGTAGGATCTCCTTCGACGCGAGCTGTGGTGCATCACCCTCAGCGTTGGAGGTACACGGTAACGTGTTCGTGTGCGAACACGTCCCTCGCGTAATGCGGCCAATCGACCACTACGCGGTTGGGACAGTGCGGCGGAACAACCACCACGCGATCGGCATAAAGCGACAACTCGGGCCGAACAGCAGCCTACACCACCGGAGCATAAAAACAAATATAAAACAGTTCGGGATTATGCACACGGCATTCGGCAGGACATGGACAACGGAGAAGGTCATACCAGATCGATCTATGGATCGCGAGGATGCACCTCAACACGCGGCGACGACTATCTATTCGGATGTGACGAACCTAGTCATGCCCGGGCCAAAAATCGCAGACGAACTCCATCAGAGATGCATCGCGTCGTGGCCCGACATAGAGGTGCCGCATATCCCCTTTGCTTCACTGACGAAGTAATGGATCGCGAATTCCCAGAAGGGTTTAAGCCCATAAATATTGAATCATACGATGGAACAACAGACCCCGCGATGTGGATCGAGAATTTTATTCTCCACATCCATATGGCCCGCGGAGATGATCTCCATGCCATCAAGTACCTCCCGTTAAAATTCAAAGGACCAGCTCGACACTGGTTAAACAATCTGCCTGAAAGCTCGATTGGCAGCTAGGAGGATCTGGAGGACGCCTTCCGCGACAACTTCCAAGGTACATATGTCCAGCCACCGGATGCCGATGATTTAAGTCACATTATCCAGCAGCCCGAGGAGTCCTCCAGGAAGCTCTGGACCAGGTTCTTAGTTAAAAAGAACCAAATTTTAGATTGTCCATACGCAGAAGCCCTAGCGGCCTTCAAACACAGCGTCCGGGATGAGTGGCTTGCCCGCCACCTTGGTCAGGAAAAACCAAAATCCATGGCAGCCCTTACGGCTTTGATAAGCCGTTTTTGCACGGGAGAAGACAGATGGCTCGCTCGCGGAAGCAATAGCGCCAGCGACCAGGGCGCTTCCGAAGTCCAGGACGGCAATGGGAAGCCACGACGCAATAAATGCAAACACCGCAATAACAATGAGAGAACACACGACACAGCGGTCAACGCCGGATTCAGCGGCCCCAGACCCGGCCAACGGAAAAAGCCATTCACGGCAAATAGGGACGGACCATCCAATTTAGGCAAGATATCGGATAGGCCCTGCCAGATTCATGGCCACCCCAATAAACCAGCTAATCACACCAACAGAAGTTGTTGGGTTTTCAAACAGGCCGGCAAGTTAAATGTCGAACATAAGGGGAAGAGACCGCCCGGCCATAGCGACGGCGAAGAGACTCACCAACCGAACACCAAGGGACAGAAGAAGTTTCCTTCCGAAGTAAAAACAGTAAACATGGTATATGTCACATACACCCCTAGAGGTGAATACACGAAAAACTCCCCCCGTACAGAAGATCATACTACAGATATCTCAGCTGAACTACAAAGCGACCTCATCTCACGGCATACCTCATCGGCCATCGCGCCGCCGGTCTCCGTTCAACATGACCGGTCAATGTCCATACTGGACTAGCAATTCGGCTTCCGCCGCTCGCCTAATATGCCTGCGAAGTCAGTACCGCACATACATAACTATGCACTTAAAATACCCTGGGCATCGGCAGAAGCACAATAAGGATGGGCCTACCAATACTCCCATAAACTCCCTTGTTTTTCTAACTATCTTCCTTTTTTTACTATCCTCTCTACATATGGCTCAAAGGCGGGTCACCCACGGACTCTATCGGAGTTCGGGTTCATACACTCATCCAAAAAGTCATTCCCGTCAAGGAATACCCTAACCGAGGACAGGCGACGCAGACGTGCAACAGGAGGTCCAAAATAACTTTTTGTAGACCGCACTCAGTATTTCGAGCCTGTAAAGTGCCTTTACCCTCAGCCTTCGACCCTTGGCATGTAAAATAGCCAGGCTGTGGCCTTGTTATCTATATAGACAATTGGCACATCACTCAGATCCGAGTAAAAATAATCTGCTCTTTTCTACAGAACCGAGTCTTGCCCTTACGGTTGTTTTAAACTTACACCTCGGCATAACTTGCCAGGGGCTTGGTATGGGAACAAACGAATTGCCGACAAGTTCGAACAGCTCTATAGCGTACTTCGGCGTCGCGATTTTTGGCCTTATATGCATCAGCTCCGAATCATGTCTTGGGTCAAAAGTTGGGTTGCCCGGCTCCTGTGCTTGCTACCTTACGTTCCGCTCTATCGGCTAGGATAGTAAAGGGAGAACTACTGTGATTGTGCTTCCAGTTAACCTGGTTAAGCACCTCAGTAGCGAAAGCCAAAAACTGACTGTCATGATGCGGCGAGAGCTGGTCAACCACTCGATGACTTATTGGAATCTTTCGCGATTCCCTCTGTGTCACACGAAGGACCTCTTTCCGGTCAAATATGTAAATGCATCGTATTAGAATAAGCCGCGTACATACCAGGGGCTATATCGTAGACCCACCATAAAACTCCTATGGCTAAGTGAAAGTGTTAATGCCCTATAGTCGGGTTGCCTGGTTCGCCGCATTGACACCTCCTTCACGGACCAAGACGTTGGGTCAAGAGTGATCAGATGCTTTTCCAAACAACCCCGTATTTCCTACGAGGGGGCTGAAGCCGACGACTGGAAAAATTTCAGATCATATACACACGACCGCACAGGAGGAACAAAAGCCTTTAGGCAAAACTAAGACATAGTCTGATTATAAAAATTGTCTTTTACAATTCGCATACACTTCACTCGAATATTATGCCTTTCGAACATTGACCCTCTATCAAGCGGGCAACCTCTAAGACGTCCTCAAAATAATGCTTTGGTGTGTGACGGTCCTTGCCCTGGGGTGGACTCTTTGCTGCAACATCGATGGCCTTCATCTTTCCCCAGTATGTCTTGACACGGGCAAAGGCCATCCGTGCAACTTCAATGCACGCCGACCGCTTAACGGCGTCGATACATGGCGCCGCATCAACAAGCCGCTGCACCAAGCCGAAGTAGCTATTTGGAATAGTCTCAGTCGGCCACAGCTGGATTATGACGTTCTTCATGGCAGCGCCGGATATACCGTGAAGCTCGGCCCATTGGGACATCTGTTCATTCAGCAACAAAGGGCGCTTTGATGCACCAAATTGTGACCAGAAAAGCTTCTCGATTGCATATCCCTCTTGCGCTTTGTAAAATTGCGCCGCATCAGAAGAACTCTTCGGCAAGTCCAAAATCACGCCCGGAGAACTCCACACTTGGTTAAGCTGAGCATAGTTTGGACACCGAACTTAGTCTGTAGTAAAAAGAGCTTACCAGCCGCAATCTCCCCAGCTTGCCGGATCTCCTCACGGGCCGCTCTAGATTTGGACCGCGCTTCTCTCGCCTCTCGCAAGGCCTTGTCAAGATCAGCCATTTGGGCTTTATTTTCCTTCTCAAGGAATTCACAACGGCTAGCAGCATTTTTTAGTTCGAGCGCCATCGTGGATATTTTCTCCTCATCTTGGTGCCGAGCAGCTTGTTCGGCCTTCAATTCAGCCGATGCCTTCTCGGCAGCCGCATTACTAAACCGGGCCTGCTCCTTGGCCCGGGCTAGCTCCGCCCGAAGAATCTCAATGGCGGTGGCACCATCTGCAGCCATGCATATCCCAGTATACAATTTTCAGCATCACGCTTATATTACAAACACGTATGTGTAATGACTCCTCCAAATACATACCTTGTGACTCGTCAAGACGCCTATTGATGAACGCAATGTCATCTCCTGCCACATCAAGCTTCCGCTGCAGCTCGGCAATATCCGTAGTCCAGGCAGTCGTCAGGGGAGAAACAGCTTGGTGTTCCAATTAACCAGATTATTCCCTGAGCATTTCTTCTTGATCCCCGGATTGCCTCCCATGGGAAGCCAACCCGAGTCTCAGGGGCTACTACATATACACAGGTGTGTTTTGCAAATGAAATACAGTTGAAAATATTACATCACAAACCTCGAAGCCTCTTAGCAGGCTCATGAAGGCTTCATTCAATCCACTCTTCGCGGACAGAATCCTCTCAACCACCGTACCCATCAAGGTACGTTGTTCCTCCGAGAGAGATGCTTTTCGCAGCATACCCCTCAATGTATCCGGCACCGCCGGGTCTCCGGAAGCCGCTGTAGGAGCACGACCATCCTTTGAAGGAACCTATTCACTCGTCTCCAGAATCATCCCTGGTTGAAAACCGGATAGTCCGGGGCCTTCATTGTTGGCCCCCGAACCCCGGTGATCGGGGGTTCACCTTCGGGTAATGCCTTGTTCGTCCCTCGTGCCGCTTGTTGATCAAGAAAAACCCTCCGAGACAACACTTCAGAGTCATCCGCCTTATTGAGCGAGGAGGCCGGGGGAGGCATCTCGCTTTCCATCATCTCTGGTAGAAGATCTCTCGAAGAAGAGGATTGCTCAGGAAAACTCTACGCCGAACTATGAAGATACACATGTACATTACATGTCACTTCGGTAACAGGAAAGGAACGGGATGTGATTAAAGCACCCCAGATTCACTTACAATTTGGTCGAAGGCTTGTCCTCATGGCGGAGCTGTGCAACGGTGTCGCCTTCCAATCCCGAGCCGCCCGACGATGGCATCTTGCCCCTCTTGGGAGTCAGTTCCTCCCAACCTTCGGAGGCGGCCCTTTTCTTCCTATATGGAGAAGGTGTCACGACCGGTTTTTCAATAAAATAATTATTGAGAGACCAATCCCTTTTACGGACCAGCGAGGAAGAATTCCTTCTCACTGGTAGACAATATCTTGGTCACAGAAGAAAAATACCAGGAGTACTGAATATAATACAAAGTTGAGCGGAGACTGCCCAACAATTTATTACATGCACGCCGATAAAACAAGACGGCGGATAGGGTGGCATAGCTACTAACTCACGATAATAACGGTGGTGGAAATATCACCACGAAGCGAGTGATATGTTTCCAGAAGACTACAGCTCTTCGAGCGTCGGAGTGAGGCTCGAGGAGACTTATTGCGGGTGGCGGAAGCATATACAAAACAAGTGACCAAAATCCGGGATCGCGCAGGACTGACTGGGACTCCTCTAGGCGTCGGACGCGCTATCAAACTCTTCATCCAAGAGATCACCTTCGTCAACATCTGGCCAAATCAACAAGCCAGGTGAGTACTATGAAAGTACTCGCAAGACAGTTCGGACATAAGATATAACAAATGCAAACATGAAGCATATGAACAAGTTAACCAGTGCGATCAGACATAGAGATAATAAATACTGGGTGCCAAGCGAGGGTCTGAATGACGCCTCGAGCGGAAACTGCAGAATAGTAATATTGGTGCCAAACGAGGGTCTGAATGACTCCTCGAGAGGAAAATGCGGAATAATAATACTGGTGCCAAACGAGTGTCTGAAAGACTCCTCGAGCGGAAAATGCGGAATAATAATGCTGGTGCCAAACGAGTGTATGAATGACTCCTCGAGAGGAAAATGCAGAATAGTAATGCCACAGCCGGGCGTCGCGGCGACACCACATAAAGGGCTTATAGCAGAAAATAAAGGCAGTGCATGCCACAGTCGGACGTCTGAGCGACATCACATAAAGGGCTTATATTTAAAGTAAGAAAACAGGAATACGCCACAGTCGGACGTCTGAGCGACATCACATAAAGGGCTTATATTTAAAGTAAGAAAACAAGAACACGCCACAGTCGGACGTCTGAGCGACATCACATAAAGGGCTTATATTGTAGTACAATAATGTAATAGCTCGGGAACACAAAAATTACTGCAAGTGCGAGACAAACATAAGGTTAGTCCATCCACAGGAATAACAACAAATCTGGATTTACCACTTGAGCTTGTTCACCGGGGACAAGTTTTCCACGCGGATAGATATGGATATACGATTACACTACTAGATCATGGATACAATGATTTGGAAGGAATTGACTCTGCAGAGTTTGTACTTAACCACAGCCAACGGATTTCAGTAGTCACGGGGACTAGTTCCGTCTACGGTGTTTTGGAAGAAACACGTCTAACCAGTACACACCCAATTCAACCTTCCGAAGCCAGGGATCACCCTCGGAAACGTTCAAGAAAAACCTTGAGACGGGGAGGCTACAACCTCGCGTAGCATGGGATCAAATTTCTATACGCGCGCTCTAAGGGGGTGCCCCCCTCTCGGTCCCAACCGGAAACACCCATGCCCCCTGACCGGATGACTGGCTTTAATCCTGGGCCAAGGTACCATCATCCCGGCCTCTCTGTTTGGTGTGTACACGGAAAGAGGTTACCAACTTACTAAAACGCATCCTGGCAATGAGACATGTGGTAGCACGGAAGGGGGAAAGAACGATAACGTGGCTCCAACCACGTTAACGTCGGAGAAAGTCGGATGACGCAAGGCTGGTATGCTACAACTGTACCACCTTGCTGCCCTTCATGTCACCACATGATTAGGCCATCTCTCATCAGAGATCATCGCAACTTTGGAACATGCGGGAAAAGAACGATAACGTGGCTCCAACCACGTTAACGTCGGAGAAAGTCGGATGACGCAAGGCTGGTATGCTACAACAGTACCACCTTGCTGCCCTTCATGTCACCACATGATTAGGCCGTCTCTCATCAGAGATCATCGCGACTTTGAAACATGAGGGTAGTTGCCTTACAAGCAACGAGGTATTTACCGACACTCATATGTCACGCACAAACTTTCAAGCAAACATGCATAACACTCATCATATCAAATGTTCAAACATGCTTGCCTGGTTCGGAGAAGTCAGAGTCTAGCTCGGCGAAGTTCGCGGCTCCGTCACCTCTTCCGGAACCTACGGCAATCAGAAAACGGGTACTAACGTGAAAACCAACGCGTGCACAGAAACTTTTCCAAATATTTTTCAAATAAATCCCATAAAAAACTAGACAAAATTTGAAGATAGTCAGAAAAAGAATCACTCAAAAATTCCTTTTCATTTAAAAGTTATAAAGGTTTCTGTCCAGGGACTTATCTGTAATGAAACAGAAAAGTTCCAGGGTTTTAACTGAGAAAACAGAAAACGGTTCGATTGGAAATGCGCAAGCGCAAGAGAGAAAACGTATTTTGCCCGAAGGCGCCAACAGAAAACGGTTCGAGGGAGATTATAACAGAGGCTGACATGCGGGGTCCACATGTCAGGTTTAAATAGCTCGCCGGCGCCCGAAGACGGCGATGGACGCCGGCGTCGAACCACGGCGAGTTAGGAGAAACGGAGGGTACCAAGAGCTTCAGCTTGTTCTTCCGCGTGGGTGGATGGTGGACTCGACCAACGGGGAGCACCACGTCGACGGCGACACTATCTCCGGCGGGCGGCGGCTCGGGTGGTGGTGGAGAACTCCGGTGGAGGGCTGCAAACTACGAATTGAGGCGCGGGTCAGAAGGAGGAATGCATGGTGAAGCTACTGGCAAGAGGAGGGAGGCTGAGGTGCACGCACGGGGGCGAATCGTGCTGGATCCCGTGGCGGGTCGCGGCGGCCGGAGTCGAGGAAGGAGACCTCCTCGGGGCTCTTCCAGTGGCTAGGCGTGCTCTAGAGGGATAGCAGGGATGGTGGGTGCTCGAGTTGAAGCTCGGGGCCTCTATTTATAGGCGGATCGACGGGGTGGCCGTGAACGGAGAATCTCCGGCGAGCGATTACGGCGGAGCAGTGGATTGGCAGGAGGTTTGAGTGGCCAGGCAGCATCAGTGGAGGTTACTGGAGTCGTTCCACAGCTAAACGGAGTTGGTCTTGGCGTAATGGCGTCGGTCCACGGTGAGGTGACCGCACGGGCTCGACGGCGGCAGAGAGCGCGCTCCGCGCCTTGCGGTTCACGATGAGAGTGGCAGCGGGTTCGGGGGAGTGGAGTGCCACGCGGCGAGCTCCGGTGGTTTGGGCGGCGGTGGGTGGCGTCGTCGGCGCCGTGTCTCTCGCTGGCGGCCGCAAAGCCACCGCTGGCGTCGGTCACGGGGCGGCGCACCTTCTGCCACTCGTCGCCGACGCCCGCAAGGTGCCAGGCGTTCGTGCGGTGCAGGAACAAGGAGGAGGGGACGAGGAGCAAGGCGACATCGGGGCACTGTCGAGATCGACAACCCTCTCTGAAGAAAACGACAGTGGGCACTGCACTGAACTCTGACTTTTTTAAACTTGACAATGACCATGCACTGCAGGTATTCGACAGAAAGATTTGGCAATGAGATGAATTTTTCTGGAGCTGTAACTTGGTGAGGTGACCACTCAATGCTCCCAGAGGCTGCCTGATTTTACTTGGAATTTTTGGAGAAGGTTTTGAATGAATTTCACCAAATTTGACGAACCTGGTCCAAACTTACAGCAAGTGTAGTTTGAAAATTTTGAACTGAAGCCCAGTGGATCTTCATGGATCTTGGTTGAGGGTTCAAAGGACTAGGAGGGGAAAAAGGTTTGGGGGCAAAAATCAAGACAGAAAGTGGAGTTCCTTTGTAAATCTCCAAGTGCTAGAAAAAAGACAGAAATTTATTTGAATAAGATTTAAATGGAAATGATCACATGGGGAGGTCCAACTTGCTGGATTTGATGCAAATCAAGATCCAAAGGTGAGGGAAGGGCTAGGAGAGAGGATTTGCACTAAGGCCATGGCAAGAAGGAATTGTTGAAAGTGGCAAAGGATTTTTCCAAAAGCCATAGTGCATTTCCAAAAAGATTTTCAAAAGTTATTTTCCCCAAAAGAAAAACATTTGGTCTTGAGTCCAAATGAAAAGCAAGAACCTCCAAGACCAAAGACAGATCTTGGGTGAGTCCAAATAAAACTTTTGCCATAAAAAAATATTTGAGAGGGAGAATTCTCTTGAAGAAAAATTTTAAATCACCTCCCTCAAGTCAAATAAAATCATTTGAAAAATCCAAATAAAAACTTGGGTGTCACAACACCTACCCCCTTAGGAAAAATCTCGTCCTCGAGATTTCTGCTGATCCTCAAATAGATATGGATACTCTGCCCGTAGAAAATCTTCCCTTTCCCATGTAGCTTCATCCTCAGTGTGATTGCTCCACTGAACCCTAAAAAATCTCGTCGTTTTCTGACGGGTCCTCCGTTCAGACTCTTCTAAAATCTTTACTGGTCTTTCTCTGTAGGTGAGATCTGGTTGCATATCAATGTTCTCATGAGGTACATGCTTCTCCGGGTTACTCACACATTTCCTCAACTGTGAGACGTGGAATACGTCATGGACGTCTGACAGCTCCTTGGGTAGGTCTAGTTGGTAGGCTACCGTGCCTCTTTGTGCCTTTACACAAAATGGTCCAATAAACCTTGGGGCTAGCTTCCCCTTAATTTTGAACCGTTGTAGACCCCTCATAGGAGATACTCGTAGGTATACGGAATCACCGGGTTCAAAGCTGACCTCACGATGCTTCTGATCATAGTAGCTCTTTTGTCGGCTCTGTGCTGTCTCGAGTCTGTCCCTGATCTGCTTAACTTTCTCCTCGGCCTCTTTAAGCATGTCTGGGCCGAAGATACGACTGTCACCTGTTTTTGACCAATTCAGTGGGGTACGACACCTTCGTCCGTACAATGCTTCAAAGGGTGCCATTTGCAAGCTGGCTTGGTAACTGTTGTTGTAAGCAAATTCGGCATACGGCAAACTCTCTTCCCAATTGGATCCATAGGTGAGCACATAGGCTCTTAGCATATCCTCTAGGATTTGGTTTACACGTTCTGTTTGTCCATCAGTCTGAGGGTGGTATGCTGTACTGAAAGCTAGTTGCGTGCCCAGAGCTTGTTGTAGGTGATCCCAAAGTTTGGAGACGAATTGGGTGCCTCGGTCTGATATTATAGTCTTTGGGACTCCATGCAAGCAAACTATACGGGAGAGATAAAGTTTGGCCAATCTTTGTGTGGAGTAGGTAGTCTTCACGGGAATGAAATGAGCAACCTTGGTTAGTCGGTCTGTGATGACCCATATGGCGTCATTTCCACGTTGTGATCGGGGTAATCCAACAATGAAGTCCATTCCTATTTCATCCCATTTCCACTCCGGTATCCTGTTTGGCTGGAGTAGCCCTGCGGGCTTTTGATGCTCAGCCTTGATGCGCTGACATGAGTCGCAACAAGCAATGAATGTGGCTATATCTCTTTTCATACCGTGCCACCAAAATCTTTCCTGAATGTCCTTGTACATTTTGGTTCCTCTAGGATGGATCGAGTATGGAGCGGTGTGGCTTTCCGCTAAGATCTGTTGCTTGAGTTCCTCAATGTTAGGTACGCAAAGTCTGTCTCCGTACCATAATGTTCCTTCATTGTCTGTGACGAACTCTGAAGCCTTACCAAGGTTCATTTTCTTCTTTATGCCTTCGATGCTGGGATGTCCCTGTTGAGCCTTCTTAATTTGTTCCACCAGGGTGGGTTGTATCTCCAGGTTCGATATGGTGCCCTTGGCGACTAACATCATGTTGAGCCTAGCGAACTCTCGCTGAAACTCAGGTCTCAAGTTTTGTGGACCGTCATTCTCCGGGCTGGGGTTTCGACTAAGGGCATCGGCCACTACATTTGCTTTCCCTGGATGGTAGTGAATACCGACGTCATAGTCCTTGACCAGTTCTAACCAGCGTCGTTGGCGTAAATTCAGCTCTGGTTGTGTGAAAATATATTTGAGGCTCTTATGGTCCGTATATATTTCACAGCGATTTCCCAACAGAAAGTGCCTCCACTCCTTGAGTGCATGTATGACTGCTGCTAGCTCCAAGTCATGTGTTGGGTAATTTTCCTCATGTTTTCGCAGCTGCCTGGAGGCATATGCGACAACTTTGCCATCCTGCATTAGTACACATCTGAGACCTTTTCGGGACGCGTCACAATAAACTTCAAAACTCTTGTGTATGTCTGGCACAGTTAAGACCGGTGCGGTTGTCAGCTTTTTCTTGAGTTCTTGGAAGCTCTGCTCACATGCTTCCGCCCATACAAATTTCTTGTCCTTTTCGAGTAACTGTGTTATAGGTTTCGCCACAGTGGGGAATCCTTCAATAAATCTTCTGTAATATCCGGCCATTCCTAGGAAACTCCGCACATCTGTGACGTTGGCGGGTGGCTTCCAGTCCAGTATGGCCTTGACTTTTTCTGGGTCCACGGCCACGCCTTCTTGGTTCAATATATGGCCCAAGAAACCAACTTGTCTTAGCCAAAATTCGCACTTGCTAAATTTGGCGTACAACTGATGCTTCCTCAATTCTCCCAAAACAATTCTGAGGTGCTCAGCATGCTCTTCTGGTGTCCTTGAGTAAACCAGAATATCGTCAATGAATACCACCACAAATTTGTCCATGAATTTCATGAACACTTTGTTCATGAGGTGGACGAAATATGCGGGGACGTTCGTTAGTCCAAAAGGCATCACTGTAAACTCGTATAACCCATATCTGGAAGTGAATGCTGTCTTGGGGATATCTTCTGTCCGTACTTTCAACTGGTGATATCCCGATCTCAAATCAATTTTTGAAAATACCTTGGCTTGTGCGAGCTGGTCAAACAAATCATTTATCCGTGGCATCGGATATTTGTTTTTGATGGTGACCATATTGAGGGCTCGATAGTCTATACACAGCCTCAGTGTCCCATCCTTCTTCTTGGCGAACAACACAGGCGAATCCCATGGTGAGGAGCTGGCTCGAATAAATCCTTTGTCCAATAATTCCTTTATCTGCTTCTTCAACTCCACCAATTCTGAGGGTGCCGTTCTATAAGGCTTCTTATAGATGGGAGCGGTGCCAGGTGCTAGTTCAATGCTGAATTCTATCTCTCGGTCTGGTGGCATGCCTGGTAGTTCTTCAGGGAACACATCAGGAAACTCGCATACCACTGGAACTTTCCTCAGTTCTGCAATGTCCATTTTGTTCAGTTTTGGTTGCTGTGATCGTGGCCTTTGTTGAGCGGAAACTCTTATTGTCTTGCCGTGATGGTGAGTGAGAATCATGGTCCGATTGAAACAGTCGATGAATCCTTTGTTGGTGGTCAACCAGTCCATTCCTAAAATGACATCCAGTCCTTGACTTTCCAACACGATGAGATTTGCTTGGAATTGTAGTCCTTCGAACTCAATGACCACTCCTTGGCAGTAACCCTGAGCGATTTGCTTATTTCCGGGGGACTTGATGATCATAGATTTTTCCAAGGGAAGTATCGGAAAACCATGTTGCGAAACAAAACTCTTCGAAACGAACGAATGGGAAGCTCCAGAATCAAACAAAACCGTGGCAGGTACTGTGTTGACAGGGAACATACCGAGCACGATGTCTGGGGCATTCTGCGCTTCTTCCCTGGTCACATGGTTCAGGTGACCCTTCCTGTGGTTGATGTTGGGGTTGAAATTGTTGCGCTTGGGGGCAGGATTGTTTCCACCATTGTTCGGCTTGGGTGCCGAGTCTCTTGGCTTCGGGCACTGTTTAGCATAATGCCCTTCTTGACCACAAGCATAGCAGGTGACCCCTGGACGGTATGTGTACTCCTTATCCCTGGCATGAAATTGTCCGACGGGCCTTGGCTCAGTAGTCGTGGATCTCCTTGCGTCTGTCCTTGGGACCTCAGTCTTGCCTCGGTTGCTGCGAGCAAGAGTCGTCTTGTCCCTCTTTCTCTTGCGGACATCTTCCAGACTACGGCGCTCATTCTCCAAGGTGATGGCCTTGTCCACCAGCGTCTTAAAATCTGGAAAGGTGTGTACAATCAGTTGGCATCTTAGCGCTGGTGCCAGGCCGTCCAGGAATTTTTCCATCTTCTTGCTTTCTGTCATGTGCTCGTCGTAGGCATAACGAGACAATTGGGTAAACTGACCATTGTATTCTGTGACTAACATGCCCCTCTGCTTCAGGTCATCGAACTCTCTCTTCTTGATCTTTAGGATGCTCCTGGGGATGTGTGCCCCACGGAAGCCTTCCTTGAACTCTTCCCAGGTGATGTTGTGTTCCCTGGGATGCATGTGTAGGAAGTTTTCGCACCATGCTGCGGCTGCTCCAGTAAGGTAGTGTGGTGCATAAAGCACCTTCTCATGATCTGAGCACTGAGCAATAATCAGTTTCCTTTCAATCTCACGAAGCCAATCATCGGCTTCCAGCGGTCTATCGGTGTGAGCAAAAGTCGAGGGGCGAGTCTTCTGTAACTCAGATAACTTGGAATGTGGTTGATAGGGTTCACGGTGGTTTCCCATATTGATGACATGATTCATCATATCTTGGTGCTGTTGCTGGCTTTGCTCGAAGAGATGGCATACTTGGGACAGTGCCGCTTCGCTGTCTTGTTGACTGGACTGACCCTGAGTGAAATTGTTGCTGGTCTGTGTCCCGTAAACCTCCTCTGGCTGATTGGGCATGGAGCGAGTCCACGGGCGAGACATTTTTCCAGTCTGGGGTATTATTTGCAAAACCCATGAGAAAAACTGTGTAGCACAAGGAAAAATCTTTAAAAGGCAACACATAAAAAGGCTTCAAGGTTTTTCAAGAAAACATAAACGATTTTTGCATGGAGAAGAACTGCTTAACATAAAACGTACATGCGAAAAGCAAACACACGATACAGCACTCAGGATGCGCGTACACAATCCTGACATGTTATTTAAAACTAGCGTACTACTCCGGAAGGCAGCAAACACACCAATACAAACTAGCGTACAGATAAAACAACACATCATACAGGCAGGCATAACACGCGGCTACTCGGTGCTCTCAGTCGGAGATGCTGAAGATCTCCTTCCCCTTGCCGATGGCAAGACTCAGCGGTCCAGGAGAATCAACCTCCACCTCCTCTCTAGCTGGCTCCTGGCGCATAACGCTGCGCTGCGGTGATGGTGCGGGGGCGACTGGTGGAAGAGCGGGTGCGGCAGGCGGTGCGGCTCTGAATGGAGTAGGAGCGATGACTCGGTCGAACTCCTCAGTGGTAGGCAGACGGCGAGCAGTGGCCAAAACGGCCGGTGCATAAGAGGCTGAAGACGAGACGAATGTCAGAGGCGGCGCCGTGTGGAGAAGCTCCTTCCTGCTGGCAGGACCGCCCCGGACTAAGTCCATGCGGGCAGCCACAAGATCATCTACGAGGTTGTCGAAAGACTCCTCCAGAGCCTTGAGATACTCCACAACCATCTCGATGGCTTCATCTCGTTCTCCCCGATGGCAGGTGAACGCATAGTGGCTGGTGTATGGCACATGGCATGGGAGGTAGCGGTAGCGACGAGTCTTCATCGTAGGAAGGATGTCCCGAAGGCGAGCTATCGCCTCACGGGCAGCCATCTGCATGGCATGCCTCTCCGTAGGCATGGGCCTTCCCACAAAACGGAAGTGGCGAGCTGCAGAACGTCCTCCCTTGAATTGCACCACAGCTTGGTGCATAGACACGTCGTCACTGAGCTTGTGCTGATAGAGTGTGAACTCCGGGCGAGCTACTGGCCCGATCGCGAGCTTGGTGATGGAGACGAGGAGCTTGACAAACCCCTCGGGCACGTTGGTGAACACTCGATTCTCACAGCTGCTGCCAGCCATCTACAAAAGTAGGCAAAAATTCTGAGTAGTCATGTCATAAATTTATGATGACCAACAGAAAATAGCTACAATTGCAAATGCTGAAAAAGCACAAAAGACGCTAATAACCGATTAGCGATCGCACCTAGTGGCTTCCTACAGTCAGCCTGGCTCTGATACCAAGCTTGTCACGACCGGTTTTTCAATAAAATAATTATTGAGAGACCAATCCCTTTTACGGACCTGCGAGGAAGAATTCCTTCTCACTGGTAGACAATATCTTGGTCACAGAAGAAAAATACCAGGAGTACTGAATATAATACAAAGTTGAGCGGAGACTGCCCAACAATTTATTACATGCACGCCGATAAAACAAGATGGCGGATAGGGTGGCATAGCTACTAACTCACGATAATAACGGTGGTGGAAATATCACCGCGAAGCAAGTGATATGTTTCCAGAAGACTACAGCTCTTCGAGCGTCGGAGTGAGGCTCGAGGAGACTTATTGCGGGTGGCGGAAACGTATACAAAACAAGTGACCAAAATCCGGGATCGCGCAGGACTGACTGGGACTCCTCTAGGCGTCGGACGCGCTATCAAACTCTTCATCCAAGAGATCACCTTCCTCAACATCTGGCCAAATCAACAAGCCAGGTGAGTACTATGAAAGTACTCGCAAGACAGTTCGGACATAAGATATAACAAATGCAAACATGAAGCATATGAACAAGTTAACCAGTGCGATCAGACATAGAGATAATAAATACTGGGTGCCAAGCGAGGGTCTGAATGACGCCTCGAGCGGAAACTGCAGAATAGTAATATTGGTGCCAAACGAGGGTCTGAATGAATCCTCCAGAGGAAAATGCGGAATAATAATACTGGTGCCAAACGAGTGTCTGAAAGACTCCTCGAGCGGAAAATGCGGAATAATAATGCTGGTGCCAAATGTGTGTCTGAATGACTCCTCGAGAGGAAAATGCAGAATAGTAATGCCACAGTCGGGCGTCGGGGCGACACCACATAAAGGGCTTATAGCATAAAATAAAGGCAGTGCATGCCACAGTCGGACGTCTGAGCGACATCACATAAAGGGCTTATATTTAAAGTAAGAAAACAGGAACACGCCACAGTCGGACGTCTGAGCGACATCACATAAACGGCTTATATTTAAAGTAAGAAAACAAGAACACGCCACAGTCGGACGTCTGAGCGACATCACATAAACGGCTTATATTGTAGTACAATAATGTAATAGCTCGGGAACACAAAAATTACTGCAAGTGCGAGACAAACATAAGGTTAGTCCATCCACAGGAATAACAACAAATCTGGATTTACCAGTTGAGCTTGTTCACCGGGGACAAGTTTTCGACGCGGATAGATATGGATATACGATTACACTACTAGATCATGGATACGATGATTTGGAAGGAATTGACTCTGCAGAGTTTGTACTTAACCACAGCCAACGGATTTCAGTAGTCACGGGGACTAGTTCTGTCTACGGTGTTTTGGAAGAAACACGTCTAACCAGTACACACCCAATTCAACCTTTCGAAGCCAGGGATCACCCTCGGCAACGTTCAAGAAAAACCTTGAGACGGGGAGGCTACAACCTCGCGTAGCATGGGATCAAATTTCTATACGCGCACTCTAAGGGGGTGCCCCCCCTCTCGGTCCCAACCGGATGACTGGCTTTAATCCTGGGCCAAGGTACCATCATCCCGGCCTCTCTGTTTGGTGTGTACACGGAAAGAGGTTACCAACTTACTAAACCGCATCCTGGCAATGAGACATGTGGTAGCACGGAAGGGGGAAAGAACGATAACGTGGCTCCAACCACGTTAACGTCGGAGAAAGTCGGATGACGCAAGGCTGGTATGCTACAACAGTACCACCTTGCTACCCTTCATGTCACCACATGATTAGGCCATCTCTCATCAGAGATCATCGCAACTTTGGAACATGCGGGAAAAGAACGATAACGTGGCTCCAACCACGTTAACGTCAGAGAAAGTCGGATGACGCAAGGCTGGTACACTACAACAGTACCACCTTGCTGCCCTTCATGTCACCACATGATTAGGCCGTCTCTCATCAGAGATCATCGCGACTTTGAAACATGGGGGTAGTTGCCTTACAAGCAACGAGGTATTTACCGACACTCATATGTCACGCACAAACTTTCAAGCAAACATGCATAACACTCATCATATCAAATGTTCAAACATGCTTGCCTGGTTCGGAGAAGTCGGAGTCTAGCTCGGCGAAGTTCGCGGCTCCGTCACCTCTTCCGGAACCTACGGCAATCACGAAAACGGGTACTAACGTGAAAACCAACGCGTGCACAGAAACTTTTCCAAATATTTTTCAAATAAATCCTATAAAAAACTAGACAAAATTTGAAGATAGTCAGAAAAAGAATCACTCAAAAATTCCTTTTCATTTAAAAGTTATAATGGTTTCTGTCCAGGGACTTATCTGTAATGAAACAGAAAAGTTCCAGGGTTTTAACTGAGAAAACAGAAAACGGTTCGATTGGAAATGCGCAAGCGCAAGAGAGAAAACGTATTTTGCCCGAAGGCGCCCACAGAAAACGATTCGAGGGAGATCATAACAGAGGCTGACATGCGGGGTCCACATGTTAGGTTTAAATAGCTCGCCGGCGCCCGAAGACGGTGGTGGACGCCGGCATCGAACCACGGCGAGTTAGGAGAAACGGAGGGTACCAAGAGCTTCAGCTTGTTCTTCCGCGTCGGTGGGTGGTGGACTCGACCAACGGGGAGCACCACGTCGACGGCGACACTATCTCCGGCGGGCGGCGGCTCGAGTGGTGGTGGAGAACTCCGGTGGAGGGCTGCAAACTACGAATTGAGGCGCGGGTTAGAAGGAGGGATGCATGGTGAAGCTACTGGCAAGAGGAGGGAGGCTGAGGTGCACGCACGGGGGCGAATCATGCTAGATCCCGTGGCGGGTCGCGGCGGCCGGAGTCGAGGAAGGAGACCTCCTCGGGGCTCTTCCAGTGGCTAGGCGTGCTCTAGGGGGAGTGCAGGGATGGTGGGTGCTCGAGTTGAAGCTCGGGGCTTCTATTTATAGGCGGATCGACGGGGTGGCCGTGAACGGAGAATCTCCGGCGAGCGATTAAGGCGGAGCAGTGGATTGGCAGGAGGTTTGAGTGGCCAGGCAGCATCAATGGAGGTTACTGGAGTCGTTCCACAGCTAAACGGAGTTGCTCTTGGCGTAATGGCGTCGGTCCACGGTGAGGTGACCGCACGGGCTCGACGGCGGCAGAGAGCACACTCCGCGCCCTGCAGTTCACGACGAGAGTGGCAGCGGGTTCGGGGGAGTGGAGTGCCACGCGGTGAGCTCCGGTGGTTTGGGCGGCGCTGGGTGGCGTCGTCGGCGCCGTGTCTCTCGCTGGCGGCCGCAAAGCCACCGCTGGCGTCGGTCACGGGGCGGCGCACCTTCTGCTGCTCGTCGCCGACGCCCGCAAGGTGCCAGGCGTTCGTGCGGTGGAGGAACAAGGAGGAGGGGACGAGGAGCAAGGCGACATCGGGGCACTGTCGAGATCGACAACCCTCTCTGAAGAAAACGACAGTGGGCACTGCACTGAACTCTGAATTTTCTGAACTTGACAATGACCATGCACTGCAGGTATTCAACAGAAAGATTTGGCAATGAGATGAATTTTTCTGGAGCTGTAACTTGGTGAGGTGACCACTCAATGCTCCCAGAGGCTGCCTGATTTTACTTGGAATTTTTGGAGAAGGTTTTGAATGAATTTCACCAAATTTGACAAATCTGGCCCAAACTTGCAGCAAGTGTAGTTTGAAAATTTTGAACTGAAGCCCAGTGGATCTTCATGGATCTTGGTTGAGGGTTCAAAGGACTAGGAGGGGAAAAAGGTTTGGGGGCAAAAATCAAGACAGAAAGTGGAGTTCCTTTGTAAATCTCCAAGTGCTAGAAAAGAAGACAAAAAATTATTTGAATAAGATTTAAATGGAAATGATCACATGGGGAGGTCCAACTTGCTGGATTTGATGCAAATCAAGATCCAGAGGTGAGGGAAGGGCTAGGAGAGAGGATTTGCACTAAGGCCATGGCAAGAAGGAATTGTTGAAAGTGGCAAAGGATTTTTCCAAAAGCCATAGTGCATTTCCAAAAAGATTTTCAAAAGTTATTTTCCCCAAAAGAAAAACATTTGGTCTTGAGTCCAAATGAAAAGCAAGAACCTCCAAGACCAAAGACAGATCTTGGGTGAGTCCAAATAAAACTTTTGCCATAAAAAAATATTTGAGAGGGAGAGTTCTCTTGAAGAAAAATTTTAAATCACCTCCCTCAAGTCAAATAAAATCATTTGAAAAATCCAAATAAAAACTTGGGTGTCACAGAAGGGATGCTTGCTTCTCCTTCGCCTTTGTCTTTGGGCGAAGAAATGTCGATTTCTCCGGACCCGGTGTCTAATTTACCTTCGGAATGAAGGCCACCCCTGGTCTTCCCGCTCTCCACCTTGCCCTCCTCCACCGGCCCCTGCTACGGTGCCGGTGCCAGCATCCTTGTTAGCACGGGGTCCGTTGAGTCTTCAGGAAGGGGGGGCGGACACCTAATCCATTCTGCTTTCTTTATCCAGCCCTGGAAAGACATGGTTTGCTCAGTGTCTTACCACAGGATACCTGATTAAGAGGTGTTCGGCGGACGGGTACTTACCACGGTATCCCGATGGTTATAGTCAAGGCTGATATCTTCGGTAGTATCCGGCCACTATTTTCGTTTCCCGAAAAATAATTTCCACGCCCCTTTGTGCGTAGTGCCGAAGAAGTGTTCAAGTGTCCGTGGCCCTTCGGGATTAAACTCCCACATGCAGAGAGGTCGCCTCTGGCACGGCAAGGGCCGACAGACCGGCATTACTTGAATAATGTTGATAAGATCAATGTCCCTCTCAAGGAGGCTCGGGATGCGGCTCTGCAGAGTCTGTACCTCATCAATTGATCCCCAGTCCAACCCCTTATTAATCCATGAGGCGAGCTGAATCGGAGGGCTAGATCGAAATGCAGGCGCAGCCGCCCACTTGGAACCACGGGGCTCGGTGATATAGAACCACTCCCGCTGCCATAAGTCAGAGGACTCGGTGAAGGATCCTTTTAGCCAAAGAGCGCTATTAAGCTAGCTCACGGTGGCGCCACCACACTCCGCCTGCTTCCCCTCCATCATCTGCGGCTTCACATTGAAAGTCTTGAGCCACAAGCCGAAGTGTGGAGGAATCCGGAGGAAGGCCTCGCACGTGACGATAAACGCCGAGATGAGAAGAACAGAGTTCGGGGCCAGATCGTGAAAATCCAGCCCATAATAGAACATGACCCCACGAACAAAGGGATTAAGGGCGAAGTCTAACCCTCGGAGGAAGTGGAAGACAAACACGACCCTCTCGCCGGATCTAGGGGTAGGGATAATTTGCCCATTAGAAGGGAGCCAATGGAGAATTTCTGCGGTCAGATATCTTGCCGCCCTAAGGTTCGCAATATCCTCCTATGTAACAGAAGAAGCTACCCACCGACCGGGAAGGCTGGATCCGGACATGATTGAGGGTTGTGGCGGTCGAAACTTGGGTGTTAGAACTCGAGATAGCAAGGTTGGAAGACGAAGCCAGCGTGGAAGAGAGAGAGATGGGTCTATACCCCTTTATAAAGGCTGTGAGTATCTAGCGCCTACTCCTGGGCCTTAAAACTTGCCTGTTCCCAAGGAGTTGTGCCCCAGAGACGGTTGGGTTACCCACGTCTGTGTTAATGAGAATCCCTTAATAAGGGGATACGATCTCGGCTTGGATAAGACATGCCAGTGAAGCCGCGCCTCAAAACCCGGGGCGGCAGGCCAACAAACGGTTTAAAATAATGACCCAGCGGTGACGTGGCGTCATGCCATGAACAGTTGTTGGTGGATTGAATTTATAAATTATTGTACCCTCTGTGGAAATATACAAAACTCATGTTACAGAGCTGGGCACGTACGTCCGAAGACCATCATGGAGTATTCGAAAAGGGGAACCCGCCTTGCAATGACGAAGATAAAACTGCGCGACGGACTCCTCGTCATTGAAGCCAGGTTTAGGGGCTACTGAGGGAGTCCTGGACTAAGGGGTCCTCAGGCGTCCGGCCTGTTAGGCATGGGCCGGACTGATGGGCTGTGAAGATACGAAGGCCGAAGACTCTACCCGTGTCCAGATGGGACTCTCCTTGGCCTGGAAGGCAAGCTTAGCGATCAAATGTGTAGATTCCTTTTTCTGTAACCGACCTTATGTAACCCTAGGTGTCTATATAAACCGGAGGGCTTTGTCCGGAGGGAGATATATTCATTACCATAGTCATACAGGTTAGACTTCTAGGGTTTAGCCATTACGATCTCGTGGTAGATCAACTCTTGTAATACTCGTATTCATCAAGATCAATCAAGCAGGAAGTAGGATATTACCTCCATAGAGAGGGCCCGAACCTGGGTAAACATTGTGTTCCCTGTCTCCTGTTACCATCGACCTTAGACGCACAGTTCGGGACCCCCTACCCGAGATCCGCCGGTTTTGACACCGACACCCGCGGCCCCGATGTCCGGCGATCCGAGGACCCAAGCTGACCGCTGGGCAGCATGGCCCACCCGGGCGCCGCCGTCCACCCAAGAAGACCTCAACTCTGCGCTCCAGGCGGCCCGCGTGCCACCCAACGCCCCCGGGCGTGGGCGGCGCGGACCAACGCCCTCCACCCTCACGCCGTGGCGCGCGCGCGCCGCCGTGCGGGCTTCAACCCACGCTGCGGCAACGGCGCCGTACACCCGACGGGAGCAAGTGAACATGCGGGCCGCGCTCATCGTGGCGCGGGAGCTGCTGCGGTGCAGGTTGGCGGAAAGCGGCTACGACCCACTGTTGGAGCGTGTTGTCGATCTGCTGGACGCTGCCTGCAGAAGTACGCCGCCCTTTTGCACCCTAACCATGCCTCAGGTCGTGGCAAAAGCGGGGGCGAGGCCCTGGCGAGCTCATGCGCCCTCCAGGGCGCTCGGGGGATCCGAAAACACCAACTCAGACCTAGGCACGGGCGACCCGTCGCGAGGGTGTACAGTGGCGCTGCCCAGCGGCTATCAAGACCAAGCACCACAACTTGCGACTCAAGACGTGAGGCGTCAGGGAAGCGGCCCAGGCAGTTCAGCCACGGACGCCTACGTGCCCCGCATGATGAACCTGGAGTATCAGCCGGAGGAAGGCCCCGACGCGTTCCTCGGGGCTGAATGGATGGACGGGACGCTCGAGGCGCGAGCTCCCCGTGGGTTACCCGGAGGCCTCACCAACCCCTTCAGCGACGACGACGACGGGGTACAAGCAATACCTCAGGAGCAAGCTTATCCTAACCATGAGTTTCAGGTGAACCAGTCCACGGTAGCAGTTAGTAACGCCCAGGGCGGCGGCTCCACCTCCGGCGGGAGTAGGACCCTGGGGGCTGCGCGGGGAAGGCCCAGAGCCAGGCCCTTCCCAGCGCCGCGCAGGACATAGGACCGCACGGAGGTAGGCCCTCTGTCGGGGGAGGCGTCGGCAAGCCTTTCCCCCCGGCAGAGGGCCTGTGGTCGCCCAGGGCGCCGCTAGCATCCCCTTTGCCCCTTGGCATCGTCCTGGTTTCCGGACGCACCAACGGTTGTCGAAGGCGGCACGGGGTGGGGCCCTCATCTGGCGATATGAAGCAAGGCTCACGCCTGTGAAGGTCTCCGCCCGTGACACTCTCACGTAATAATGAGTGGGGTTGTACATGCCCCGGAGTCTCAGGAGTGCCGCCCTCGGGCCTCGGGGCTCCCGCCCACGTCCTAGTGGAACCACCATGCCCAACGCTGGCCGTCGACACTGTCCCCCAATGACTAAGCTCACGGCCAGCAAAGGCACTAGGCTTCGCGCTGGTGAGAAGACAAGAAGACTAGCTAGGTGCCATACGCAGCCTTTTGCTTTCAGTCCCTTTCTCTGTAGCTCGGTTTACCGCCTTTTGGATTTTAACTTCCAGTCGTATTTTCATTGGCGAAGCATGGGGGGCATCTTTTCTCGTTCATGTTGGTTTCTTGAGTTTTTCGGCTCCACGCCTTGTTTGAGACCGGCGCCTACTGCCCCTTCCTCACGAGCGCTCCACGAGCGGGGGCTGGGCGTGGTATGCGTGCGCATCTCAGCGTGGTCTAATGCCCGTCTCTCAGGGTCCTCTCAAGTGGACCAGCGAGCTCCGCAGAAGCCCGAAACCTCACAAGTCCGCGGAGGACTACCCTCGGGAGAACCACACATCGACAACTACAAGGCCAGTCTTGAGCCCGCCTAGACTGAGGTAAGTTACTATGGCGAGCACGAGGGGGAACTTGAGAACTCTCTAAAGCATGCCTTAAGTCCGGCTCAGGGAATAAAACAATAGTCTAATTACGTGAGGGGCTCCCCCTCCCCAAAATACACTCACATCGTCAGGGGCCATGCCCAAGCTTTTTTGCGCGCAGGTTCAGAACAAGGAGCGCGGGCTTAGTCGGACATGTCGCTTGCAACATCTTCCGGATCGATCCCGGACACGCTACCGGCGTCATCGTCGATGTTGTCTTCATCATCATCGACCACGTCGCCTTCATCCGCCGCGACCACCACAGCATCGTCATCGGAAGCGAAAGCTCTAACCAGAGCATCCACGTTATCATCCACCCAGCGCGCCAGGTCGCCGCGAATAGCCCCGGGGACTGGGGCGATGGCGGCGTCGAAGTCAAAGTTGGGGTCGGCATTCTGAAGGTGGCTGAAGACGAGGGAAAACGCGCGCCCGAGGAGGCTGCGGCTCTTTTTGTCAACAAACTCGCGAGATCTCTCAGGCCGGTCCTCCAGGCACGTCACGACGTCGGCGAAGAAGCAAAGGTGGCCAGCATAGTCTTCTGCATGAGGATGAGGGGCGTATTCATCACAAATAGCGCCCAGCGCCCGATTGGCCCTCACCCTGAGGTCATGAAGCATGGGAGCGTGTTCGCGCTGCAACGTCTGTCGGCAGATCGCCCCCTCCCTGCTCTGCTGCGCAAGGGACTCGGCGGCGGTAACTCGCTGCTAAAGCAGAAGCAGTTCAGCATGGGCGGAGGCCAACTCAACCTGGATGGAGATCAAAGCAGCTGCATCGGCCTTCTCGCGCTGCTCCACCTCTGTCAACCTCGACCTAAGGGCGGTGGTCCTGCCCTCAGCTTCGGCTGCCACGAGCTTCAGCTTCAGGTCATGCATATTGGCAAGGTCAGCGTGAGCCTCCTCCGCCCTGCGGTCCACTTCCTCCTGGATCCTGGCCTCGCGCGCGCTGACGGCATCTTCCGCCTGAGCAACCTGACGCTCCCTTGTCTCCAACCGCTCAAGCTCGAGGCTGCGCTCTGCAGACTCCAGCATTAGTGCTTCCTCGCGCTTCAGGACCTCCTCCTCGTCAATCGGCGCCCCTTTCATCGACGCCAAGGCAGCTCTGCGTGCCTCCGCCTGTTGCTCCAGGAGGGCATTCAGGGCCTGAAGCTCCTGCCAGCGCTTCTCGGCAACCTCGCGGCAGCTGTCTGCCACCCTGGCCTCCTCCAAGGCTCGGGCGCTGGCCTCACGCGAGGTTGCAAGGGATGCCTCGGTGTCCACGTTGGCGCGCTCACGTTGGAGGCGCCCGAGGTTGATGGCCACCTTCAATTGACGCCATTCATCCACCAGCCGAAGACCCTCGGTTTCGAGGCGAGCGTCCACATCCACAAGCTCTTCCCCGAGCTGGCTCAGCGCACCCATAGCTTCCTGGAAGAGCTCATGACGGATGGCACCCCGCCTGCGTGCAAGCTCGAATGCGCAGTCGGGCCCGTCCTCCACGCAAGGAGTTGTTGAAGAGGTTCAAAGTGGCACGCCTCCTCCCAACAAGGGGCTGGAAGCCGGCGCCTTTCCAGCCGCCCTTGGGCCCCGACGGGGGCCCGGAGGGGCGGAGGCTCATTACCCGAAGGCGAGGCCAGAGCCGAGGCCACCCAACTGCAATCAATAACCAGAGGAGGAGCCCTCGGCACACTTCCCGCACCCAAGCAAGGCCGCGAAGAGCGGACGACAAGAACGCGGGGTCGAGACGCCAGGCCGGCGTGCTTGCCTCTCCGGCCAACCTCACACCAAGTGCTGCAGGCTAGCTTGAGGCGTTCAAGGTCAACAGAGGACTCGAGACAGGAGGAGGTTGCTTCTCGGGAGACTTCGTCACCTTGGCGGAAGGGACCCTGAGGAATCACGGTCAGGAGGAGAAGCAGCACCCTAGAAATTACAAAGATAAGGTACTCACTCGTCAATAGCGATGTACTTCCTCTGCTTCAATGGCTGGAAGGCGTGACCACTGCAGCCTGGAGATCCCCTCCTTTTATGGAGCACCCTGAAGTTCGGGCGGAGCTGGCGGAAGCCCTGGGCATGGCCACCAAGGCCTGGCACCGATGATGTGGCCCCTGAGGAGGCGACCTCAGAGGTGCCGGATCGCGTTGAGACCTCGGTGCTCGCTTCGTGGAGGTTCACCAAGGCCTCGGGGGCTCCGGCCTCAGGAGCATCGGACTGTATCGCCCACCAGGCCGTCTCCTCAGGACGGCTTTCGAGGGTCCCGGGGATGGCACCTCAGGAGCTCTGAGTGGTGCCGATTCCTCAGCAGCAGCGTCACCATCGCTCGACAGCAACCGGCCCCCTGTGCCTGCTCCTGGGGCGGGCCCCGCGCTCGCGGCAGGAAGGGGGGCCACGAAGACAGGGCTCTCTCGAGGCCCTTCAAGGCCAGCTGGGCGTGGTCCCCATTCGTCAAAAAAGGACATCTGCTTCACGAACTCCGCCTTGTTCGAGCTGCAGTACAGAAGACAGCCCTCCTCTGGGAGGTTGGCTAGCATCGGGTCACCCGTCAGGAGCTCGAGCATTATGCGCCGTGCCTCAGGAGGAAGAGCCGGAGCCTGAAGCCTCATGCGGTCCCCGTAGGAAGAGAAGGTCCACATTTGTTGAGAGTGGTGCTGAAGCGAAGCGATGCGACACCGGATGAACTCCTTCACCACCATGGGCGCCGTCACACCAAGGTCCTTCAACCTAGCGAGCCGGATCCAGACATGGGCGAGCCGCCGACCAGTGAGCTTCGCATGCCGCCAACCGAAGCTCGGAGCAGCTGGAACCCGAGGGAGCAGCAGCAGGGGGCTGCGCACGCCAACTTCCATGAACACCCACCTCCTCCCGAAGCCTCCGACGACCGGCGAGAGCTCGAAGTCAATCCCCGAGCAGGTTGTCGCTGCGACGGCATGGAAGGATACACACCCAGAGCGCTGGAGAGGGTCTGTCAGGTGCAGCAAGAAGAAGTGGGGAAGCAGAGCCACGGAAGGGGCAATGCCCACCATGGCTTCACAGACAAAGGTGAAGACAGCAAGGAGGATGACGGATCGGGGATCGAGATGCAGCGCGTTAATCTGGTAGTGCGTGAGCACCACATTGAAGAAATTGGAGAAGGGGGGAATCAAGCTTGCCCAGAGGGTGTGGAGATGGATGGGGACCTCGGTGGCCGTCATGTCCGCTTCGGCGCGGGAAGTAGGCCAGGCCGCTGTCGCCCCCCACTCATTGAAATCGGTGGCGAGTGTCGGGCACACCTTGCCCATCGCCTCTCGGTTGAGCACCACCGACCGCTCGACGGCGGGCTCGAGGACTTGCATTGCAGGGGCCGAGGTACGGGACTCCTTCTTTGCCTTCTTTTTTCGGCTTGGTGCCATGGCGGCGGGGGGGAGTTGGTGTTAGATTGAGCAAGGGAAAGAGATTTGCAGCCTTCTGGGAGATGAGGGAGCGGTGGAAAGTGCTGCCCGTAAGGGATGAGGAGCTATGTAGACGACGGTGGTTGCCTAGCCAGGCGGAAATCGAGGCTGCGTGGGGAAGTGGAGGCGCCCATGTCCCGTCAATCGCCACGCGTCAATCAAGGCCAAAGACTATTGGGGCCCGCGGTGCTCCACACTTGCCCCTTGGCATCACCGCAAAGCCAAGCACGAGCGCGCCTTGGGCCCGGGGGCTACTGTCGGCGTCCTGGGAATGGGGGTACCCAGACTTGCCTGCCTGCGGCCCAGGGCGTGGCTCCACTAGCGGCCCTGTACGGCCCATCTCCACCAGCAAACACTCAAGACCCTCGCGAGGGGCCGAGCCTCGCGAGGCGGACGACACAAGGCCTCCTCAGGGGCGGCCTCACTAGGCTAGCTCGCGAGGAGCGGAGAGATAAGGGCGAGGGGCACCTCGTGAGGTTCCCATGACGTGAGCCATGACGACCAAGGCCAGGCGGGCGCCAGTGGGTGCAGAGTACTAGTTTCCTCTTCGGTGCTAAAGGAGAAGGTGCAGGCGAGGAGTCCCGGGGCGTCAGGCAAAGGTTTCCATATCGGTGCAACGAGACCAAGACCAGCCAGATGGTAGGACGGAGGTCATCACGGAGCCCACGATGGCGTCACCACTAGAGCCTTTGGCAGGCGAAGACCACCTTTTGTAAGGATACCATGTACTAGTTGTCCCCCTTCAAATTGGTCGTTGTGGGATCCCTTCCCGCCTAATATTTGGGAAGAGGACCTGGGCCTCTATAAATAGGACTAGCCAGGCAAAGGGGACGAACGAACGGATTGCCCCCCAAGGATCATTCTGACCATCCTCACACACACAAGCTCATCGAGCTCCAGAACACCTCTCCTAAGGAGGTAGTTCTTCCCTTGTACTTGTTCATCCAAGCCTACTAGGCTATCCACCACACCACACTGGAGTAGGGTATTACACCACATCGGTGGCCCGAACTAGTATAAACTCTTGTGTCCATTGTTCTTCGAGTTCGGCGAGCTGAGCTTTGAGATTGCGGTGAGAGCGTGAGCTAGGGGGAGGGAGATCTTCGTGTGCACCCCAGAGTTCGAATCTCGAGGGTTTTGCCGGAACCCGTAATCTGACAGTAGGCATTTCAGGTAAACATTGAGATACCTGGTTTTTTGAATTCTAGTAAATCCAAAACTCGTGTGAAATTCATGAAACTTGGCATGCTATCATGGAGCGGCATCAACAAGCCGTGGTAAATTTTTTGTCCCATTTGGGGCAGGTTTGGGTATAAGCGTCTCACAAACTAGAGCTTCTCACAACAAGCGTCATGGTTTCGGTAGGGAACGTGCCACCTTTGGGGACGAAACGATATTCGTTGCCTCTTATTGCTTTCAAAAAATTTCTAGTGTGAACATAGAATAACAAGAGTGTTGTGTTTAATTTTGGAATTTTTTGGGGGTTTGTTTGGACATTTTTATATATTAACTTGGTTTTGTAGGCATTTCAGGTGCATAATTCAAATTTGAACTACATGCACATTCTCCAGTGCATATAAACTGGTTGAAAAATCAAATCTGTCTACTTGGTTCCATGCTTAGGTCCCATGCAAGAAATGGGAATGAATTTCAAACACCCTGCCACCGTCACTCGGCCGCAAACATTGAGATACCTAGTTTTTAAATTCAATAAATCCAAAACTCATCTGAAATTCATGAAACTTGGCATGCTATCATGGAGTGGCATCAACATGTCGTGGTAAATTTTTTCTCCCATTTGGGGCAGGTTTGGGTATAAGCGTCTCACAAAACAGAGCTTCTCACAACAAGCGTGATGGTTTCGGTAGGGAACGTGCCACCTTTGGGGACGAAACGATATCCATTGCCTCTTATTGCTTTCAAAAATTTTCTAGTGTCAACATAGAATAACAGGAGTGTTGTGTTTAGTTTTGGAAATTTTCGGGGTTCGTTTGGACACTTTTTTATACATTAACTTGGTTTTGTAGGCATTTCAGGTGCATAATTCAAATTTTAACTACATGCACATGCTCCAGTGCATATAAACTGGTTTAAAAATCAAATTTGTGTCCTTGGTTCCATGCTTAGGTCCCATGCAAGCAATGGGAATGAATTTCAAACACCCTGCCACCGTCACTCGACCGCGAACATTGAGATACCTGGTTTTTAAATTCTAGCAAATCCAAAACTCGGCTGAAATTCATGAAACTTGGCATGCTATCATGAAGCGGCATCAACATCTTGTGGTAAAGTTTTTGTCCCATTTGGGGCAGATTTCGGTATTAGCGTCTCACAAACAAGAGCTTCTCACAACAAGCGTGATGGTTTCTGTAGGGAACGTCCCACCTTTGGGGACGAAATGATATCCGTTGCCTCTAATTGCTTTCAAAAAATTTCTAGTGTCAACATAGAATAACAGGAGTGTTGTGTTTAGTTTTGGAAATTTTTGGGGTTTGTTTGGACATTTTTATACATTAACTTGGTTTTCTAGGCATTTCAGGTGCATAATTAAAATTTTAACTACATGCACATGCTCCAGTCCATCTAAACTGTGTCGGCGTTCTGGGAACGGGGGTCCCCAGACTTGCCTGCCTGCGGCCCACGGCATGGCTCAACTCGCGGCCCAGTACGGCCCATCTTCACCAACCAACGTTCAAGACCCTCGCGAGGGGCCAAGCCTCCCGAGGCGGACGACAAAAGACCTCCTCGAGGGTAGCCTCACCAGAACTGGCTCACGAGGGGTGAAGAGATCAAGGCAAGGCGAACCTCGAGTGGTTCCAATGATGTAAGCCATGACGACCAAGATCAGGTGGGCGCCAGGCGGGTGCCAGCGCGCATAGTGTCCTCGCTTCCTCTTTGGTGCTAAGGAGGCAAGCACATGCGAGGAGTATTGAGGCATCAGGCAAAGCTTTCCTTATCGGTGCAACGAGACCAAGACCAGCAGGACGGCAGGACGGAGGTCACCGTGGAGCCCAAGACGGCGTCACCGCCAGAGCCTTTTGCAGGTGAAGACCACCTTTAGTCAGGATAGCTTGTACTAGTTGTCCCCCTTTAATTTGGCCGTTGTGGCATCCCTTCTCGCTCAATATTCTGGAAGAGGACCAGGGCCTCTATAAATAGGACTGGCCACCATAGGAGGCATATCATCTTGGACTGGATCCATTCCATCCTCGCACTCACCAAGCACAAGAACACCTCTCCTCAGGAGGTTGTTCTTCCGCTTGTACTGTTCATCCTCAGCCGGAGAGGCAACCCACCACACCACACTGGAGTAGGGTAGTACACCACAACGGTGGCCCGAACCAGTATAAATCTTGTGTCTCTTGTGTTGCAAGTTCGTCGAGCTAAGTTTTGAGAGTGCGGTGAGGCTGAGGGCGTGATTCGGTAGGGGGAAATCTTCATGCACACCCCATTGTTCGAACCTTAAGGGTTTTGCCGGAACCCGAAATCCGACATTTGGTGCGCCAGGCAGGGGTGCGCCGAAGCTTCCCTTCCGTCGATCCGCGTCCCATCGTCTCCATGGCGGATGCTTGCCGAGCCCGCGCTAAGCACCGGGCAGCCCTCGCCGCCCGAGTTGCTCAGACAACTCCCGTCAGCGCCCCCCCCATCGTTCTCCGTCGCCTGCCGACAACGCCATCACCGGCCCGGCGGGGAACGAGCAGCAAGCGTCCTTGCTGCACCCCTCGGTGCGGCGGTATGGCCGCACCGCCACTCCATCGCTGACCCCGGCCGGTTCGTCGTCCCACGCTCGTTGCGCACCCACGGCGGCACAGGCCGCGCTGTGCATGGAACGCGAACTCCTGCGCTACCGCCCCATCGACAACCTCTATGAGGACTGGCTGGACCGCATCGCCGAGTGCGTCAATGCCACAGGGGGTCCCCTGCACCGTCCCTCTCGCTGCCTCGCCCACCGCCAGCTGCGGGCGACGTGGCTCATGGAGCGCCACCACCACCACCTCCGCACCAAGATGGCGTCCTGGTGCCAAGGCGTGCGGCACCCCGGCACGACCCATCGCGTCGGGCTCCCATGCGCGAAGAAGGAAGCTGCCAAGAAGTTCCTCGTCCGCAAGAAAACGCTGCCGCGCTCCCAGCACCACCATGGCAGGACCGTGTGCCGCCTGCGGTGGCGGCGCGCGGACCTCAAGGACAGGCTCCCCGTCATCAAAGGGTCCTGGTGGCCACCACAGGCTGACATGCCTTCACCCCTGAGCTGCGTAGCATCGCATGGCTGGGCAAGTTCAAGCCAGACCTGCCTCCTTGCTACGACGGCATCCCTGACCGCGTAGAGTTCCTGCAGCTCTACGAGTTGAGCATCGAGGCGGCCAACGTCGATGAGCAAGTCATGGCGAACTGCTTTCCCATGGCTCTCAAGGATGGCACCCGTTCGTGGCTCCTGAACCTGCTCCCAGGCACCATCTCCTCCTGGGACGAGATGCGCGACCGCTTCATCGCCAACTTCCAGGGCACACGCGACCGCCCTTCGGCCGCGGGCGACCTGCGCCACATCAAGTAGCATCCAGGGGAGACCCTCCAGAAGTACATCCAGCGCTTCAACAATGTTTGCCTCAAGATCCCAAAGGTGACGGAAGAGGCCATCATCTCCGCGTTTTCCGATGGCATCCGCGACGTCAAGATGAAGGAGGAGCTCGCCATCCACGAGGAGCTGTGCACATCCTTGGAGTTTTTCAACCTGGCGACCAAGTGCGCAATAGCTGAGGAAGGGCGCCTTTCCCTTCTCGAGCTCCCGGCTGCCGACCTGGAGGAGAAGAAAGGCAAGGCCAAGGACGTGAAGCACAAGGGAGTCGTCGTGCTCGCGGCGGAGCTAGACACGAAGCGCGGCCAGGACCAGCCCGAGTCATCCAAGAGCAGCCGACCATTCTGCGCCTTCCACAACGTTCACAGCCACAACCAATGACTGTCAAGAGCTCAGAGCCATCTGGGACGGACGCCTCGGTCGACGCCCCAAACGCAACGGCCGGGGCTATGGCCGAAGAAGAGGACGCTGGGACGACCGTGGCCCTCGCCAGGAGTGGCGCGACCGGCCTCGTGAGGACCGCTGGCAAGACCAGCCTCGCAAGGGTGCCTGGAGGGATCAGCCTCGCGAGGACCGCCCTCAGGGCAACACTGGCCTTCCTCCGCTGCCGCCACCACCAAGAAGAAACGACGACCACGATCAGGACGAGGGGGCTGGGGGCTTCCAGGAGCCGCGAGCTATCGCCTGCATCTTGGGCGGAGCTCAAGCCCCAGCCTCTCAGCGAATCTTCAAGGAGTTTGTTCGCGAGGTGAACACTGTCCTCCCCAAGCTCGAGGCCACACGCCCGCTCATGTGGTCCAAGTGCGCCATCACCTTCAGTTTGGCACACCAGCTCAAGTGCGCGGCCACCGCTGGCGCCCTCCCGATGCTTTGCTCACCCGTCATCAGCAACGTACAAGTCACCAAGACCCTCATCAACGGCGGCGCAGGGCTTAACGCCCTGTCCGTTGAGATGTTCTACAACCTTCAAGTTCCCTACGATCAGCTTCAGCCTACCAAGCCCTTCTCAGGAGTAACCGACGGTTCCACCATGCCAATAGGGCAGGTCCGCCTCCCTATCACCTTCGGGCAGCGCGACAATTACCGCACCAAGCTCATCGAATTCGACATCGCCCACATCCGTCTACCATACAATGCCATCCTCGGGTATCCGGCCCTGGCCAAGTTCATCGCAGTGACACACCATGGTTACAATGTCCTCAAGATGCCAGGAAGCGGCGGAGTCATCACTGTCCCCTGCGAAGAAAGAGATGCAGTGTGCTCCCTCGAGCGTGCCTTCCAAGCAGCGTCAATCGAAGACCCCGACAACAATGCAACACAGTACCCTCCTGAGGTCGTCCCCAAGAAGAAGAAGCAGCTGCTCCGCACCGGGCCTCCGGAGAGCGGCGCCGCAGGTGGAGCCACGTCAGGATCAGCGCCCGCGCCTGGGGCGCCTCCCTCCCTCGCATAGGAAGGCGCGCCCGGCGCCCTCCTCGGGCAGGGCTCGGGGGCTCTCTTCTGGAGGGCCTCTGACCTTGCCAACACCACGAGGGAGGCGCTCGGGCACCACATGGAGGCGTGCTTCGCAACACGTTTCCCTCAGGAGGATACCGTGCGGGGAGAGCCCGGTGCTCAGGAGTTCATCGCCAAGACCACTAAGGAACTGCAGGATGCAAGGGCCATGCGCGGCGATCGCAGCTCACCTGGCGCAGCTCCCCATCCAGGCGAGGATGTCGGGCCGCGCATCTGCATCGACGTCCCAGGGCTCAACAGGGCCACTTCTCAGGAGCTCTTTTGGCCTTCACGCGTGGGACGCTGCGAGGGCCCGCCTCACAGCTACGTTTGCATGCCTTTTGGCCTGCCGAGCGTGGCATCTGCCTTCCAGCGCAACCTGCAGAGCACCTTGGCGGCTCAGGAGGCCAGGCACCACGCAGCCCAGGCGGAGGTGGAGACGGTCTTCAAGGAACCGCCTGGACTCCCAGAGCCTCCCGAGGCTCCGGACCCCGGCGGCTCGTGAGGAGCAACCCCTTCATCACGCGTCTTCAGCTACCTCGACACCCCTTCGACAACAGAACCAGGTGACATTTTCCAAGTTTAGTTAGCTGGGAGCGCCCCTCGAGCTGCATCATTCCCAGGTCGCGTGGGTCCGTCCCTACGGCATGTATCATTTTCATGTCTTCAGCTTACCTTGTTGGGGGCGCCCCTCGGGCTGCACCACCCCCAAGCCGCTCGGGTCCAGCCCAGTGGCGTATATCGTCCTTGCATTTACCTAAGCTAGTCTGCTTCTTATGCTTAACCTATGTGTGATCATCACCTGCTTGATTGTCACCTACCACAGGAGCCGCGCGCCGACCGTCTTTCTTCAGGGCCTTTCGCGTGAGGGGTTAGGCACGGCGTCTGTGCTCGGGCCCGTCCCTGCAGCGTCGATAAATCCAATGGCTGAGCTCTGTCTGGCGGGCTGGCCCCGTTCACGTCACCTCCTGGGGCCGTTGGTGCTTGGCCTTCTCACGCAATAACCTCAGGAGATTCGTTCGGCGCAGGTTGTCTAACCACCTCGCATGACCACCACAGCAAACAAGAATCAAGACCAGGCGCAACCCGCCTTGAGTTAGGGCCTCGTGAGTCCCGCGCTGGCTCATGAGTGCCCAGACACACCTCGTCTAGCCCTGCCGTGCAAGCCACGTGTTAGGGCGGGGCTGTACACGCCTCGGGGGCTCTCCGCAGTATGGAGTCCCCTCCCACGTACCAGTGGAAGCACCATGCTCCGTGCTAGCAGTCGACACTGCCGAGGAGCGGCTATGCCCGTGCAAGTGCGGAAGCACTATGCTCCGCGCTGGTGATAAACAACTGAGGGCGGCCCCACGGCCGTATCAACCTCAGGGAGCACTCAAGCTCAGTGTCCGGCCTCACCGCAACACCTCCCCTCGGGAGAGTCGCGTGAGGGGGCTGGGCACGGGGGCTGCGCTTGGGTCACGCCCAAGCATACGCCACCCAGCCAGGTCTCCCATACCTGGTCGTCGCGCGCCCCTCCCGAGCCGAGCCTCGGCGAGGGCAAACATATGAAGGTTGTTTGCACGTCAAGGGGGACTCCTGAGCATCACGACTCAGGAGCCTAACTGGTCACGTAGCCCCTCACACCTTGGTCTCGTCCTGGTCTCCGAACGACCCAACGGCAGCTGAGTTATGCGCGTGGTCGGGCCCTGCCGACGTATAACACTAGCCCTATTCCTGCGTCTCCTTCCTATAAGTTGTTTGCGCGTCAAGGGGGACTCCTGAGCATCGCGACTCAGGAGCCTAACTGGTCACATAGCCCCTCACTCCTTGGTCTCGTCCTGGTCTCCGGACGACCCAACGGCGGCTGAGGTATGCGCAGGGCCGGGCCATGCCGACGTAGAACGAAAGGCAAATAGGAAGAAAATCGCAAAATCTCAAGCAAATATTACAAGACATATTGTTCTCACAATACCAAACGCAAGTTTAAACGCCTCCACGAGGCATGATTCATGTTGCAGGAGTTAAACAGGAAAGCAGCCGCGAGCAAGTCACCCCTCGATGTCGCCATCGCCCGCAAGAGGCGCTCCTTCCTTGGTGGTGTCGCCTTCATCTGGGCCACCGACCGGAGCTGCTGGGTTAGTGGCGCCCCCGGTCAAAGGCGCGGGAGCGAAGGCGTGAAACTTCTTCAGCAGGGCCTCCACCTGACCCTTCACGGCTACGGCAGCGGCTGCGAAGTGTTCGTCGTCCATAGGCTCCAGCAGCTCATCAAGGCGGGCAGCGAAGAAACCTTGACCTTCCGGGGCCCCATTGGTCGCTGGACGGAAAGGATTGCAACATATCTGGAGGTTCCGGATGTAGGAAACGAGAAAGGGGATCTGGAGCAAGGCGAAAGGAAGCAATGAAGGAAAGCGTTGCCTGTGCCAGTCTTTTGTCAGATGGGCAGTTGCCGAGGCAGCGTGTGGAAGCGGAGACGCCCACGACCAATCAATCGCCACGCATCGACCAAGGCCACAGGCTGTTGGGGCCCGCGGCGCTCCGAACTTGCCCTTTGGCTTCGCCTCGAAGCCAAGTCCGAGCGCGCCTGGTTTTGTAGGCATTTCAGGTGCATAATTTAAATTTTAACTATATGCACATGCTCCAGTGCATATAAATTGTGTCGGCGTTCTGACAACGGGGGTCCCTAGACTTGCCTGCCTGCGGCCCACGGCATGGCTCAACTCACGGCCCAGTACGGCCCATCTTCACCAACCAACGCTCAAGACCCTCGCGAGGGGCCAAGCCTCGTGAGGCGGACGACACAACACCTCCTCGAGGGCAGCCTCACTAGGACTGGCTCACGAGGGGCGGAGAGATCAAGGCAAGGCGAACCTCGCGAGGTTCCAATGACGTAAGCCATGACGACCAAGATCAGGCGGGCGCCAGCGCGCAGAGTGTCCTCGCTTACTCTTTGGTGCTAAGGAGGCAAGTACAGGCGAGGAGTACCGAGGCATCAGGCAAAGGTTTCCATATTGGTGCAACGAGACCAAGGCCAGCAGGACGGAGGTCACCGTGGAGGGCCTCACGGCGTCACCGCCAGAGCCTTTTGCAGGCAAAGACCACCTTTAGTCAGGATAGCTTGTACTAGTTGTCCCCCTTTAAATTGGCCGTTGTGGCATCCCTTCCCGCTCAATATTTGGGAAGAGGACCAAGGCCTCTATAAATAGGACTGGCCACCATAGGAGGCATATCATCTTGGACTGGATCCATTCCATCCTCGCACTCACCAAGCATAAGAACACCTCTCCTTAGGATGTTGTTCTTCCCCTTGTACTATTCATCCTCAGCCCGAGAGGCAATCCACCACACCACACTGGAGTAGGGTATTACACCACAACGGTGGCCTGAACCAGTCTAAATCTTGTGTCTCTTGTGTTGCGAGTTTGTCGAGCTAAGTTTTGAGAGTGCGGTGAGGCTGAGGGCGTGATTCGGTAGGGGGGAATCTTCGTGCGCACCCCAGTGTTCGAACCTCAAGGGTTTTGCCGGAACCAGAAATCCGACAAACTGGTTGAAAAATCAAATTTGTGTCCTTGGTTCCATGCTTAGGTCCCATGCAAGCAATGGGAATGAATTTCAAACACCCTGCCACCGTCACTCGGCCGCGAACATTGAGATACCTGGTTTTTAAATTCTAGTAAATCCAAAACTCGTCTGAAATTCATGAAACTTGGCATGCTATCATGCAGCGGCATCAACATGCCATGGTAAAAAATTTGTCCCATTTGGGGCAGGTTTGGTTATAAGCGTCTCACAAACTAGAGCTTCTTACAACAAGCGTGATGGTTTTGATAGGGAACGTGCCACCTTTGGGACGAAACGATATCCATTGCCTCTTATTGCATTCAAAAAATTTCTAGTGTCAACATAGAACAACATGAGTTTTTGAATTTTTCGGGGTTCGTTTGGACATTTTTATACATTAACTTGGTTTTGTAGTCATTTCAGGTGCATAATGCAAATTTGAACTACATGCACATGCTCCAGTGCATATAAACTGGTTGAAAAATCAAATTTGTGACCTTGGTTGCATGCTTTGGTCCCATTCAAGAAATGGAAATGAATTTCAAACACCCGGCCACCGTCACTCGGCCGCAAACATTGAGATACCTGGGTTTTGAATCTTAGTAAATCCAAAACTCGTCTAAAATTCATGAAACTTGGCATGCTATCATGGTGCGGCATCAACATGGCGTGGTAAAACTTTTGTCCCATTTGGGGCAGGTTTGGGTATAAGTGTCTCACAAACCAGAGCTTGTCACAACAAGCGTGATGGTTTCGATAGGGAACGTGCCACCTTTGGGGACGAAACAATATCCGTTGCCTGTTATTGCTTTCAAAAAAATTCTAGTGTCAACATAGAACAACAGGAGTTATGTTTAATTTCGAAAAATTTCGGGGTTCGTTTGGACATTTTTATACATTAACTTGGTTTTGTAAGCATTTCAGGTGCATAATTCAAATTTGAACTACATGCACATGCTCCTGTGCATTTAAACTGGTTGAAAAATCAAATATGTGTCCTTGGTTCCATGCTTAGGTCCCATGCAAGAAATGGGAATGAATTTCAAACACCTTGCCACCGTCACTCGGCCGCAAACATTGAGATACCTGATTTTTAAATTCTAGTAAATCCAAAAATTGTCTGAAATCATGAAACTTTGCATGCTATCATGGAGCGGCATCAACATGTCGTGGTAAACAAATTGTCCCATTTGGGGCAGCTTTGGGTATAAGCGTCTTAGAAACCAGACCTTCTCACAACAAGCATGATGGTTTCGGTAGGGAACGTGCCACCTTTGGGGACGAACTGATATCAGTTGCCTCTTATTGATTTCAAATGTTTTCTAGTGTCAACATAGACCAACATGAGTGTTGTGTTTAATTTTTGAATTTTTCGGGGTTCGTTTGGACATTTTTATACATTAACTTGGTTTTGTAGGCATTTCAGGTGCATAATTCAAATTTGAACTACATGCACATGCTCCAGTGCATATAAACTGGTTGAAAAATCAAATTTGTGTCCTTGGTGGTATGCTTTGGTCCCATGCAAGAAATGGGAATGAATTTCAAACACCCTGCCACCGTGACTCGGTCGCAAACATTGAGATACCTGGTTTTTAAATTCTAGTAAATCCAAAACTCGTCTGAAATTCATGAAACTTGGCATGCTATCATGGAGCGGCATCAACATGTCATGGTAAACTTTTTATCCCATTTAGGGTAGGTTTGGGTATAAGCGTCTCACAAACCAGATCTTGTTACAACAAGCGTGATGGTTTCGGTAGGGAATGTGCCACCTTTGGGGACAAAATGATATCTGTTGCCTCTTATTGCTTTCAAAAAACTTCTAGTGTCAACATAGAACAACAGGAGTGTTGTGTTTAATTTCGGAATTCGTTTTGACATTTTTATACATTAACTTGGTTTTGTAGGCATTTCAGTTGCAAATTCAAATTTGAACTACATGCACATGCTCCAGTGCATTTAAACTCGTTGAAAAAACAAATATGTGTCCTTGGTTCCATCCTTAGGTCCCATGCAATAAATGGTAATGAATTTCAAACACCCTGCTACCGTCACTCGGCCGCAAACATTGAGATACCTGGTTTTTAAATTCTAGTAAATCCAAAACTCGTCTGAAATTCATGAAACTTTGCATGATATCATGGAGCAACATCAACATGCCGTGGTAAAAATTTTGCCCCATTTGGGGGGTAGGTTTGGGTATAAGTGTCTCACAAACCAGAGCTTCTCACACCAAGCGTGATAGTTTCGTAGGGAACGTGCCACCTCTAGGGACGAAACGATATCCGTTGCCTCTTATTGCTTTCAAAAAATTTCTAGTGTCAACATTGAATAACAGGGGTGTTGTGTTTAATTTTGGAATTTTTAAGGGTTCGTTTGGATATTTTTATACATTAACTTGGTTTTGTAAGCATTTCAGGTGCATAATTCAAATCTGAACTACATGCATATGCTCTAGTGCATATAAACTGGTTGAAAAATCAAATAGGTGTTCTTGGTTCCATGCTTAGGTCCCATGCAAGAAATGGGAATGAATTTCAAACACCCTGCCACCGTCACTCGGCCGCAAACATTGAGATACGTGGTTTTTAAAGTCTAGTAAATCCAAAACTCGTCTGAAATTCATGAAACTTGGCATGCAATCATGGAGCGGCATCAACATGGCGTGGTAAAACTTTTGTCCCATTTGGGGCAGGTTTGGGTATAAGTGTCTCACAAACCAGAGCTTCTCACAACAAGCGTGATGGTTTTGGTAGGGAACGTGCCACCTTTTGGGGACGAAACGATATCCGTTGCCTCTTATTGCTGTCAAATTTTTTCTAGTGAACATGGAACAACAGGAGTGTTTTTTTTAATTTTGGAATTTTTCGGGGTTCGTTTGGACATTTTTATATATTAACTGGGTTTTATAGGTATTTTATGTGCATAATTCAAATTTGAACTACATGCGCATGCTCCAGTGCATATAAATTGTGTGCGTTCTGCTAACCATTCACGTGACGCCATGCCTCGATCTTTTAATGGCTAGGAGGTACCGTGCAGACAGGTGCTTGAGTGCTTGACTGAACGGGAGGCGTGTGAGCTGTACTCCAATGCGGAGGCTCACCGGGAAGCGTGCGAGCTGTACGCCGCGCAGGCTCACCAGGAAGCGTTCGAGCTATACGCCGCGCAGGATTTATGCAGCTCTTGATCGCAAACGTTTTAGTTAGAACACCCGTATGCAAACCGACAGCTTCCCAGGAAGCCAAGAGAAAATGTGTCGAGCAGGATTTCTGCAGCTCTTGATCGCAAATGTTTTAGATAGAACACCCGTATGCAAAGTGAGAGCTATGGTGTTCCGCCTTAAGTCGACAGAAAATTCACAGCGCAGGATTTGTGCATCCATTCAACGCAAACGGTTGTGTTGGATGACCCGTGTGCAACCACGTACAAACAATTTGGTAAGATTTGCATCTGTCATATTGGGTATGTTGCCATTTGTCAAACTGGAAAGATTGACATTTGTTGATCTAGTAACATTGCCATTTGTCAACCCTTGTAACACTGCGATTTGTCAAAATATGCAGCTAAAAATCACTAGCACTATCTAATTTTTGCAACTAAAATTTAGTAATTAAGCATAGATTTCATTCATTGATTAAGTAGGCGTTCTTAATTTATACAAATAGTTCAACTCGACAGCTGAACCGACCAAACTTTTCTCCAATTGTAGCCAACCACGTACTGAAATAGCTAGTTCAACTATATATACTAGCTAATTTTAAGTACGTTGTACAGTTCCACCACACATCTATAGTCAGATGAACTAAACAAAATAGCCCCTAAATACTACTACTAGGAGGGGCTTTGCGCTACTTCCGGCAGCCTCTCCTCTGCCGAGGGCGCTCAGTAAGAGGCAGAGGAGGAGGAGGAGCATACCAACGAGCTGGACAAATGCAATACGGTGCATGCCACTACTGCATGTTCTGCGACGCTCGCCAGCTCCAATGCCCACTGCCGCTCCAAACGATCCATCTCGAAGCGGCCGGACTACTCATAGATCTCCCGATTCCTCGCCTCTGCGTCAGCGTGTGCTGCGCCACGGCAGCGGTAAGGCTCTTTGTGTGCTCGGCGAGGCGCTCCTCCTCCTCCCGCTGGAACTCGATGTAGCGCGCAAGGTCGTTGATGCACGTACGTGCCTCCACCTCCGCCTCCCGCCTTCGGGCTGCGGCGGCGGAGCAGGTGATGATCCCGGCGGTCGACGGTGGGCTGGCGGCCACGGCGGCCGACGATAGGGTGGTGGCCACGACCACCACCTCCCGCCTTCGGGGCGCAGTGGCGAAGCGGGTGATGGCCATGGTGGTCGGCAGTGGGGTGGCCGCCACGACGGCCACCTCCCGCCTTCGGGCCGTGGCGGCGGAGCGGGAGATGGCCCTGGCTTTCAACGGTGGTGTGGTGGCAACGGCGGCCGGCTACAGCTGCCGACGGGCAGCGGTGGCGGAGCGTGTGGTGGGTGTTCCGCGCACACCCAACAGGGACGCCACACACACTACACTACACCGGGGACTGTGCCACCGCGGTGTTGCCTCCCAGCTGGAGCTGTCCTCTGATGACAGCGGAGTGGCTAAGCAACAATGACGAACCGGTGCCATTGGCGATTGTGGGATAAGCAGACGAGATAAGCTATAGGGAGGGAGGGGAAAATGCGACGCAGGACTCGCTGGCCGTGAGGGTTTATATAGCAGGCCGGTAAGCATTGGGATTTTGTGGGATTTCACCGAGTCGGGCGGGAAGCTTGCATGGGAACCTGCGAGGTTGCGCGGGAACGGGCTCACGGACGGTTCATTGGCGCCACCGTTTGGCCAAAAGAACGCCCCCGCGTGCTGCGCAAGCTTGCGCTGTAAGCCGTCTGCGGTAGCGGGGTGACAAGACGTGCGAGAGGAGGATGAAACGCCACGTACACATACGGTTAATAAAAAAACATTTGCGATTTAATTACCTACTATACCCCTGTCCTGGTTTATAAGTAGGATTGAACTAATAAAATACGAATGCATGTCGCCAAAGATTATATTGTTGGAGTCGTATTTGAACATAGTTTCCAGCTATACAATTTTTGTAACATGCATTAACACTTTTTTGGTTAAATTTAAGGTTATATATCAGCAAGCGTTTGTCGGTAACTCACATAGCTTATTCCATCACAAACAACTCGGATGGATCAACTGTAGGCCATGTATCGCATACGCAACTCTAATCTGATTCGTGATTGATGTCTCCGACATCGCTCACAAAGTTCGTCTTATTTGCCACCTATCACTGTGTCGGCCTCTGCTCGCGTCCCTCGGCAAGCTCTGCTCGCTGTTAGGCGCTGCAGCGTGCTGTGCTCGCCGTTAGGCGCCGCGGCACGCTCTGCTTGCGTCCGTCGGCGCACTGGGCTTGTGGACACCTTTTTCCTTGTGTGTTCAACTTCTATATGCATATATATATGGTTGCTCGCCGTTGAGGCGACCGCGGAGCGCTCTGCTCACGTCCCTCCGCGCGCGCTCCGCCAGCGGTTGGGCGTGCGCACGATCATGTCGGGGGCCCCATATGCATGCGGTTGCGCCGCGCGCATTGCCACACGATGCAGTTATGTGCGTCACGATGGAGTTACGCGCTGCAAATTAGAACTGCCACTAGAGCCTGTCGATATTCCTGGCCGTCCGGCTTCCCCTTTAATTCCCGCGGCCATTATAACCTTAGTCTCTTCAACATTTCGATCGTGCCCCACAACACAACAAGCACACCCACGATGCCACTTAGAGAGGGAATGTATAGCGGCGCTCAAATGGAGTTCGGCGAGTGAGGGAGTCCTGGACTAAGGGGTCCTCGGGCGTCCGGCCTGTTATCCATGGGCCGGACTGATGGGCTGTGAAGACATGAAGGCCGAAGACTGTACCCGTGTCCGGATTGGACTCTCCTTGGCGTGGAAGGCAAGCTTGGCAACCAACTATGAAGATTCCTTCTTATGTAACCGACCCTATGTAACCCTAGATACCCCCGGTGTCTATATAAACCGGAGGGCATAGTCCGGATAGCATATACTCATTACCATAGTCATACATGCTAGACTTCTAGGGTTAGCCATTATGATCTCGTGGTAGATCAACTCTTGTAACACTCATATTCATCAAGATCAATCAAGCAAGAAGTAGGGTATTACCTCCATGGAGAGGGCCCGAACCTGGGTAAACATCGTGTCCCCTGTCTCCTGTAACCACCGATCCTAGACGCACAGTTCGGGACCCCCTACCCGAGATCCGCCGGTTTTGACACCGACATTGGTGCTTTCATTGAGAGTTCCACGGTGCCGTCAACGAAAGGTTCGATGGCCCCTTCGATCGTCTATAGTGACGCTGTCCAAGGAGAAACCTTCCTCCCCGGACAGATTTTTGTACTCGGCGGCTTCGTACTACGGGCCAACTCGCTTGGCCATCTGGAGCAGATTGATAGCTACGCCCCTGGCCACCAGGTCAAATTTGGAAGCTTGAACTATGTCACGGATATCCATGGAGACTTGATCTTCACTGGATTTGAGACCACGGCGATCGCTCCCCCTCGCTCCGCTGAACATGACTTAAATCTATCATCGGACCAGATTCAGGAGATGGTTCCTGTAACTGCTACGGCCTTAGATCCGGAGCAGATTGCACCATCCGAAGCCACAAAGTCCGCGGCGTTGGAGCCGCACACAGACCCAACACCAGGGAATATCTGCGTCAACGGAATTCCAGACTTGTTTCCGGCTACAAATTCCGAACCACATACGCCTGCAGACACCGAGCTGGATCGGTCATCGATCTTCGAGTTCAGCGCCGCAGACGTCTTCCAACACTCGCCCTTGGGTGATGTGCTAAATTCATTAAAAACCTGTCCTTGGCGGAGGACTTACAGCCGAACTATGTCTGATTCGAACTAGAGGCTGATGATGGGGAATTTTGCTTCCCACCCGCCACCCACTTCATAGCCACTGTAAAGGACTTAACCGACGAACTTGATTATGGCTCCGAAGACATCGACAGTATGGACGGCGATGCCGACAAGGAGCAAGGCCAAGACCCACCATTCACTGGACATTGGACAGCCACCTCTTCGTATGATGTGTACATGGTTGACACACCTAAAAAAGCTAGCGACAATGACAAAGAAGATCCAGTCATGAATAAACCTTCTAAGACACATTCCAAGCACCGGCGCCCTAAACGCCGCTCTAAGCCACGACGCTCAAAAGATGGCAACACTGGCACCGGAGAAAATAGTACTCCAGGCGACGCCGAAAACAATGAAGACCCTGTTGAAGTAGCATCCGAACAGGAAGAACAAGGCAACGGGCAAGTTAACCCTGATAAACAGGCCATGCCCAGTGACCCGGATGACGATAGTTATCGTCCACTCTCCGAGGACGAGGAGAGCCTCGGCAGCAAGGATTTCATCATGCCTGAGGCACCCCTCGAGTAGGAGCGCTTCAAGCGCCAGCTAATAGCTACTGCAAAGAGCCTAAAGAAAAAGCAGCAGCTTCAAGCCGATCAAGACCTACTCATTGACAGATGGACTGATGTCCTGGCAGCCGAAGAATACAGCCTCAAGCGCCCAGCCAAGAGTTACCCAAAGCGCAGACTACTACCTCAGTTCGACAAGGAGGCACCGGAGCCCATACCTCCCTCGCGCAATGCGGAACGACCACCACGTGGTCGGGATAGTGCGGCGGACTGACCACCACGTGGTCGGGATAAAACGGCAATTCAGGCCGAACAACAGCCCACCCCACCGCCTCGTAAAAACAGAGACAAAACAGCTCGGGACCATACATACGACCTTCGGCAAGACCTGGACAGTAGAGCAGGACACACCAGATCAATTTACGGATCACGAAGACGCTTCTCGACTCGGGATGATGGCTACTTATTCGGACATGACAAACCTGGTCACGCCCGGGCCGATAACCGCAGACGGACCCCACCGGAGGTGCGCCGCGACGCGGCCTGATATAGAGGCACCGCACACCCTCTCTGCTTCACAGATGAAGTACTGGATCACGAATTCCTTGAGGGGTTCAAGCCCGTCAATATTGAATCATACGACGGAACAACCGATCCCACAGTGTGGATCGAAGATTTTATTCTACACATCCATATGGCCCGAGGAGACGACCTCCACGCCATCAAATACCTCCCCCTAAAATTAAAAGGGCCAGCTAGACACTGGCTAAATAGCCTGCCTGAAAATTCCATCGGCAGCTGGGAGGACTTGGAAGAAGCTTTTCTTGACAACTTCCAAGGTACTTATGTCCGGCCACTAGATGCCGATGACTTAAGTCACATAGTACAACAACCCGGAGAATCAGCCAGAAATTTCTGGACTAGGTTCCTAACCAAAAAGAACCAAATTGTTGACTGTCCGGATGCCGAAGCCCTAGCGGCCTTCAAACACAGCATCCGTGACGAATGTCTCGCCCGCCACCTCGGCCAAGAAAAGCCGAAATCTATGGCAGCCCTCACGGCACTCATGACCCGCTTTTGCGCGGGTGAAGGTAGTTGGCTGGCTCGTAGTAAAAACACAGCCAACGAGCCAGGCCCCTCCGAGGCCAAATACAGCACCGGCAAGACCCGGCGCAATAGACACAAACGCCGAAGTAATGGCGATAACACCGATGACACTGCAGTTCATGCCGGATTCAGTGGCTCTAAGCCTGGCCAGCGAAAGAAACCTTATAAAAGGAACAGCGAGGGACCATCCAGCTTGGACCGCATACTCGATCGTCCGTGCCAGATACATGGCACCCCAGGCAAACAAGCCAATCATACCAACAGAGATTGTCGGGTTTTCAAGCAAGCCAACAAGTCAAATACCGAGAGCAAGGAAACGGCATCGCAAAGCGAGGACGACGACGAAGAGCCCCGGCAGCCGAACACTGGGCGGCATAAGAAATTTCCCCCTCAAGTCAAAACGGTGAACATGATCTATGCCGCACACATACCCAAAAGGGAGCACAAGTGCGCACACAGGGACGTCTATGCTGCAGAGCCAGTCGCCCCAAAATTCAATCTGTGGTCGTCATTTCCGATCACCTTTGAGTCGAGACCATCCAACTAGTATCCGTCTGGGCGGATCGGCCTCACTAGTCCTTGACCCAATCATCGACGGATTTCACCTAACACGAGTCCTAATGGACGGTGGTAGCAGCCTCAACCTGCTCTATCATGAGACAGTGCGGAAGATGGGCATTAATCCCTCACAAACCAAACCCACAAGGACTACCTTTAAAGGAGTCATACCAGGCATAGAGGCCCGTTGTATGGGCTCAATCACGTTGGAGGTGGTCTTCGGTTCTCCGGACAACTTCCAAAGCGAAGAGTTAATGTTCGATATTGTCCCCTTCTGCAGCGGCTACCACGCACTGCTCGGACGAACCGCGTTTGCTAGATTCAACGCAGTGCCACACTACGCTTATCTCAAACTCAAGATGCCCGGTCCACGCGGCGTCACAACAGTTAATGGAAACACGAAACGCTCCCTCCGTACTGAGGAGCACACAGCCGCCCTAGTAGCAGAGGTACTGAACGGCTTTCTCAAGCAGAACTATAATCCGGCTACCGAGCCCCCGGACATCGTTAAGAGGGTCTGGACTACACTGCAACAGGACAACTCGGCTCGTAAAGAGCTTGATTAGCAATTCGGCCTCCGTCCCACGTGTACATAACTACGCGCCCAAAAATATGGACGGAAGCATAGCTAGCTCGCGATCCACAGTGCGGCTCGACCGACCCCAGGATTCGCGTACCTTTTCCTTTCCATTTCAAGTCAATTCTCTCTTTTCGAGGTTTTCTTCTAACAACCCTCTGTCGGACACACCAAGGAGGCAAGGAGCTTTGGCGCACAAGGGAACTCCCAGGTGGCCTCTATTAACGATTGTTATACCTGTTTTGCATACCCGCACGCAGCTCACACCTGGTCTTGGCATGTTAAATAGCCTTTTTTGCTTATCATATTGCATGAACAAATACGCCTTGACGTATTAATCACATTATAAAAATAAAGGGCAGCGTCAGTTTTTACTTAATCTTCCCCTTTCTTCCTCTGTATTTATTACTCGTTGCACGCGTACATTCTGGTATGTATTACTACGCCAGGGGCTTCATCATGCCCCGCATCACGGCAACAAAAGTCCGAACACTCTTACAGTACAGTTCGGCACCCCGAACTTATAGCATTATATGCATCGGCTCCGAATCATGTCTTTGGTCAATAGTTGGGTTGCTCGGCTCCTGTGTTTGCTACCTTACATTCCGCTACATCGGCTAGGGTAGTAAAGGGAGAACTACTGCGATTGTGTCCCGGTTCTTCCGGACGAGCACCTCAGTAGAGAAAGCCGAAAACTGACTGTCATGATGTGGCGAGAGCTGGTCAGCTGTTCGAGAGGTCTCAAATCCCTAGAGATTTTTTCTGCTTTATGCGAGGAATCGGTTTTTCCGATCAGGCGTATATAACGCCCCTATTTCGGCCTTCCGAACACCAGGGGCTTCGCCGAAATCTTCATGGTCAAACTCCTATGGCTAAGTGGGGGTAATAAAGGCCGTATAGTCTGATTGCCTTGTTCGTTGCGCTAAACACCTCCTTCAAGGAACAGAATGTGGAGTAAAGAGTGTTTAGATTTATCCCGAACACCCCCGTACTATCTACGTGGGGGCAGAAGCCGACGACTGGTCAACCCCCAGATTTTAAGAAACGGCTGCACATGAGGTAAAATTTAATCACAACCATCATATTACATACCGATCTTGTTTCATATTACAGGACAACCTGTATGTTTGGGAATATCACGTCCTTCGCACATTGTTCGGCCACAAGGCGGGATCCCTCCAGGACACCGTCGAAATACAGCTCGGATCGACGATGCTCCTTGCCCTCAGGTGGCCCCTCGGTCATCAACTTCTTGGCATCCATTTTAGCCCAGTGCGTCTTGACGCGCGCGAATGCCATCCGTGCACCCTCAATACAGACCGACCGCTTCACGACTTCAAGCCATGGGCAGGCACTCACAAGCCGATTCACAAGACCAAAGTAGCTACCGGGCAAGGGCTCGGCAGGCCACAGCCGGACTATCAGTGTCGGGTGGTTGGTGCGACATATGCCAACGGGTGGCTTATCATTGTGGGTGCCAATAAGACATCGCCGGTGCCTGGAAACGGGATGAGGCGAAGACATGCACGCCGGCGGATCATACCCAGGTTCGGGGCTCTCCGAGGAGATAACACCCCTAGTCCTGCTCTGCGGGGTCTCTGCATGATCACTAGATCAGGAAAGGTAGCTACAATCGCTCCTAGAGCTGTTTGGGTTCAAGGGAGAAGAAGAACAAGGCTAGCTCTTACTTCTCTCTATCTATGGTGTGTGTGCTAAGCTTAGAAGCCCACCCTTTGCATGGGTGCTCCGGGGGGTTTATATAGGCCTACCCCCCGGGGGTACAATGGTAATCCAGCTGGGCACTCGTCCCAGCCGTCAGTGTCTACGCTCGCCGGCTTCTCTGCCGGCTGTTGGGTCCCGCCGACTGGTGGGTCCCGCCGGCTGCCGGCTTCTTGGTCGACAGGCCGGCCCCACCGCCTAGGGTCTTGTCGGCGGCTACTTACTATAGCTTCGCCTCTGATGACGAGGGCTTTGTCGAGGTAAGCGTGGCTACAGTGGGCCGCCTCGGGGGCTCTCACTGTAGCCTTACCTCGTCTTGTCTCCTTAATGGGGCTCTTGCTTCGAGGAAGGGAGTAGCCGGCTTCTGGGGGCCGGCTACGCCCTTGGCCGACTAGGAAAGGCCAGGCCGCCTTCACGCCTCTCTCTGGCTGAAGGGGCCCCCCGCCCGTGGGCCGTACGGGAGTCTGTCGTGGATGACGTTGAGGCTAGCATGGCTACAGTGCCGAGCCACACGGGAGACGGCCGTCCCGTACGGCCTCCTGTAGCCATGCCCGCCTCGGGCTTCGGGGGTAGTGGGCCGCACTGTGGCCACACCCCGTCTTGTGACCGTTATGTGGGAGTAGCTTTGGTGGTTGTGGTCTCGGCCGGCTTCTTGGAGTCGGCGCTCTTTGAGGCCGGCTTCTTGGAGTCGGCCACCCCGCGGTTGTCTTGGGGAGGGAGGTCGCTTGAGGCTGGGCCGCCTTCCGTGAGTCGGCTTCAGAGGTAGCCGGCCAGGGAAGGGGGTCCAATGCTTGGAGCGTTGGGAGGCCCAAAGGCCTGATAATTTTTCTGAAGAACCAGGGGTAGTCGGTTAGGCTACCCGTGGCCATTTACTCCGATAGTAGTCCCCGAAGCTGATTGGGCTTCGAGGTTGAGTAGGAGTTGAGAAGCTCGATCAGCTTCCCATCTTAGCAAGCCGGCAGCTGGGAGCCGGCTTTGGTTAGGCGTGCCGCCTGGGTCGAAAACTTCCGAAGTCGGAAGGCGGGAGCCCGCCAGTGCGTGCACCGGGCCGCGGGCCGGCCACCGGCTGTCTGCGAATCACGTGGCCCCTCTTGGCCGGAAAGCCTGCCAGCCCACGCGCGCGACGGGACGTCGCCGCAGGGAGGGGGCCCGCCACGTCCGCGCCCTGGCCCAGGCGCGGATTGTCCGCATCTCAAAACCGCCCGCACGCCTTATCGCGGCAGTTTCGGCTCGCCTTTATGCGCAATAATCGCGCGGCGTGGGGGGAGTGGGTGCAGTTAATCCCACGTCTCCCCCCACGTTCGGCCTCCCCGGCCTTGCCTCGTGAGGCTATAAGTAGGGGGAGGTGGAGGGCGGCAGGCCCTCGCACGCTCCTCCTACTTCCACCATCTTCTTCGCTCGCCGTTTCTTGCATCAGCGCCTCGCCGCCGCGCTCTTCCACCACACGCTCCTCCGCCGCCGTGCTTGCTTTCGCCATGCCTCCCGCCACGGAGCAGTATGGCAGGGATTGGGACGGCTCCAACTTCCACGACGACCACGTCGAGTTCCTCCGCAATACGCGGCGGCTGCCCAGCGCGGACAAGGTGGAGGTCCGCCTCGCGCTGGCGAAGGAAATTACGCCGGAGCCACGGGAGGGCGAGCGGGTGGTCTTCCGCTCACACTTCTTGCGCGGCTTCAACCTGCCAGTGAGCACCTTCTTCCGCTCCTGGCTTGATTTCTACCAGCTCCAGACGCACCACCTCACCCCAAACGTGGTGGTGCTGGTGTCTGCCTTCGTCACCCTGTGCGAGGGCTACCTCGGCGTCCTCCCCACCCTCGAGCTCTGGGGGGAGTTCTTCCAGTCCAAGCTGGGCACGCGCATGCAGGGCGTGCCAGCTCAGACTGGCGCCTTCATCGCGTCGCGGAGGTCGGTCGCCGACAACCCCTTCCCCGTCATCACGCTGATTCAATCAGTGAAGAAGTGGCAAAAATCGTACTTCTACGTGTGGAACATCGCCCCGCGGGGCGACTACATCAACCTGCCGGCTTACGTAGCCGGCCCACCAGCGGGCAGGCGGCCCCAGTGGTCCTTCCGGGCCGTGACTCTGACACCGGCCGGGTCCGCAGCCATCGCCCGAGTGCGAGTGCTGACCCAGTCGGAGGGCTTGACGGGGCCCGACCTGCTGGCCGCGTTTGTCACGCGCCGGGTTCTTCCGCTCCAAAGCCGGCCTCATCTGATCTGTCAGATGAGCGGCCAGCTCGATCCGAGCCGAATGTGCACCAAGGAAATGCCGCGCGAGGAGGTCGCCTATATGGTGAACTACCTCGCGAACTGCAAATTCACTGAAGAGTGGCAGTTCGGCAAGGAGCCATATAGGCGAGCCAATCCGCCGCCTACGGTATGCTTTCCTTGGCTCTTCTTTTTCTTTTGACTTGGTTGCCAAGTTCCTCTTGGCCGACTCTAACTTAGTCGGCTTGTTTTTCGACCGAGCCCTCTGCTTCGGCCGGCCGGCGGGTCGGACGCGGAGCGTCGATTCGTCCCCGACCGGACCGAACACGATCTGGAGGACCCCGACTTGGGGCGGCCGGCATGGACGACAACATCGAGCCGGGTGGTGGCCAAGCCGGCGGCGAAGCAGGCAGCTCCGGGCTCGGAGTCACCTTCGACGACTGGCCGGACAACGATGAGGCCGAAGTCGCCCCGCGCCGCCAGCCGGCATCTGGACGCGGCGTTGGTTCCTCCGCCACACCGCCTGCTCGGGGCGGAGGGCAAAAGTGTCGCGCCGCCCAGGGTTTGTTCGGCAGTCGGACGAAGAAACCCAGGGGCGGGGCGGCAGCAACCAGGCGGGAGGAGGCGGCCGCGAAGGCGGCTCGCTTCCGCAAGGCGGTGAAGCAACCACAGACCGTGTCGGCATGAGTTCACTTTCTTTCGTATACTCTTTTTTCTTTCTTTTCTTTGGTGGTTTCTGAACCCTTGTCTCTTTCTCCAAATGATCAGAGTTCCATTGTCGCTTGAACGGGCGGCTGCCGCCTCCGTCATCGAGTCGCCAAGGGGGTCTGGGAGCACCACTCGCCGCGTGGACCCCCGGGCCGACCTTCACGAGGCGACAGAACGGAACGCGCGGGAGGCGCGGACGGAACGGGAGGCGCGAGAAGCGGAGGCGCAGAAGGGGGCCGCCGCTCAGGCGACGCTGGAGGAGGAGGCGGCGAAGGTGCTCGCCGACGCCGCTGCCAGGGCCCAAGCGGAGGCTGCAGCTGCAGAAGCAGCGGGGGAGGTCTTGATGGTCACCCCTCGTCGCGTTGCGGCGCCGGGGTCCATGGAGCCCTCGCCAGAAGGAGCCAGCGGCGACCAGCCAGGGCTGGGGAGGGACGACAATGTCATCATCCTGGAGAGGGCGCCGGTGCCGACCCCGCCAACTGGGGCGGCTCAAGGCGACCGGCCTGATCAGCCGCCCACACAGTCGGCGGGGGGCGAGCCGGCTGCGAGGACTGAGATGGCGGTCCGGATGCCGCCGAGCCGGCGCGCGGGGAAGGCCGCGTCGGAGCCACAGCCGGCCGTGGGCTCCAGCTCGTCGGCCCAGGATGCGGAGGCGGCCAGCGCAACCTCAGGGTGGACGCCAGGCGGAGGGACGGCCGTGATGAACGTGGCTGCGCAGGACGTCCGGACCCGGCTCCAGGGCCAAGCCGCGGCGCTGAGGCAGTTCACCGATGAGTTTCTTGCGGCACGGGCGGCCATCCGGGTTAGTCTTCCCATCTAGCTTCTCTTGATCTTGATTTCTTCCGTGGGGGCGCGTCAGCGCACCCACTGGGTGTAGTCCCCGAGTTCCGAGTCGGCTGCTGAGCAGGCGGCTTGGAACTTCTTGGAGGATTTGTCTTTGCTATTCTTGTTCTTACTCCGATCTTCTATCTATCTTGCAGGACTACCACAATCTTCGTGCGGCCGCCTTCAACTCCCAGGCTCGGGAGCTGACCCAGAAGACCGCCGACCTTACTGAGAGCCGAGGTACGTGCTTAGTTCTTTGTCTCATGTGGGGGCGCGTCAGCGCACCCACTGGGTGTAGTCCCCGAGATTCGGGCCGACTGCTGAGCAGTCGGGTCGGATCTTCCTTGACGACTTCTTCTTACTGTTCTTTCTTCTTCTGTCGTCTCTGCAGCGGCCAATGCCAGTCTGAGGGCACAGCTAGGGGAGTCCTAGACTGCCCTTCGTGCCAAGGACGCCGAGCTCGCCGCCTTGGTGCAGGAACGCGACCGCCTGGCCAAGAAGTTGGCCGACCAGGAGGAAGGCCACAAGGCGGCTCTGAAGGCTGTGCAGGACCGCGAAGCCACTCTCCAGGCCGAGTACGAGACGGAGGCGGCTGGCTGGGCTGAGGCCAGGCAGACTCTGATCTCTGGCTATGGCCAGATCGAAGATCTGGTTGACGGTAAGCCGCCTACCTCTTCGTCCTTTCTTGCCATCTGCCACTTTGGCTTGTTTTCTGATTTTGGTGTTCTTTTCTTCCTTTCTTCTTCTTTCTTGCGCAGAGTATTTCCCTGGCTATTCTACTGCCGCCAACCAGACCATCGAGGCCCGTCGCCAAGCGCGAAGGCAGGCTGGCTTTGAGATCTCGCCAACCGTCGGCCGCTCGCTGGAGGAACAGCTCCTGGCGATCCAGGCCCGCATCCAGCCAGCTCACCGACTGCTCCGCCGGCTTCAGCGTGCCGGGGCGCAAGTCTTGGCCGCCCTCTGGCCCGGCCAAGTGGTTCCTCGCACCCCCAGTCGGACTGCCGACTGGCTGGAGGTGGCAGTCGACCGCTTCGAAGCTTGGAAGGCCTCGGCGGCTCGCTCCGGTGCCAGGCGGGCACTGGAGTTCGTCAAGGCCTGGTATCCCGGCCTGAGCCTGGACCAGCTGGCTACCTGGCGGCAGCAAGCTGACACGGAGCTGGAGCCGGCGCGGCCGGCCATCATCCGGCGGGCTTCGGCAATCACCGACTACACCGACACCAGCGTCTTCGCCCCCGAGGTGGACGACAACGGTGTCGCCCAGCCGGAGGAGTGGTTCAGTCTGAACCCGGCGGACGTCGAAGACTCGGCGGAGGAGATCGACTCCAGCGAAGAGGGTGAAGAAGAGGAGGAGGAGGGTGAAGACGCCGAGCCGGCTGGTGGAACAGCCAGCCAGCCTCAGCCTGACCGCACCTCCAGCACCACGTCGCGCGCGAGTGCGTCGCCTGCCGTAGGTGGTGATCAAGCCGAGACCCGCTAGGCGGCCACTCCTTCAGCCGGCGAGGCCGCCTTCACCGACCAGCTCGGCCTTCGCACCGCGCCTTAGTCTGCCGTCTTTTGTTTTCCTGTCTTGTTACTTTTGAAACAATGTTTGGTTAAGTCTGCACAATTCCACCCACTGGGTGTATTCGAACTTATGTCTGTTGCCAGCCTGTTGGGGGCTTTATGTGTATATATAACTTATGCATTTGGCCTTTCCTTGTACTTTTGCTTTTTGTCCTTCTGCTGTTTCCTTTGCCGCCCTCCCTTGGTTGCCGCCTCCCCAGTCCAACAGTTGCTCTGCAATCTGTAGCTGGAGGAGTACTTGGCCAATTGGGGGGAAGTACTTTAGCTTTGCTGGACTGGAGCTAAGTGTTTAGGAAGCCGGCCAGCCGGCTGTTTTGACAGCCGGCAGGCATGTTTGGAGGCCGTCTTTTTGCTATATAGGTTCGTTGTTCCTTAGCCATTTTTCGTGTGGGCATCCTTTCTGCCTTTCCTCTTGCTAGTCAGACAGTCGGTTCTTCGAGCTACGACTTTCAACAAGAGAGGACTCGGGAGCCGGCACACTACTTTTCTGACTTCAGGTAGAACTTTCAATATAGCTCAAGGCGGCCAGTCCCCGGGCCGACTAGTCGAACCCGGTGCCAGACAAGAATTCAAATGTAATAATACATTCATGGATATGACACTTGTCATTCATAGATAAACAAAGGCAGTCCCCGAGTACTGTTCGGGGGGCCTGTTGGTTTGTACTTAATACAAAAGGGGTAGCATGATACATACTGCTTTCAACTGTAAAATCGTCTCAGGAGGTTTGCGTTCCATGGTCGCTCCGACTCCTTGCCGGAGTCGTCTCTCTTGCGTGCTCTTGGTTTTTGTGCGTCGATCAAGTAGTAGGAGTCGTTGCCGAGTGCCTTGCTGACGACGAAGGGGCCTTCCCAAGGGGACGAGAGCTTGTGCTGGCCAGCTGTCCGCTGGATCAGCCGGAGCACAAGGTCGCCCTCTTGGAAGGATCTTGGCTTGACCTTGCGGTTGTAGTAGCGACGCAGCCCTTGCTGGTAGATGGCGGACCGGCTGAGTGCTAACAGCCGGCCTTCTTCCAGTAGGTCGACGCCGTCTTCTCTTGCTTCCTTGGCCTCCTCCTCCGTGTACATGGTGATCCGAGGCGAGTCGAACTCGATGTCTGTTGGGATGACAGCCACCGCACCGTACACGAGGAAGAATGGAGTGAAGCCGGTTGACTTGTTGGGTGTAATGCGCAGACTCCAAAGGACAGCCGGCAGCTCATCGAGCCAGCAGCCGGCCGATCGCTCCAGTGGTACAACTAGTCAAGGCTTGATGCCGGAGAGGATGAGTCCATTTGCTCGCTCGACCTGGCCGTTTGACTGCGGGTGGGCAACGGACGCTAGGTCCAGTCGGATGCCCTGCATCGCGCAGAAATGTGCCAGTGCTCCCTTGGCGAAGTTCGTGCCGTTGTCGGTGATGATGTTGTGCGGCACGCCGTACCGAGTGGTGATGTCGGTGATGAATGTCACGGCAGTCGGCCCGTTCAGCTTCTTAATCGGCTTTGCTTCGATCCACTTTGTGAACTTGTCCACAGCGACCAGTAGATGTGTCAAGCCGCCGCGGGCTGTCTTGAAAGGGCCCACCATGTCCAGTCCCCAGACGGCAAAAGGCCAAGTGAGGGGAATGGTCTTGAGTGCAGAAGCTGGCAGGTGTTGCTTGGAACTAAAAACTTGACATCCTCTGCTGCTATTGACTATTTCTTTAGCATCCTCCAAGGCAGTCGGCCAGAAGAAACCGTGGCGGAAAGCCTTGGCCACGAGTGATCTTGAGGCTGCGTGGTGGCCGCATTCGCCTTGGTGGATGTCTTTGAGGATTGCCACTCCTTTTTCTAGCTCGACACAACGCTGGAAGACTCCAGTGACGCTGCGCTTCACAAGCTCTCTGTTGATTATTGTGTATGCTGCGGCTCGTCGTTGCACTAGTCTTGCTGAGATCTCATTAGCCGGCAGCTCTCTGCTGACTAGGAACTTGAGGATGGGCTGGGCCCATGACGGAGCTGTGACTTCTTCTTCTGTTAATGTGGCCGCCATGACTCGGGTGGGTGGGTTGGGTGGCGTTGAATTGGAGTCGGCCACCACTTCTTGTGTTGTAGTAGTCCTCGGGCCGACTGCCGCAGTCCTCGGGCCGGGTTCTGAAGTCCCCGGGCCGGGTGCGACTACGGCAGTCCCCGGGCCAGTTGTCGAAGTCCCCAAGCCACCTGCGGGGTTTCTCCAGTCGGATCCGGCTGTATCTGGCGCAGGCGGTACGAAGATGGAATCCGACTCTGGAGACGGCTTGATGGACGGCTTGAGGAGGCGCTGGAGGGAGACGCCAGTCGATATGGCTTGTCGGGTGGAGCCGATCCGTGCTAGGGCATCTGCTTGGTCGTTGTCGGCCCTTGGCACGTGAAGGAACTCGCACCCCTCGAAGTATCCTCTGATCTGCTGGACCAGAAATCGATAGCTCGCCATGTTCGCGTCCTTGGCGTCCCAGTCGCCAGACGATTGCTGGACCACCAAGTCTGAGTCGCCGTAGCACAGGATCTGGCGTATGCCGAGCTCTTTGGCTAGGCGGAGCCCGTGTACGAGCGCCTCGTACTCGGCCACGTTGTTGGAGGCGGCGAAGTGGATCTGCAGCGTGTTCTTGAGCTTGTCGCCTTTGGGAGAGGTGAGGACGATGCCGGCTCCCAAGCCGGTGCGCATCTTGGACCTGTCAAAGTGCATCCGCCAATGGGTAGAGTCGGGAGCCGGCGGTAGGTACTGGGTCTTGGCCCAGTCGACGAGGAAGTCGGCCAATGCTTGCGACTTGATGGCGGTGCGGGGTTGATAGAAGATTGTGTAGGGCGCCAATGCAATGGCCCATTTAGCCACCCGGCCGGATGCATCCCGGCTGCCTATGATCTCGGCGAGCGGGGCAGTGCACACGATCGTGATGGGGTGCTCTTGGAAGTAGGTCTTCAGTTTCTTGGCAGCGAAGTACACCCCATAGCACATCTTCTGGTAGTGCGGGTAGTTTTGCTTTGAACTGGATAGTACTTCGCTGAGATAGTACACCAGCCTCTGGACTAGCTGGGCTCGGCCTTCCTCCGGGCGCTGGACCACAACAACAGTGCTGACGACTCGGCTAGTCGCGGCGATGTAGAGGAGCATGGGCTCCTTCTCAGTCGGCGCTGCCAGGACAGGCGGAGTGGTCAACATTTTCTTCAACTCATGGAAGGCTTGGTCGGCTTGATCATTCCACTCGAAGTGAGTGGACTTCTTCATGAGTCGGTACAAGGGGAGAGCCTTCTCTCCTAGTCGGCTGATAAAACGATTCAGGGAGGCTAGGCAGCCGGTGAACTTCTGCACATCTCGCAGCTTGGTGGGAATCTCCATCCTCTCGATGGCCTTGATCTTGACGGGGTTGCATTCGATGCCACGCTCGGAGACCAGGAAGCCCAGCAGCTGGCCGGCTGGCACTCCGAATACGCACTTCTCAGGATTGAGCTTGATTTGGAATCGGCGCAAGTTGGCGAATGTTTCTTTCAGGTCTTCCAGCAGGGTACCGCGCTTCTCTGTCTTCACCACAATGTCGTCTACATAGACGTGGGCATTTCTGCCGAGTTGTTTCAAGAGGCATTTCTGCATGCAACGCTGAAAAGTGGCACCGGCATTCCTCAGGCCGAATGTCATAGTCAGGTAGCAGAAAGCTCCAAAGGGTGTGATGAAGGCAGTTTTCAGGCGGTCCGTCGGGTCCAACTTGATCTGATGGTACCCTGAGTACGCATCCAAAAAACTTAACAGCTCGCATCTGGCTGTGGAGTCTATCACTTGGTCAATCCGTGGCAGAGCAAACGGATCCTTTGGGCATGCCTTGTTCAAACTGGTGTAGTCTATACACATTCTCCACTTGTTATTCTTCTTCAGAACCAGAACTGGGTTGGCAAGCCATTCTGGAAAGAATACTTCCATGATAAAGCCAGGGGCAAGGAGCCGGGCTATCTCTTCTCCCACGATTCTTCGCTTCTCTTCGGACAGTAGGCGGAGGGGTTGCTTGACCGGCTTCGCGTCGGCTCGGACATGTAACTTGTGCTCGGCGATATCCTTCGGGACACCCGGCATGTCCTTTGGGGGCCATGCAAAGATGTCTCGATTCTCACGGAGGAAGTCGACGAGCTCGCCTTCCTATTTACTGTCCAAGTTCGCCCCAATGACAGCGAACCTCTCCGGGTTCTCCAGGTCCAGAGGTATCTTCTTTGTCTCTTTGGCAGGCTGGAAGGAGCCCTGCGCATCACAATCCTTGGGGTTGGGGGACAGGGCCGGCTGCTTGCCGGCCATGGCCACAACCCGTTCCAACATCTTCTTCTCTTCTGCCACCACGAGGGACTCGGCCAGCCGGCTACTGGCCATGGCGCACTCGATGGACTTCTTGTAGTCGCCGGCTACCGTGATGATCCCCTTCGAGCTCGGCATCTTCATCTTCAGGTAGGCGTAGTGGGGCACAGCCATGAACCTGGCCAGAGCAGGTCGGCCAAGCAGTGCATGATAGGGGCTCTCCAAATCCACTACCTCGAACCATATTGCTTCTCGGCGAAAATGATCTTTGTCTCCGAAGAGAACATCCATTTTGATCTTGCCGATTGGGGAGCAAGACAGGCCGGGGACGATACCATGGAAGACGGTACGGCTCGGCATGAGCTGCTTCGCTTTGATGTTCAGCTTCTCCATGGTATCGCGGTACAGTATGTTGATACTGCTTCCGCCATCTATCAGGACGCGGGAGAATCGGGCAGCTCGCCTCTCCGTTGCGAGGGTGACATCCAAGACCATTGCATAGGAGCCAGGCGAAGGCATCACCTCTGGGTGGTCGGCCTGGCTCCAGCTGATCGGCTTCTCCGACTAGTGCATGAACTCGGGGGTGCTGGAGGCGACTGCATTCACTTCTTGATGCTGTCGGCGTCGGCTGCGCTTGTTGTCGGCTTGACTGGTGAAGACGACGTAGGCGGCATGCTCTTCGGGGAATTCGTCTTGGATGGCGCCGACTGCCGGCCGAGCCGCCGGCTGCTGGGGGGCTGGAGGCGGCGGGCCGGGAGGTGGAGGCGGCAGCATCCCTTCGCCCTTGGTGATGCGGGTGAGCCAATGGCATTTCCGGGTTGTGTGGTTGGACGGCTTCGCGCCGCTGTGGAATTTGCAGGGGGCATCAAGAGCCTGTTCGTAGGAGAAGGCCAGCTGCCAAGGCGGCCGGCCGCCCTTCTTCTTGGGAGCGGGCCATTCTTCGGGCTGCTCATCTTCAACGGTGGCCACCTAACATTACAATATCAATGTTCTGAGATCAACTAAGAACACATGGAAGTAGTAGGAACCGAACTGAGGCTTGAGACCATTAATCCTACGAGTCTACGGATTAGTAACACGTGATCCTGATAGAAAGATGAGAAGGCCTAGTTCTTAATCCCCGTAGAAGAGAAGAGGGTGACTCAGATCAGAAGGGCATAAGGTAAAGGAGTAAAAAGAGCCTTACGTTCCCTTCCACAATCAATTCCCTTATATAACTAAAGCATTTCTAGACTCAACTTCGACCAGTTTGGCTTGGTAATCCTACAGGCAGTCAGGCTCTGATACCAACGTTGTCGGGACCCCGATTCTAAGTCACACCGATCTAGCCTGTAACACCTCATATCACTTTGCGGCCTCACGCACGGTATTCCCACGGGTGTCGCCTTACCATGGCCCGGAACCGTTTGCGCCTTTTGGCTCACGTATATGATAATGTCGCTAGCATCCATATGACAGAGAACCCAGGCCGACATGGCTAGTCGTGAACCCAAAGCGGCACTAACGTATGGGGACAGGCATACATGAATCAACATCGAACGTGTCGGTCAGCAGCGTGCGAATACGGGCTGTAGCACTGGGCTAACAGGACTCCGGGAACCCGGGCTGTAGCAGGCTAGGCAGGACTCCGGATGTCACCGCGTAACATTTCCCCTAAGGGACAGACACAGGAACGATATGAAACACATGCCGGCCAGTCAAGTGTCCAGAGCAGTAGTGCTGGGCTAGCAGGACTCCGGTGAACCGGGCTGTAGCGGACTACTATGGCTCAAGGAGGCACTAGACTACATTTCCCCATAAGAGAGGCTGCTAAGGATAGACAACTAGATTGTCGGATCCCACACATACCAAGCATTTCAATCATACACACAATATGCTCGATATGTGCAGATACAACATGGCATCACAACAAGACTCTACGACTCAGAGTATTTATTCATTAGGCCCCGAAGAGCCAGATATTACAAACATGGGTCTCATGACCCAACATTCAGAGCATACAAGTCAAAGCACATGCGGAAGCTTAACATGTCTGAGTACAGACATCTACAAAAGAAAAAGGCTGCGAAGCCTGACTATCTCCCAGATCCTGCCGAGGGCACAAGATCGTAGCTGAGGTAACAAGCTAAACGTTGAAGTCCACATGGAACTACTAGCGAGACTGACGTCTCTCTCTGCAAAACATAAATAAGCAAACGTGAGTACAAATGTACCCAGCAAGACTTACATCAGGACTATCTATATATGCATCGGTATCAACAAAGGGGGTGGTGGAGTTTAACTGCAGCAAGCCAGCTTTGACTCGGTGGCTATCCTGAACTATGACTGCAAGTAACTCTTTTGAGGTGGCGCACACGAGTCCACATATTCACCATATCAATACACCACTATGGATCCGCTCCCGTCTCCCTACGAGAACGCCATCCATAGCACTCACGCTTATCTTGCGCATTTTAGAGTATCCACTTTCACTTGTCTATGAACTGTTATAGGCAACTCAGAAGTCCATTTCCGCGGACACGGCTATTCGAATAGATGATGTTAACCCTGTAGGGGTGTACTTCGTCACACACGCTCTCGCCACTTACCACCATGTACACGTCGTGTACCTCGGCAACCTTCAAGCGGAAGCCTGGCGAGGGAGTCGGCCACAGCCTACCTAAACACTCAAGTCTCTAGTCCAGGTTTATCGCCTATTCAGGTTCCATCCGCAGGGAGTCCGGCCGAGGTTTCCACATACGGCCCCGAACGATGTGTGCAGGGTTCCGAGACACCAAACGGGCGCCCGGCATGCCCGGCCACGTGCCTACCGCATCACAGCCCACCCCTCCGGTCAGCGCTGCCCACGGCCTCCAGCATACTACAAACACCAGAAACTACTTGCAACTCCTGGACAGAGGACAAGGGTGATTAAGAAGCCAAGAGGGTCCATTGGTTTCGGGCCCAATGCGTGGTAGTAACTGTATCATGGATCACAAACACAGAACTCAGTTCCTGAGGACGGCTGCAATGAGACAACCCACCATGTACTCCTACATGGCCTCTCACCGCTACCTTTACCAAATCGTGTTCACACACTTAGCTCACACACAGTAGGACATGTTCATCACCATTCCAATTCATCCCCGACGAATCAGACCCGACTCAACTCTAAGCAGTAGCAGGCATGACAAACAGGCATGAATGAGTAGGCACATCAGGGCTCAAACAACTCCTACTCATGCTAGTGGGTTTCATCTATTTACTGTGGCAATGACAGGTCATGCAGAGGATAAGGGGTTCAACTACCGCAACAAGTAACAATTGAATCGTTGTTGTCCTAATGCAATAAAGAGAGCAGGAGCGAGAGAGTGGGATTGCATCGGAATGAACAAGGGGGTTATGCTTGCCTGACACTTCCGAAGATAGTATAGCTCTTCATCGGTGTCATCGATCTCATCGTCGGAATCACGGCTATCGAGAGGGGACAATCACCGGCAAACAAGGAAGAACACAATCAATGCAATGCACAATATGATGCATGATCATGACATGGCAATATGACGTGATTTGGCCTAATGCAACTAGCAACAGAAAGGTTTGGGTTGATTTGAACTCAAGGTTCAAATTCAAACTATGAATTCAAATAGTGCATTATCATGTTTTCACCTATACAGCAGGTATAACTTAGTTTGACATGCATGAAAATGATACAGATGGATAGATTGCATTTTTCTGATAACTTTTCATATATAAATTATTTCATTCTGAGCTACGGTTGATTTTATATGATTTTTAGAAGTTTGCACTATTTTCTGGAATTTTCTGAATTATTTTAAATCCAGAAAATCTATTACTGCGTCAGCGTTGCGTCATGCTGACCTCAGCAGGTCAACAGGCGCCGTCCAGGTCAAACCTGACGTGTGGGGTCCACACGTCAGTGACTAACTCACTAACCTAAGTTAATTAGTGTTAAACTAATACTAACTAGAGTGTCAGTGGGGGTTGGCCCACGCGTCAGTGACAGAGGGGAGGTCAAACCCCCTGGTCGGCGGGGTCAAACCCACCGGCGTCGTGACGCCGGCGAGGCCAGACGCGGCGGCGGCTGCGGGATTCCTCCTCCGGCGACCAAATGGCCGGCGGAGGGCATCTGCGGGACGCGGGCACTCGTCCGCGTCGAGTGGTGGCAGCGGTTGGGCCTGGGATGGCCGGAGTCATCACCGGCGTCGATCTTGGCGGTCGCCGGAGCTCGGGTGAGCTCGGGGTCGACGCTACGGTGGCCAGGGTGGCCCGTGTGGGGCACCTACGTGCTCTACGCGGCGCGGGGAGGGAGCTGAGCACGACGGCCGGACCGATAGGTGGCCGGACATACGTCGGCGGCGAGCACAAGCGGTGGCCCGTGCGGGCGAGCAAGGTGCAGTGGCTACGGTGCACAAGAGCGAGAACGGTGAGGGGGGAGAGGATCAGTGGCTCACGGCGAGTGCAGAGAAGCGAACGGCGAGCTCGGGGGAGAACCGGAGCAGTCGGGGTGGCGGAGGCGATCTCGTCGGCGGGAGGTTGGGGACGAGCTCGGTGAGGACGTTCGGGGGCTTTCGGCGGGGCGTGGCTTGGTGAGGGGGCGGAGGACGGAGTGGCGGAGCTTCTGGGCGTCGAGGCGAGGCGTGGGGTGGCCGGTGGCCATGGCTACGGCGAGCGGCGTCGACGAGCTCCGCTCGGGTGTGCTCGGGAGAGGGAGCAGAGGGCGAGGGAGAGAGCAGAGAGTGAGGGAGAGGAGCAAGGAGCTTCGGGGCGTCGTCGTGGCATCGCCAGGAGGGGCCGGGGAAGCAGGAGGTGGCGCGGGCGCGTGCTCGGCGGCGGTGCGCTGTCCCCCTCCTCTGCCTACTGGCAAAGGTAGGTGGTGACTGGCATGGGCCAGGTGGGCCGGCCCAGTCCAGGTAAGCGCCAGGTAATACTCCTTTCTCTCTCTTTTCTTTAATTGTTTCTATTTTCTATTTATTTTGATCTGTTTTGAATTAGTAAAAATACTAACTCATTTTGTAAAATCCTGATAAAAATTGTGGGCACTTTTGAAAATATTTCCAACAGCCCTCAACTAGTTTCAGAATTATTAGAGCATTTAAAATATTTATAGGATTTAAATGCCCCAATTCAAATACAATATGAGTTAATTCAAAAATCCAAAAATGACCTAGAAATATGTTTATCATTTTTGGCAGAGGTTTTTACCTTTATCAAAAATCATGAACTTTTCTAAAGGGCATTTGGGTTCATTGAAAATGTTTTTAAGTTGAACCTAGTTGAGTTCTTTTGGGTGCTAGGGATTGATCACCCCTATTTCAAGTTTAAGCAAAATTTAAACATGATGCATGAGGAACAAGCAAAGTCAGACAAGGGCTGATCTGGGGCTGTGACACCCGCCTTGCAATGCCGAAGAAAATCGGCGCACCGGACTCCTCATCATTGAAGCCAGGTTCAGGGGCTACTGGGGGAGTCCTGGACTAAAGGGTCCTCGGGCGTCCAGCCTGTTATCCATGGGCCGAATACTATACCCGTGTCCGGATTGGACTCTTCTTGGCGTGGAAGGCAAGCTTGGCGACCAACTATGAAGATTCCTTCTTATGTAACCGACCCTATGTAACCCTAGATCCCCCTGGTGTCTATATAAACTGGAGGGCGTAGTCCGGATAGCATATACTCATTACCATAGTCATACAGGCTAGACTTCTAGGGTTTAGCCATTACGATCTCGTGGTAGATCAACTCTTGTAACACTCATATTCATCAAGATCAATCAAGCAGGAAGTAGGGTATTACCTCCATAGAGAGGGCCCGAACTTGGGTAAACATCGTGTCCCATGTCTCATGTAACCATCGATCCTAGAAGCACAGTTCGGGACCCCCTACCGAGATCCGCCGGTTTTGACACCGACAGTGAGCATAGAGTGGAGACCCACGCGAGGGAGATGGATCTCTCGGTGGTGTACACCATCGACCCGGCCGTGGTGGACGACTACATCAACAGCGTTGAGTAGTTGCTTGCTCGAGACAAGTACAAGGTGGTCGGCATCGACCTCCAGTACACCACCGGTCGTCCCGGCATAGATCAGAAGGTTGCCATCGCCCAGTTGTGCGTGCGCCATCATGTCCTCATCTACCACTACCGCATGGCCACAGGGCCTTGCGACCGTTTCAACAGGTTTGTCAACAGCACCGACTACAAGTTCGCCACGGTGGAAACCACCAATGATGTAAAAGTGCTCAGTGTTACGGGCTTGACCTGCAAGAACCTTGTCGAAATCCATGACCACTACAGGGTCTGGGGCAGCACGAAGAAGGACTCCCTGGTCGAACTCGCCTCGGCCATCATCGACCCCTACTACGAAAAGATGAAGCAGGATGCCCAGAGAAAAGTCCCCTATCCTGGCACAGGGCCTGGATGCGGAAATGGATGAACCTCACCTCAGGTTCGTGGCCAAGAGAATGTACACATGCTACGAGATGCACAGGCAGATCGTTGACATGAGGAAGTGCCTCGTTACCCAAATCGACGAGCCCGGATCGAGCCACAAGCAGAGCAAGCGTCACAAGAAGTAGATGATGATCATATGATCATTTATGCTAGTTAATCATGCATGCAATATATAGTTTACTTTATTGGTGTGTGGAAATGACATGTGTGTAGTAGCCACCTATGTAATTATGCATGTAATAGTTTTCTTTGGTGTGTGCAAATGCCATGGTTGTAGTAGCCACCTATGTAAGTGGATGTTTAATTTGACTATGCAACCATGTCCTTATAAGTGTGTATATAATGTTGTTGTTCTGTATGCAATCCCATCGCATAACACACACGTCTTATTAGCAGCAACCATTTGTGTTATTATCGGTCTTCGCACACATTTCTGATTACACGCATGTTTGCCGCGTATCACACACATCTTGTTATATTGAACCGTTTCTGTTCTCTTGTCTCAACACAAACAGTTCATCCGAGTCAACCGCATGTCGTATATCACACACACCTTTGATCTAGCTGACCGTTTCTTTTGTCTTGCCTAATCACACACAGTTCATCCGAGTGAACCGTATGTTGTGTATTGCACACACCTTCATCTCACTGCCCGTTTCTTTTGTTCCTCCTCATCGCAAACAGTTAATTGAACTGAACCGTGTGCCCCATATCGCACACGAAACTAAAATCTGAACCATGTTTGATGCATCCTCCATCGCAAATGTTTTGCACCTTTTTTGACGGGTTTTTTACACCACCGTTTGCGATTATTGCATCGCACATAGTTTCATCGAAGGGTCTCTGATCGTAGTGTCGCGTTAGCAGCATCCTGCAATAGTGCATGCTGTTATATTATCAATCTTGGATGTTTTATAATCATTTTATAGTCATTTTATATCATTTTTTGGTACTAACATATTGAAATAGTGCCAAGTGCCAGTTGCTGTTTTTTCCATGTTTTTTACATCGCAGAAAATCAATACCAAACAGAGTCCAAAAGCCACAAAACTTTACGGAGATTTTTTATGGACCGGAAGACACGTAATGGGCCCTGGCTGCGCCTGTGGGGTGCTCTGAGAAGAGCACAACCCATCAGGGCGCGCCAGGAGGCCCAGGCGCGCCCTGGTGGGTTGTGCCCACTGATACGTCTCCAACGTATCTATAATTTTTGATTGTTCCATGCTATTATATTATCTGTTTTGGATGTTTAATGGGCTTTACTAAGCACTTTTATATTATTTTTGGGACTAACATATTTAACCGAAGGCCCAGTGCAAATTGATGTTTTTGCCTATTTCAGTGTTTCGCAGAAAAGGAATATCAAACGGAGTCCAAATGGAATGAAACCTTCGGGAGAGTTATTTTTGGAACAAACGTGATCCAGAGGACTTGGAGTGGACGTCAAGAAAGAAGCGAGTAGGCCACAAGGCAGGGAGGCGCGCCTGCCCCCCGGGCGCGCCCCCCACCCTCGTGGGCCCCTCGCAGCTCCACCGACCTACTTCTTCCTCCTATATATACCCATATACCCCGAAAACAGCCAGGAGCACCACGAAACCCTATTTCCACCACCGCAACCTTCTGTACCCGTGAGATCAGGGCCTTTTCCGGTGCTCCGCCGGAGGGGGAATCGATCACGGAGGGCTTCTTCTTCAACACCCTAGCCTCTCCGATGATGTGTGAGTAGTTTAACACAGACCTTCGGGTCCATAGTTATTAGCTAGATGGCTTCTTCTCTCTCTTTGGATCTCAATACAAAGTTCTCCTCGATCTTCTTGGAGATCTATTCGATGTAATTCTTTTTGCGGTGTGTTTGTCGAGATCCGATGAATTGTGGGTTTATGATCAAGATTATCTATGAACAATATTTGAATCTCCTCTGAATTCTTTTATGTATGATTGGTTATCTTTGCAAGTCTCTTCGAATTATCAGTTTGGTTTGGCCTACTAGATTGATCTTTCTTGCAATGGGAGAAGTGCTTAGCTTTAGGTTCAATCTTGCGGTGTCCTTTCCCAATGACAGCAGGGGCACCAAGGCACGTATTGTATTGTTGCCATCGAGGATAAAAAGATGGGGTTTATATCATATTGCTTGAGTTTATCCCTCTACATCATGTCATCTTGCCGAATGTGTTACTCTGTTCTTATGAACTTAATACTTCTAGATGCATGCTGGATAGCGGTCGATGTGTGGAGTAATAGTAGTAGATGCAGAATCGTTTCGGTCTACTTGGCGCGGACGTGATGCCTATATACATGATCATGCCTAGATATTCTCATAATTATGCACTTTTCTATCAATTGCTCGACAGTAATTTGTTCACCCACCGTAATACTTATGCTATCTTGAGAGAAGCCACTAGTGAAACCTATGGCTCCGGGGTCTATTTTCCATCATATAAGTTGCCAATCTATTTTTACTTTGCAATCTTTACTTTCAATCTATATCATAAAAATACCAAAAATATTTATCTTATTATCTCTACCAGATCTCACTTTTGCAAGTGGCCGTGAAGGGATTGACAACCCCTTTATCGCGTTGGTTGCAAGGTTCTTATTTGTTTGTGTAGGTACGAGGCAACTTGTGTGTAGTCTCCTACTGGATTGATACCTTGGTTCTGAAAAACTGAGGGAAATACTTACGCTACTTTGCTCCATCACCCTTTCCTCTTTAAGGCAAAAACCAACGCAAGCTCAAGAGGTAGCACCCACCTCGGGTGCCCCCCCCCCCCCGACCGCATCTTTGCTCTATAAATACCCCAATATTCCCAAAACCCTAGGGGAGTCGATGAAATATTCATCCAGCCGCCACAGAGTCCAGAACCACCTGATCCAATCTAGACACCATCTCGGATGGGGTTCACCACCTCCATTGGTGCCTCTCCGATGATGCGTGAGTAGTTCTTTGTAGACCTTCGGGTCCGTAGTTAGTAGCTAGATGGCTTCCTCTCTCTCTTTGAATTCTCAATACAATGGTCTCTTGGAGATCCATATGATGTAACTCTTTTGCAGTGTGTTTGTTGGGATCGGTGAACTTTGAGTTTATGATCAGATCTATCATTTTATATCCATGTAAGTATTTGAGTTTCTTTGATCTGTTTTATGCATGATCTCTTATAACCTCGTATTTCTACTTCGATATTTGGGTTTTGTTTGGCCAACTTGATCTATTTATCTTGCAATGGGAAGAGGTGCTTTGTAGTGGGTTCGATCTTACGGTGCTTGATCCCAGAGACAGAAGGGGAACCGACACGTTGATACGTCTCCAATGTATATATAATTTTTGATTGTTCCATGTTGTTATATTATACAGCTTGGATGTTTTATAATCATTTTATAGTCATTTTATATCATTTTTTGGTACTAACCTATTGACATAGTGCCAAGTGCCAGTTGTTTTTTCCATGTTTTTTACATCGCAGAAAATCAATATCAAACAGAGTCCAAATGCCACAAAACTTTATGGAGAATTTTTATGGGCCAAAAGGAACACAACGGGCCCTAGCTGCGCCTGGGGGCGTGCCCCGAGGGAGGCACAACCCACCAGAGCGCGCTGGAGGCCCAAGCGCGCCCTGGTGGGTTGTGCCCACCTCGGGTGCCCCCGGACCGCCTCTTTGCTCTATAAATACCCCAATATTTCTAGAACCCTAGGGGATTTGACGAAATATTCATCCAGCCATCGCAGAGTCCAGAACCACCAGATCCATTCTAGACACCATCTCAGATGGGGTTCACCAGCTCCATTGGTGCCTCTCCGATGATAAGTGAGTAGTTCTTTGTAGACCTTCGGGTCCATAGTTAGTAGCTAGATGGCTTCATCTCTCTCTCTCTCTCTTGGTTCTCAATACAATGGTCTCTTGGAGATCCATATGATGTAACTCTTTTGCGGTGTGTTTGTTGGGATCGATGAACTTTAAGTTTATGGTCAGATCTATCTTTTTATATCCATGAAAGTATTTGAGGTTCTTTGATCTCTTTTATGCATGATCTCTTATAGCCTCGTATTTCTTCTCCGATATTTGGGTTTTGTTTGGCCTACTTGATCTATTTATCTTGCAATGGGAAGATGTGCTTTGTAGTGGGTTCGATCTTACGGTGCTTGATCCCAGTGACAGAAAGGGAACCGACACGTATGTATCATTGCTACTAAGGATAAAAAAGATGGGTTCTATCTCTACATAGATAGATCTTGTATACATCATGTCATCGTTCTTATTGCATTATTCCATTTCTCCATGAACTTAATACACTAGATGCATGCTCGATAGCGGTCGATGTGTGGAGTAATAGTAGTAGATGCAGGCAGGAGTCGGTCTACTAATCTTGGACGTGATACCTATGTAATGATCATTGCCATGGATATCGTCATGAGTATTTGAAGTTCTACCAATTGCCCAACAGTAATTTATTCACCCACCGCTTTGCTATTTTTCTCGAGAGAAGCCACTAGTGAAACCTATGGCCCCCGGGTCTCTTTCTCATATTATTTGCCTTTGCGATCTATTTTCCTTTACTTTTATTTTCAGATCTACTAAACCAAAAACCCAAAAATATCTTGCTGCAATTTATTCTTATTTATTTATTTGGCGTTCGATCTATCAATCTACTACAAATTTTCCTCACGTTTGTTTGCCTATCTTGAGGCGCCGTACCCTGGAAGGGATTGACAACCCCTTTAACACGTCGGGTTGCGAGGATTTGTTATCTATGTGCAGGTGTTATTTACGTTGTGTTGCTTGGTTCTCCTACTGGTTCGATAACCTTGGTTTCATATCTGAGGGAAATACCTACCGCCGTTGTGCTGCATCATCCCTTCCTCTTTGGGGAAATACCGACGTAGCTTCAAGCAACATCAAAAGGAATTTCTAGCGCCGTTGCCGGGGAGGATCTTCAACATATACCAGGTTCCTAATCACAAATCTCATCTCCTCGCAATTTTCTTTATTTTCCATTTGACTCTCATTTTCTTCTCCCCCAGTTCACGAAAAAAATTCGTTTTATTTTCCTCTCTTTTTCCGTTCGCCGTTTTCTCGTCAGATCTATACTTTGCTTGCAATCACGAGTGATTTCGGTATGGCACCAACAGATGATGGCCTTACTCCTAAGATTGGGCGTAGAGGCAATTTGGATGCTAAAACTTTTATCTTGGGGCAAGGGAACGTTATGGGAAAAGAACATATCCAAGAATTTTTCACACGTATGTATCGTTGCTACTAAGGATAAAACAATGGGGTATATCTCTACATAGATAGATCTTGTCTACATCATGTCATCGTTCTTATTGCATTACTCCGTTTCTCCATGAACTTAATACACTAGATGCATGCTGGATAGCAGTCGATGTGTGGAGTAACAGTAGTAGATGCAGGCAGGAGTCGGTCTACTAATCTTGGACGTGATGCATATGTAATGATCATTGCTTGGATATCGTCATGAGTATTTGAAGCTCTATCAGTTGCCCAACAGTAATTTGTTCACCCACCGTTTGCTATTTTTCTCGAGAGAAGCGACTAGTGAAACCTACGGCCCCCGGGTGTCTTTATCATAGTATTTGCCTTTGCGATCTATTTTCCTTTGCTTTTAGTTTCAGATCTATTAGACTAAAAACACAAAAATACCTTGCTGAAATTTATTCTTATTTTTTTGGCGTTCGATCTATAAATCTACTACAATTTATCTCACATCCATTTGCCTATCTTGAGGCGCCGTACCCGGAAGGGATTAACAACCCCTTTAACATGTCGGGTTGCGAGGATTTGTTATCTGTGTGCAGGTGATGTTTACATTGTGTTGCTTGGTTCTCCTGCTGGTCCGATAACCTTGGTTTCACATCTGAGGGAAATACCTACCACTGCTCTGCTTCATCATCCCTTCCTCTTTGGGGAAATACCGACGTAGCTTCAAGCCACATCAAAAGGAATTTCTAGCTCCGTTGTCGGGGAGGACCTTCAACATTACTAGGTTCCTAATCACAAATCTCATCTCCTCGCAATTTACATTATTTGCCATTTGCCTCTCGTTTTCCTCTCCCCCACTTCACAAAAATTTGCTGTTTTATTCGCCCCTCTTTTTCCATTCGCCGTTTTCTTGCCGGATCTGTTTTTGTGTGCAATTTTGTTTGCCGTTATTATCATCATGGATAGTTCTTCCTCTATTCCGTGCACTCCCGAGAACGAAGTTCTCAACTTTAAACAAAGGGGAGGAGAAAATTTGAAAGATGCTTGGTATAGAATTTGCAATGCTCATAATAGATCTATCGGAAAGCAATCTACCGTTGTTCTTCTTTGTTGTTTTTATGTGGGCATCACCACTTGGTATAGATTCGTCCTTGATACGATTACCAGTGGAAATTTCTTGATGTGTCCCTATCTTAATGCTTTTAATGCTATGGGAAATTTAGTAGGGTCACCACCTCTTATGATTAATGAAACAACTTTGACTCTTGAGCATGTCATGGAAAGATTAGATGCTATTGAAAAGAAAATGCTTACTGAAGAGCATATTGAAAATCTGGATAAAAAGATGCATAATTTTACCACTAAAATTGGGACAAAAGAGGCGGAAGTTTTTAAGTTGCTAAAAGAAAAGGGAACTATAATTCATGAAAGAATTGAAGAGAGCCCGTATCGGATTGATAAACTGGAAGAAATCTTTAGTAATTTGAGTACAGCCTTTGCTTCCGCTAAAATTGTTGAGAAAACTCCTGTAAAAATTGGCAAAACTACCCAAAACACTAAGAGCAACGGTGCAACTTCTAGTAAAGAGGATCTTAAGATGATTAGTATCCACCCAGATTATGTTGAAGTTATAAGAGATCCCTTGGGCAAAAATGAATTCTTCAAAATTGTTCCTAGAAGTTTTGTCATGGAAAATCTTTATGCTAAATCCTTGAAGAATTCTAAGTGTTTGATTCAAGAGTTGAACAAAGATGACAAAACTTTGATCCTTGCTTTATGCATAGCTAAGGGCGTAAAACTATAGCGCTTGTTGGGAGGCAACCCAATGAATAAAATTTATTTTTGCTTTTTGCTTTATGTTCTTGAGTGTTAGCACAATTATGCTACTGTTATGATTGTGTTTTTTTATGTTTTAATTGGTTTTTGTGTCAAGTAAAGCCTTTAGGATCTTCTTGGGTGATAGTTGTTTTATCTTGCTGAAAAAACAGAAACTTTTGCACTCACGAAATTAATTCTCATTTTTACTAGAGAATGATAAAATACCCATTCCTTTGGCAGTAGATCAATATAGAAATTTCTTAGGACGTCCTAATTTTTTAGAATTGTTGGAGTAAAGAAGTATTAAATAGTCAGATTGCTACAAACTGTTCTGTCCTGACAGATTCTGTTTTCTTTGCGTTGTGTGCTTATTTTGATGGCTCTATGGTTTTCTTTGATGAGTTTTTGCCATAGAAAACTTGGAATACAGTAGATATAATGCAAGAACAAAATATGAATTGGTTTGATAGAGCACCTATAGTAGTGATTTCTTTTTCTTATAGTAACTGATCTCACGAAGGTTTTGTTGAGTTTTGTGTGATTGAAGTTTTCAAGTTTTGGGTTATCTTACGATGGATGAACGAATAAGGAGTAAGAAGAGCCTAAGCTTGGGGATGCCCCGGCATCCCCCGCTATTATCCAAAAGAGAGCAAGAAACTAAGCTTGGGGATGCCCCTGAGTAGCATCCCCTCTTTCTTCTAATGACCATCGGTATTTTACTCGAAGCTATATTTTTATTCGTCACATACTATGTGTTTTGCTTGGAGCATCTTATATGATATGAGTCTTTTCTTGTTTTATTTTGTGTTTTAAGTCTTGATTCCTTGATGGACACTCCTATTTTAGAGAACCAAAATTATGTCATGACTTGTTAGAATTGCTCTCTATGCTTCACTTAAATTTTTTTATGAGCTATGGACTTGCTCTAGTGCTTCACTTATATCTTTTTGAGCACGGTGTGCTTTAGTATTTTTGAAGAAATGATCTCTTACTTCACTTAGATTTATTTAAGAGTTAGTAAAATTTTCAAGAAATTGTCGCTTTCTTCACTTAAATTAATTTGAGAGAAGGAAAGAAATATTATGCTCATGATCTTCACTTAAATTTGTTTGAGCTTGTCAAAAGCAACACATAAAAATTAGTCCCAAAGTGATAGATATCCAAGAAGGATATAATAAAAACTTTCATGAAGATCATTGGACAAAATAAACTTGATTCTTAGTAATAGTTTTGAGATATGATGATATGATATGTGAGTTATGTTGATGAGTAATTATGCTTTAGTAAGAATATGGGATTTTTATTTCTGTGCCCCTGGTTCCTTAGCTCTACTCATTCATCCCCACTCTGTTAACTTTTGCTCACTTTTCCCCACTCCCTTTCCCGAAACCCTCAGAACAGGTTATAACGGACGTTGCCATCGGGTCAATGCCTTTGACCGTTAACTCTGACGAGTGGGGCCGTGTATACGTGGGCGCATGCAAGACTGCGGTCGTGGGGTAGCACGTGTCCATGGACATGCCTGAAACGTCCCATCATATAAAGAGGGGCAACCACCTCCATCGCCCTACCATTTTCCCCCAAATCCCCTCCCTGCTGCATCGTCTTCCTCTCCCCCATCGGCTCGTCTCGCTCTCCTCCACTGCCTCCACCGCATCGTCTCGCTTTCCCCCACCACATCCTCTTCCTCACCTTCATCGCCTCCATCTATCAGATGGCCGAAGCTCGTGGCGACGCCGGCGCAGCGGCCAAAGATGCGGATGGAGCTGCAGGGTCAGGGCGCGATGACCGCGGATGTCAGCGACGTCCACAGCGGTGCGGGGAAACTCGCAACCACTGCGGATGTGGCGGGCTCTGGCCCATCACTGCAGAAGGTGACGGTGTCGAGCGGCGCAATCCATCCCGATGCCCCCGATGCGCCGCCTGCCGTCGAGCAGCAGGTATTTGCACTTGCTTAGCTTGTAGAGTTAGTTGCTCCCTAGTTGCATTGATTAGATTGTGATTCATACGGTAGTTCAGATGGTTAGAGTAGTTGGTTTGGAGGATGGGCTGGGTTTTTTTGTAAGGGTTGGGGGGATGGGGGTTTTTGGACTAGGGTTTGTTGGATAAATTCGTTGCAAAAATGCTAGATGTTGTGAACTATGATTTTAGGTGCTGCAATGATTGGGGTTTTTAGATTTGGATAAATTCATTGCAAAGATGCTAGATGTTGTGAATAGATGCACGCTTATTAGATTTGTTTTTAGTGCTCATAGATTGGGATTTTTAATGCTACTCAGATTTGTTGCCTTAGATTGGGTCCCTATTAGATTTGTTTTTGAATGCTACTCAGATTGGGGTTTTGAATGTCATATGCCCAAATGAAATCCATTGATTAAGAAGTTAGTTATGTTTAGAATCACAATCCTACCGTATGAATCACAATATAAATTTGAATGTCATAACCAAAAGTAACCCTTGATTCATTATTATATAAATTTGTCCACAATATGTAGTTATATTAGCTCTCTTGTTCAATTTGTGTGCATGACAATGGAAATGCAAAACAATGATCATAGTATATTGGGAGTATATTAGCCCTATGATCAATGTGTCATGTGTGCATATCTAAATTTTCAATTGGCTTCCGTATTTACTAGTTATGGATGTAATTGTATGTTCAGGAGGATGATGGTTGGGGGTAGAAAGAGGAAGCTGGCCCAGTATGACCCATATGATCCAAAGGCAAGTGATGATGAAGAATATGAGGTAAGCCTACTTGAAATTTAGATTGTTCATTTAGTTCCTTTGACATAGTGTATCCATGAATCTATAATGTATTAATGTAACTCATTCATGTGTGCAGCATGATTCTGGAGATGAAGTGTACAAGGGCAATGTCACATCCTTCACAACCAAGGAAGTGGTGAAGATCAAGGCCAAGGGAGTTGCTTCCTTCTACAACCGCAAGACCAAGAAGTGGCACTGCCCCTACTGCACCACCAAGCCAAAACCAAGGGATGGCCGCTTCGATCACCTTCTGTCTCATGCGGAGGATGTAGCGATTCGCGGGGAGGGCTACATGATCAGGGGGCAGCATGCCGCCCTCGCGAAGGCCCTGACTCCAGCGTGATGTGATCGATGATGTGATGCTGTGAACTGAATCTTTAAGTTTATCTGTTGGGTTACTTTCAGTTTGTTGAACTGAATCTCATTGGTTATGGTTTGTTGAATTGAATTTAGTTTTTCATGAATTTGGTTATGGTTGGCTATGTTGATGCTAGTAATCTGGTTGCTATCTATATTTGTATGTCCTTAAATTTGCATGTGGTATATTTGTCTGTCCTGAATCTATGGTTAGTTATGTTTAGATGTTGTGAACTATGATTTTAGGTGCTGCAATGATCACACATTTTGTGTAGGAAATCAAACATGCTCCAAATAAGATCGTCTAAACCTTGGCAAACCTGGACAATATAAATTCAAGAAAATGCAAAAAACAAGTAAAACCTTGGCAAACTATCTATGTTTCTATAGGAGATCATGTGTGCAAAATTTGAAGTGATTTAGAGGAGGTCAAATAAATTTGAATTTGAGAAATGTGCTCCAAATGAGCTCCCAGGCTAGGGTAAACAGCCCATTTGTAATCAAGTTTTTTTGGACCTACTCTAAATGAGCCAAATGTTTTTTTATTAACACATATTCACTTTCCATAGTGTAGATTTGAAGTCTCACTATTTTTTGAATTAATCTTCATATTTTTACATTTTCTTTTGAAAACATATGCTTTAATATAAAAACTATTAAAAACACATTTGAAATATGAAAATGGAAAACTAACTTCAGATCCTTCTTATTCACTTTGAAATAAAGCTTTGGTGATTTTTTTTATTTTTTTATTTTTCAAAAACAGAAGGTAACCCTACCTCCTCTCCTTGAACTCTATGAAATCATGTACATGATAGCTCATATGTGTGAAGGTTTTCTCATGAAAATGACCATAGACCAAGTTTATTATTTTTGGTTGGTAACATGTCACATAAGAAAACATTGTGCCAAGTTTTATGTTTTTTTTGATTTTTTAAAATTAATGGTGCTCATTTGACCTCGATCGTGCCAGCTAGGGTTTTTTCATGAAAATGACCATAGACCAAGTTTAGTATTTTTCCTCGTTAGTTTGTCTTATAAAACGACGAACGGCGAAGGTTTCATATTTTTCGATTTTTTTAAATTAGTTATGCTTAGTCCAAGCCTTCGAAACCCCGTTGACCATCTCAAAACCCCTCTAAACCCCACGGGGATTCGCCTGACCCTTGCTCCCAACGTCAGCCGTCCGATCATACCCTCGCACCAAGCGACAACCCTCGGATCTGGTCTTCTAGAAGGAATTAGGTGGGCTGGCTGCGTGTAGGCTCCACGTCGTTGGATCACAAGGACGGCTCCGCATCGTTGGATCGTGGGGCGATCCGCGAGAGGCGATCCTATTGGTTGTGCTCGGCTGCTCGCCCACCACTGACTCCGCGAAAAAAAAATGTTGTTATTGGGCCCAAAAGGAAACCAAGCTTTGGTTGGGCTGTCGAATTGCGTCATTTTTTTGCATCGTTTGCTCTGTTTTTTATGGACGTGCTGGCTCTGTATTTTTTTGCATCGTTTGAAATCAATTGACATTTTGTAGCAAAATTTTTGTTCTATACAAATGCAAAGTGACCAAATTTTTAAGGGCCAAATTTATTTTTATCATGCAAAATGGCCACAAACTATTCAAAAAATGTCTCTTTTTGTTCATATAATATATATGATCATGGATTCCCATGTGTGCAATTAGCTTCTTTTTCTTCTTCTTTTTCAAACCACTGTTTCCCACGCGTGTACACTCTCGATGCTGTGGTGGGTTTGAAAACGGGCTACTTCACACATTTGACCCCGTTATTGCCACGGCCAAATAACACGTAGCACTACGGCTATTTAAGCCACCCTCTGCCTCTGCCATCCCTCATCCATCTCCCATCCTCTCTGCCATCTACCCTTCTTGCTCTTCGACCACTTCTCCTTCTTCTAGCACATCCTTACCCATGCAGTACACCGGACCAACCTACCACTTCCCACCCACCGTGCCAGAGATGCTTTACCCTCCTGGCGTGTACGTTGAGCGCACACTATGTGTGTGGGGGATATCAAGGTGGAGGACCGCAATGAACTTCACCGAGTTATTCCACCTATGCGTCCGGCTACCACCACCTCCCACTGGGATCTCCAAGGATGTTCTGTGTCGAGGAGGTCATCCAAAACGGGGTGGTGGTTGCTCTCCTTGCCCACTTCACCAACACAGTCGACGCCTTCTTCCTCCTCGGCCGAGTGTTTGGTGTGGCTGCGAGTTCATCGCTTTCACCACCCACAACATGTTCACGGAGTACACCAACATCTTCCCCACCGCATCACGCATGCACACTCTTCCGTACCCCATCGACAACGGCCCAGAGGAGCTGTGAAGGGCGCCCGGAGGAGGAGTGAGGTGGAGAAGGCGGCGTCTAGGGTTCTAAACCCTCTATATATTTTTCTTTTTTTAGTCTATGTTATGTTAAGTTGTAATTGAACTATGTTGGAGATGCCATGGGCTTGTTGGCCCTTTTATCAAGTTCTATTATTAAGTTTTCTATCTATTCTATTATGAAGTTCTTCCTAGTTACAACTATGTGATTGTGCTATGGGCTTGTTGGCCCTATCTACATGTTTGTTGATTGTTTTCTTAGAGAGCTCGCTTTGTTAGTAACCACCTAGTGCATGCAGCCACAACAAACCCTTCTTTCTTTACACAAGCCACAAATATGTAGCCACCTAGCTAGTGCATGCAGCCACAACATATTTGTTCAATTTATTTGTCATAGCAAAACGGGTGCAGATGCGAGTGGATCAAAAAGGCTGCAACTGACCGTAAAAAACAATGCTCTAAATCAAGGAGACAAGCATGCGAGAAGAGAGGAACCATCGGTAGTGACCGCCGTTGCATCCGTGGCGGCTGGCGTGCACGAAAGCGGCTCGGTTAGTGCATCGTGGCGGCACGCATCAGCGCATGCAGGCTCGGTCGGTGCATCATGGCGGCGTGCATCGACGCATGCAGGCATGCTTGTTGGGTGCATTCATAGCAGGCTTTTGTCGTGGCGGCACGCACAGGCGTTTAATGCAAGGGACGACCCAACGAAACCACAGCCCAACGGTCGAACAACTACACTGCCCAACGCAGCCCCACTCATCAGAGTTAACGGTCAAAGCACTGACCCGGCGGCGACATCCGTTGTGACCTCTTCTGTGGGTTTCAGGCAAGGGAGTGGGGAAAACTGAGCAAAAATTAAGAGCGTGGGGATGAATGAGTAGAGCTAAGGAACCAGGGGCACAGATGTAAAAAAACCCTAAGAATATTGGTGTTAAGGTTGGTGATTCCCTATGAAACCACGAAAGTCAATAATTATGCAATGAAATTATATCCTACTTGTGGTGCATTATTCGGTGTTAATTATGCTTAATGCTCGCTTATGAGATTATCCCTTTCTTGGTTGGTCGCTTCTCAATCTTTTGCTAGCCTTCATTTTGCACTAAGTATGATCTCTACTTGTGCATCCAAAAACCTTTAACCCAGTTTTGCCACATGAGTCCACTATATCTACCTATATGCGGTATTCTTTTGCCGTTCTAAGAAAATTTGTGTGTACCATCTCTAATTTTCAAAATGAACTTCTCTTTTGTGTGTTCGTTTCGCTCGCGGGGCGGTGAGGGGTGGCTAATATTTTCCATGCTAGATGTGTTATTCTCAAGATGAGTGTCTATTCACTTGTCATTGCACGAGAGTAAGGCAAAGGTATTAGGGATGCCCAGTCCCGAAATGAAAAATGAATTTACTTTGTGTTGTCAAATAATAAATTCCTTGGAAAGTGTTGGTATGGAGGGCAACCATGGATACGGCTAGCCATGGAAAGTGAAAGTATGGTTGAAAAAGGAATAAACTTTATTTTCTGTTTGAGAACCGCCTATGATATATCTAAGCATGGAAATAAAGGAAATATGCCCTATAGGCAATAATAAAGTTTTTATTTATATTTCCTTATATCATGATAAATGTTTATTATTCATGCTAGAATTGTATTAACCGGAAACTTAGTACATGTGTGAATACATAGACAAAATAGAATGTCCCTAGTATGCCTCTACTTGACTAGCTCGTTAATCAAAGATGGTTAAGTTTCCTAACCATAGACATGTCTTGTCATTTGATGAACAGGATCACGTCATTAGAGAATGATGTGATGGACAAGACCCATCCGTTAGCTTAGCATAATGATCGTTTAGTTTTATTGCTATTGCTTTCTTCATGACTTATACATGTTCCTCTGACTATGAGATTATGCAACTCCCGAATATCGGAGGAACACCTTGTGTGCCATCGAACGTCACAACATAACTGGGTGATTATAAATATGCTCTACAGGTGTCTCCGATGGTGTTTGTCGAGTTGGCATAGATAGATATTAGGATTTGTCACTCCGTGTATCAGAGAGATATCTCTGGGCCCTCTCGGTAATGCACATCACTATGAGCCTTGCAAGCAATGTGACTAATGAGTTAGTCACGGGATGATGCATTACGGAACCAGTAAAGAGACTTGCCGGTGACGAGATTGAACTAGGTATGATGATACCGACGATCGAATCTCGGGCAAGTAACATACCGATGACAAAGGGAACAACGTATGTTGTTATGCGGTTTGACCGATAAAGATCTTTGTAGAATATGTAGGAGCCAATATGAGCATCCAGGTTCCGCTATTGGTTATTGACCGGAGATCTGTCTCGTTCATGTCTACATAGTTCTCGAACCGTAGGGTCCGCACACTTAACGTTCCATGACGATTTGTATTACGAGTTATGTGATTTGATGTACTGAAGTTTGTTCGGAGTCACGGATGAGATCACGGACATGACAAGGAGTCTCGAAATGATCGAGACATAAAGATTGATATATTGGACCATGTTATTCGGACACCGAAAGTGTTCCGGATAGTTTCGGGTAAAAACGAAGTGCTGGAGGGGTTACCGGAACCCCCCGAGGGAACTAATGGGCCACCATGGGCCTTACTGGAGAGAAAGGAGGGCTGCTAGGGCAGGGCCCCCCTTAGCAGTCCGAATTGGACAAGGGAAGGGGGGCGGCACCCCCTTTCCTACTCCCTCTCCCTCTCCTTCCTTCCCCCTCTCTCCCTTTTGGTGGAATCCTACTAGGACTAGGAGTCCTAGTAGAAATCCCCTATTGGGCGCGCCCTAGGGGCCGGCCGGCCCTCCCCTCCTCCCTCCTTTATATATGTGGGGAGGGGGGCACCCTAAAACACACAAGTTGATCTTTTAGCCGTGTGCGGTGCCCCCCACAGTTACACACCTCGGTCATATCGTCGTTGTGCTTAGGCGAAGCCCTGCGCCGGTAACTTCATCATCATCGTCGCCACGCTGTCGTGCTGACGGCACTCTCCCTCGGCCTCAACTGGATCAAGAGATCGAGGGACGTCATCGAGCTGAACATGTGCTGAACATAGAGGTGTCGTACGTTCAGTGCTTGGTTCGGTTGGATCACGAAGACGTTCGACTACATCAACCGCGTTACTAAACGCTTCCGCTTTCGGTCTACGAGGGTATGTAGACACACTCTCCCCTCTCGTTGCTATGCATCTCCTAGATAGATCTTGCGTGATCGTAGGAAATTTTATGAAATACTACGTTCCCCAACAGTGGCATCCGAGCCAGGTCTATGCGTAGATGTTATATGCACGAGTAGAACACAAAGAGTTGTGGGCGATAATAGTCATACTGCTTACCAGCAATGCCATACTTTGATTCGGCAGTATTGTTGGATGAAGTGGCCCAGACCGACATTACATGATTGCGTTCATGAGACTCGTTCTACCGACGTGCTTCGCACACAGGTGGCTAGTGGGTGTCTGTTTCTCCAGCTTTAGTTTAATCGAGTTTGACTACGCCCGGTCCTTGTTGAAGGTTAAAAAAGCACACTTGACGAAAAATCGTTATGGTTTTGATGCGTAGGTAAGAACGATTCTTGCTAGAAGCCCGTAGCAGCCACGTAAAACTTGCAACAACAAAGTAGAGGACGTCTAACTTGTTTTTGCAGGGCTTGCTGTGATGTGATATGGTCAAGACGTGATGATATATAAATTGTTGTATGATATGATCATGTTTTGTAACAGTTATCGGCAACTGGCAGGCCATATGGTTGTCGCTTTATTGTATGAAATGCAATCGTCATGTAATTACTTTACTTTATCACTAAGCGGTAGCGATAGTCGTAGAAGCAATAGTTGGCGAGACAACAATGATGCTACGATGGAGATCAAGGTGTCAAGCCGGTGACGATGGTGATCATGACGGTGCTTTGGAGATGGAGATCAAAGGCACAAGATGATGATGGCCATATCATATCACTTATTTTGATTGCATGTGATGTTTATCCTTTATGCATCTTATTTTGCTTAGTACAGCGGTAGCATTATAAGATGATCTCTCACTAGATTTCAAGGTATTAGCATTCTCCCTGAGTATGCACCGTTGCTACAGTTCGTCGTGCCGAGACACCATGTAATGATCAGGTGTGATAAGCTCTACGTCCATCTACAATGGGTGCAAGCCAGTTTTGCACACACAGAATACTCGAGTTAAACTTGACGAGCCTAGCATATGCATATATGGCCTCGGAACACTGAGACCGAAAGGTCGAGCGTGAATCATATAGTAGATATGATCAACATAGTGATGTTCACCATTGAAAACTACTCTATCTCACGTGATGATCGAACATGGTTTAGTTGATATGGATCACGTGATCATTTAGATGACTAGAGAGATGTCTATCTAAATGGGAGTTCTTAAGTAATATGATTAATTGAACTTTAATTTATCATGATCTTAGTACCTGATAGTATTTTGCATGTCTATGTTGTTGTAGATATATGGCCCATGCTACTTTTCCTTTGAATTTTAATGCATTCCAAGAGAAAGCTAAGTTGAAAGATGATGGTAGCAACTACACGGGCTGGGTCCGTAACTTGAGGATTATCCTCATTGCTGCACAGAAGAATTACGTCCTGGAAGCACCGCTAGGTGCAAAGCCCACTGCAGGAGCAACACCAAATGTTATGAACGTCTGGCAGAGCAAAGCTGATGACTACTCATAGTTTATTGTGCCATGCTTTACGGCTTAGAATCAGAACTTCAACAATGTTTTGAAGGTCATGGAGCATATGAGATGTTCCAGGAGTTGAAGTTAGTATTTCAAGCAAATGCCCGAATTGAGAGACATGAAGTCTCCAATAAGTTCTATAGCCGCAAAATGGAGGATAATAGTTCTGTCAGTGAACATATACTCAGAATGTCTGGGTACCACAACCACTTGACTCAACTGGGAGTTAATCTTCTTGATGATAGTGTCATTGACAGAGTTCTTCAATCACTGCCACCAAGCTACAAAAGCTTCGTGATGAACTATAATATGCAAGGGATGGATAAGACAATTCCCGAGCTCTTCGCGATGCTAAAGGCTACAGAGGTAGAAATCAAGAAGGAGTACCAAGTGTTGATGGTTAACAAGACCACTAGTTTCAAGAAAAAAAGGCAAAGGGAAGAAGGGGAACTTCAAGAAGAATGGCAAGCAAGTTGCTGCTCAAGTGAAGAAGCCCAAGCACTACAAAAAAAGACACTTCCGTAATGATACGTGTTTGTCACAATAGGTCACGTTTTCTGTCATGCATGTACATCCATGACGATTTTATGACAGAATCAAGATAGTCATACCTGTACTGTCGTAGAAGTGTCCCATGACATTACCAAAATTATCATTCGGAAGTGTTCACTTCCATGAAGATAAATGCCGCGTCATGGAAGTGCTTTCATCAAGGGTGACCGACACGTGGCATCCACCGTAACGGGTCGTCGTTGAGCTAACGGGTCCGGTTTTGGATCCGATAACCCGCTAACAGCCACGACCAATGACGATTTTCCACGTGTAAAATTCTCATTGGCCGACGGAACCACATGTCAGCTCCGCGTCGGCACAGGTGTCACTCATCCAATGGGCAAGATGCACCTATGATATGTTGACACGTGGACCGGCCCAAAAGTGGCCCATAAAGATTAAATGGGCCGGCCCAACTAAAGGCCCATGAGATTTCGCCGACCATAATGGGCCGGCCCAGCTAAAGGCCCACGAGATTTCGCCGACCATAATGGACCGGCCTAGCTAAAGGCCCACAAGATTTTGAGGACACTAATGGGCCGGCCCGTTAACAGGCTGTCATGTTTTGGGCCAAATGCCAACCCATATTTGATCCAGTCCATTAACAGCCTGCCACGTTCCAGGCCCAATAAAGGCCCATATGAGATCCGGCCCGTTAAAAGCCTACCACGTTCTGGGCCAAATTACGGCCCAGATCAGATCCGTCCCTTTAAGAGGCTTTGGGCTAAATTATGGCCCATATCAGATTTGGCCCGTCAACTGGAAGCTATGCTTTTGGGCCCACTTGCTAAAGGACCATTTAGTAGTTCAGCCTGATATTAGTTTCGGCCTGTTAAAGGCATGTTTAACATTTTGGCCCTATATTTATTTCAGCCTGTTAAAAGCCCGTCATATAGTTGGGCCTAACTATGGCCCGGTTTGCATCCGGCCTGCTCACAGCTGATAATCTGATTGGGCCAAACAAGGACCGAGACAATTTTGGCATGTTAACGGCTCGTGATGTGATTGGCACAATCATGGTCCGGGGTCTATTTCGGCCTGCTGCCGGCCCTTGAGCTGTTCGGCACATTTGAGGTCCAACCTACTTTTCAGCCTCCTAAAAGTCCATTGAGTTTTCTTGCGAAAATAGGGCCGGCGGTTTACTCAGCCTATTAGAGCCCCAAATCTACTAGTGGGCCAGTTTACATTTAGGCCTGTTAACGGACCGATTATGTAGTGATTTGCATGATGGCCCAATTATGTACCGTAATTTTACGGTTTGGCCGGTTTACTGCGAAGACATGATATATATATATATACAGTAAAATAATTGCAGCATCGTGAATAAGAAAAAACCTAGACTATACAATAAAGAAATTATAGCATATTACATCCACTGGGCATCAAAGTTCGCCACTATGATAATAAAGCACAAGCAGACAATAGATTACGTACACTAGGCATCAAAGATCGCCACCAGTGCAAATAACCACGCCGAGAAAATAATATACAAAACCGACAACACTTCAATAGAGTTCAAGAAAGGTTAGCCATGCTCGGGAGTTGCAGCGCAAGCAGCTGAGCAAGCTGATGAGACTGCGCTTGTTTGACACTTATATCCTCCTCACTCTGAAAGATAAACAAGCAGACAGATGACATGTTTTGCGCATATAAGTATCAGTGCTGACAATTCATCACATTTCTTACTGACGAATAAAGTGACACAGTTTAAAATAGCATTAACACAATATGGTATTGTTCAGGTTAAGACATGGCAGAAATGACATTGTGAAGGAGTTGGTAGCTTCACGACACCACTGGATTACAGATCAAAAACTCATAAGTATCAATGGTTAGTGTGCTATCAATTTATCCCATTTTAGATTGGCCAATAAAGAGACGGTTTAAATAATAGTAGAATGATATGACATTGTTCATAGTTAAGACATTGCAGAATATGACATTGTGTTGTAGTGGGTAGGTTCACCACACCACTGGATTACGGATCAAGAACAGAAGCATACATGCAGTGCAAAAGAAGATCACTTGCTCTGTATAGTTTAATTTACATGGTATGAAGAAGGAACTTGGTTGTACAACTGATAACTTAAATTGAGAAGGACCAACTTTTGTTTATGAACTACATAATAAACTTTAAACATGCAATTTAATGCAAACACCAAAAATAAACAGTTGTTCCAGTGATGCCTGGCCAAATATACACAACAAAGTTTGAAGGCTTGAGAAGGACAAACTTACATTATTGGTGAAGACAGGCTCTATAAAGCCCTTGTCCATGCTGAGGGGGGGGATTCAAGAAGGTTACCACATAATCTTCTTCATAAGCATTGCCTTTATTCTACATTTTGTAAAGAGTAAATATAGATGTGATAATATAAGAAAAAATGGAGAATATTTAAGATAAGATGAAGAGTGATGCTACATAACCAAGTAGCTATAAAAGTAAGTACAACGTACAGGCAAAAGGTACATCCAAGAGCAATGCAGAGATAAACTTCTTCAGGACCATCGGTGTTATCCAACCTTATGGTAAGAGTAAATATAGATCTGATGCGTAGAAAATGGAGGGCAAAGGAAAATAAGCTGCGGAGTGATGGTACATGAACAACTACCTGTCAATATAAGTACACTGATAAAGGAAAGCATGTACTTACAAGAACAATGCAGAGCTAAAAAATTTCATTGGCATTGGATATATTCTACACTAATGTAGCCATTCATATAGATCAGATAATTTGGAGCGAACAATTGATAAGCAAGCTATCATGCAGACTCCTGTCACATAATGAACCAGGTATGAATGCAAGTACAATGATACAGGACAACAGGTACTAACAAGAGCAAAGCAGCGGGCAGCATATTTGTGATATCATGTCGTTCTTTTCAAACCGGAATTCTTCTTCGAGTTGATTTCCTGCAAAAAAGATCCGTAAGGCACATGCAAAAAAGTAGAAGTTCAAATTGTCATGTGATATCATAGACAATACCTCATCCTAGGAACGAGTTTTTCCATTCAATGTCTTCTAAATTTAGCACAGGAGACTTCACCAGAAATTTGTTTATAGACTTCCCATCAAAGTGTGATTTCCTCAGGTAACACCGATACTGCTGCAATGCTTCCTTGAAAAGCGCAAGCAAGCTTTGCTCGTCATGACTATCCAGATTGACCCTCGCCTACTTACAACAATGTAATGAAAATCATTGATGTGTTCAATCAGCAGAAAATAGGAAAATAATCACCATGAATAATAGCACTTACACGTAAGTGGGACAGGAAGATGTGAAAATGGTGTTTGTCTTCACTATAATCTTCCCATGATGGGAATATATGCACATAGTCCCTAACAAAATTGAAAGCATTGTCTTTAAAACTAGGAATAACTGGAATGGGGTTCCAATCTGCAGGAATTGGCCGTCTCTGCAGTTGGGATAGGTCTTCGGCCGGTGGACTTGCTGTACTTTTTGCTGGAGTGGGATTTTTCTGTGGTACGGCTGGTGATATGGCAACTGAAATAGGCATACCTTTTGCTGGAGTGCAGGTCCTGTGTGGTGGGGCTAGTTGTGTGGCCAGTGAAGTATGGGTATAGTCTGCTGGAGTCGGCCCTACGTTTTGTGTTACTGGTTGTACAACCAAAATAAGTGGGGTGCTGTCTGATTTCTCCGGCACCACCACGTTTTCCAGGGACTTTGCTGGTGCTCCTTCAGGTTCGGCAATCACCCTCTTTATTTTTTATATTTGATGCACAAGAACTGCATTTGAGTGGGAAAACATGGTATGATGACAGATGGAATATCTATTGATAATGGATGGGCATGGCATCTTGACATATATGATGATTGAGCTAAGCAGATGGCGGTGCAACAAAGTATAAGAAATGCAAGACAACATATGCAAGATACGCGCAATCAATAAAACCTTGCCAAATTAGAACAGGCACCTTGATGGGTGAACAGGACAGGCCATCTGCCTTTGACTCCTCGAGGTTAGAATAGTCATTAGGATCATATTCTAAACAAGAATCTACAGGTGGGGAGCGTATGAGTCTCATTGCATCCAGAATGGCACTCAATGCCTTGGTGCCAATTTTGTAAGTTATTACAGTGTTCCACGATATTCTTCTGATGCGCGGATTTTGATATTCACTATAATTATGTATAATATCTGAGAACCATGAAAACATAAATAGTAGTGAGATTATCTTTGTAATGCAGAGGATATTCTAATATAGGGGTGCCCCTGTAAACCCTTGTGTGCTATCACTGGATTCTGATGAGAGAGCTCATGTGTGCTGTAATATGGTGCATGCATTAATATAATTTGGAACAAGTACACAAAAATAGGTTCCAGAAGTAAGGATAGTTGGCAGATGATAGGTTCATAATATACTGTATAGAGAGTTTATTGCCAAACCATGATAACAAGAGCACACAGCAACTAGGCAGATCGTAGTGTACATAAAAGGGGTACACCATAACCACGATATATAAATCAGGATAGTGGAACTGGCTGGAAAATGCAGTGTTGAATTGCTGCTACTAATTGAAAGCCTATCGATCACGTACATGCCAACTCTATCAGCTGTTGACTACAGATGTTCCTGCGCCCCTTCCGGACAAGGAACATACTATACGTACTAAATACAGAATAACAAAAGAGGAACATGTTAAAGAACAGAAGAGGAAGCATATTCTTGAGGTTCCGCTTCATAGACTGAGATCTGATAGATATGATAAGATAATATTTTTGGTATTTTTATGATAAAGATGCAAAGTAAAGAAAGCAAAATAAAAACGGCGCCAGAAATAGCTTGTTGTCGGGAGATTAAATATGATGGAAAATAGACCCGGGGGTCATAGGTTTCACTAGTGGCTTCTCTCAAGAGCATAAATATTACGGTGGGTGAACAAATTACTGTTGAGCAATTGATAGAATTGAGCATAGTTATGAGAATATCTAGGTATGATCATGTATAGGCATCACGTCCGAGACAAGTAGACCGACTCCTGCCTGCATCTACTACTATTACTCCACACATCGACCGCTATCCAGCATGCATCTAGAGTATTAAGTTCATAAGAACAGAGTAACGCTTTAAGCAAGATGACATGATGTAGAGGGATAAACTCATGCAATATGATATAAACCCCATCTTGTTATCCTCGATGGCAACAATACAATACGTGCCTTGCTGCCCCTATTGTCACTGGGAAAGGACACCGCAAGATTGAACCCAAAGCTAAGCACTTCTCCCATTGCAAGAAAGATCAATCTAGTAGGCCAAACCAAATTGATAATTCGAAGAGACTTGCAAAGATAACCAATCATACATAAAAGAATTCAGAGAAGATTCAAATATTGTTCATAGATAAACTTGATCATAAACCCACAATTCATCGGTCTCAACAAACACACCGCAAAAGAAGATTACATCGAATAGATCTCCACAAGAGAGGGGGAGAACATTGTATTGAGATCCAAAAGAGAGAAGAAGCCATCTAGCTAATAACTATGGACCCGAAGGTCTGAGGTAAACTACTCACACATCATCGGAGAGGCTATGGTGTTGATGTAGAAGCCCTCCGTGATCGATGCCCCCTCCGGCGGAGCTCCGGAAAAGGCCCCAAGATGGGATCTCACGGGTATAGAAGGTTGCGGCGGTGGAATTAGGTTTTTGGCTCCGTATCTGATAGTTTGGGAGTACGTAGGTATATATAGGAGGAAGAAGTACATCGGTGGAGCAACTTGGGGCCCACGAGGGTGGAGGGCGCGCCCCCTACCTCGTGCCTTCCTAGTAGCTTTCTTGACGTAGGGTCCAAGTCCTCTGGATCACGTTCGTTCCGAAAATCACGTTCCCAAAGGTTTCATTCCGTTTGGACTCCGTTTGATATTCTTTTTCTGCGGAACTCTGAAATAGGCAAAAAACAGCAATTCTGGGCTGGGCCTCCGGTTAATAGGTTAGTCCCAAAAATAATATAAAAGTGTATAATAAAGCCCAATAATGTCCAAAACAGAATATAATATAGCATGGAAAAATCAAGAATTATAGATACGTTGGAGACGTATCAAGCATCCCCAAGCTTAATTCATGCTCGTCCTCAAGTAGGTAAATGATAAAAACAGAATTTTTGATGTGGAATGCTACCTAGCATATTCTTCAATGTAATTTTCTTTATTGTGGCATGAATGTTCAGATCCGAAAGATTCAAGATAAAAGTTTAATATTGACATAAAAATAAAAATACTTCAAGCATACTAACTAAGCAATCATGTCTTCTCAAAATAACATGGCCAAAGAAAGTTCATCCCTACAAAATCATATAGTTTGGTCATGCTCCATTTTCGTCACACAAGAATGCTCCCATCATGCACAACCGCGATGACAAGCCAAGCAATTGTTTCATACTTTAGTAATCTCAAACTTTTTTCAACTTTCACGCAATACATGAGCGTGAGCCATGGACATAGCACTATGGGTGGAATAGAGTATAATGATGGGGGTTGTGTGGAGAAGACAAAAAAGGAGAAAGCCTCACATTGACGTGGCTAATCAATGGGCTAGGGAGATGCCCATCAACTGATGTCAATGCAAGGAGTAGGGATTGCCATGCAACAGATGCAATAGATCTATAAATGTATGAAAGCTCAACAAAAGAAACTAAGTGGGTGTGCATCCAACTTGCTTGCTCACGAAGACCTAGGGCATTTTAGGAAGCCCATTGTTGGAATATACAAGCCAAGTTATATAATGAAAAGTTCCCACTAGTATATGAAAATGACAAAACAAGAGACTCTCTATCATGAAGATTATGGTGCTACTTTGAAGCACAAGTGTGGTAAAAAGGATAGTAACATTGTCCCTTCTCTCTTTTTCTCTCATTTTTTTTGGCCTTCTTCTCTCTTTTTTTTTGGCCTTTCTCTTTTTTTTCCTCACTTGGGACAATGCTCTAGAAAATAATGATCATCACACTTCTATTTATTTACAACTCAATGATTACAACTCGATACTAGAACAAAGTATGACTCTATATGAATGCCTCAGGCGGTGTACCGGGATATGCAATGAATCAAGAGTGACATGTATGAAAATTATGAACGGTGACTTTGCCACAAATACTATGTCAACTACATGATCATGCAAAGCAATATGACAATGATGAGCGTGTCATAATAAACGGAACGGTGGAAAGTTGCATGGCAATATATCTCGGAATGGCTATGGAAATGCCATAATAGGTAGGTATGGTGGCTGTTTTGAGGAAAATATAAGGAGGTTTATGTGTGAAAGAGCGTATCATATCACGGGGTTTGGATGCACCGGCGAAGTTTGCACCAACTCTCAATGTGAGAAAGGGCAATGCACGGTACCGAAGAGGCTAGCAATGATGGAAAGGTGAGAGTGCGTATAATCCATGGACTCAACATTAGTCATAAAGAACTCACATACTTATTGCAAAAATCTACAAGTCATCAAAAACCAAGCACTACGCGCATGCTCCTAGGGGGATAGATTGGTAGGAAAAGACCATCACTCGTCCCCGACCGCCACTCATAAGGAGGACAATCAAAGAACACCTCATGTTTCAAATTTGTTACATAACGTTTACCATACGTGCATGCTACGGGACTTGCAAACTTCAACACAAGTATTTCTCAAATTCACAACTACTCAACTAGCACAACTTTAATATCACTACCTCCATATCTCAAAACAATCATCAAGCATCTCTCTTAGTATTCAACACACTCATAAGAAAGTTTTTACTAGTCTTGAATACCTAGAATATTAGGATTAAGAAAATTACCATGCTGTTTAAGACTCTCAAAATAATATAAGTGAAGCATGAGAGAATAATAGTTTCTATAAATCAAAACCACCACCGTGCTAGAGCAAAAACTATAAGTGAAGTACTAGAGCAAAAACTATATAACTCAAAAGATATAAGTGAAGCACATAGAGTATTCTAATAATTTCCGAATCATGTGTGTGTGTCTCAAAAGGTGTGTCCAGAAAAGATGATTGTGGTAAACTAAAAAGCAAAGACTCAAATCATACAAGACGCTCAAAGCAAAACACATATCATGTGGTGAATAAAAATATAGCTTCAAGTAAGTTACCGATGGAAGTAGACGAAAGAGGGGATGCCTTCCGGGGCATCCCCAAGCTTTGGCTTTTTGGTGTCCTTAGATTATCTTGGGGTGCCATGTGCATCCCTAAGCTTAGGCTCTTGTCATTCCTTGTTCCATAATCCATCAAATCTTTTACCCAAAACTTGAAAACTTCACAACACAAAACTTAACGGAAAATCTCGTGAGCTCCGTTAGCGAACGAAAACAAAACACCACTTCAAGGTACTGTAACAAACTCATTCTTTATTTATATTGGTGTTAAACCTACTGTATTACAACTTCTCTATGGTTTATAAACTATTTTACTAGCCATAGATTCATCAAAATAAGCAAACAACACACGAAAAACAGAATCTGTCAAAAACAGAACAGTCTGTAGTAATCTGTAACTAACGCAAACTTCTTGAACTCCAAAAATTCAGCCAAAATAGGACGACCTAGACAATTTGTTTATTTATCAGCAGAAATTGGAATCAGTATTTTATCACGTTCTGGTGATTTTTAACAATTATTTTCGTGAACAGAAAGTTTCTGGAATTTGCAGCAAGATCAAATAACTATCATCCAAGAAGATCCTATAGGTTTAACTTGGCACACACACTAATTAAAACATAAAAACACATCTAACCAGAGGCTAGATCAAATATTTATTCCTAAACAGAAGCAAAAGCAAAAAAAAAACTAAAAATAAAATTGGGTTGCCTCCCAACAAGCGCTATCGTTTAACGCCCCTAGCTAGGCATAATAGCAAGGATAGATCTAGGTATTGCCATCTTTGGTTTTAGGAAAGAAAAGAGCACGTGGCTATTTTGATAAAGCACGTGGCTATTAATCTTTCTATTTTGATAAAGCACGTGGCTATTAATCTTTCTATTTTGATAAAGCACGTGGCTATTAATGGTAGAAGAAAGATTAAGTATGTTGCGGAAATTGGCATCTAGGCTAGCTTTTATTCCTTTGATAGATTCGTTTTAGTAAGAGAGCAAAAGAGATGTGGTTTCAACTTTCTCATTAATGGGGTGCCCAAATATAGTTTTCATCTTTTCATAGGTATCTATGGGGTCCCCTTCAAGAAAACCCTCTTCAAAAATAGAATCTAAAACTTGTTTGAACGAAGCGGGCAACCCAACATAAAAGCTTTTTAGATAAACCTCAATTTGATATTGGGGTACATAGCTAGCCCGGATCCTTAACAGCCTATCCCAAGCATCTTTCAAAGATTCATCGAGTAAATAACGAAAAATTCCGGAATCATCTTCATCAAAATTATTAGGACTCTCATTGACAATTCCGGCAGGTTTTTCCATAGTATTATTTATGAGTTTAGATAGAATAGAAGGGTTGTCCAAAGCACTAAAGCTCGGGAGAGAACCCCCAACTCTTTTTGGTTCCGACATGGCGAAGGAAGGGCGAGCGGAAAAGAGAGGGCAAATAAAACGGCAAGGGTGAAGTGGGGGAGAGGAAAATGAGAGGCAAATGGCAAATAATGTAATGCGGGAGATAAGGGTTTGTGATGGGTACTTGGTATGTTGACTTTTGCGTAGACTCCCCAGCAACGGCGCCAGAAATCCTTCTTGCTACCTCTTGGGCACTGCGTTGGTTTTCCCTTGAAGAGGAAAGGGTGATGCAGCAAAGTAGCGTAAGTATTTCCCTCAGTTTTTTAGAACCAAGGTATCAATCCAGTAGGAGGCCACGCACAAGTCCCTCGCACCTACACAAACAAATAAATCCTCGCAACCAATGCAATAAAGGGGTTGTCAATCCCTTCACGGTCACTTACGAGAGTGAGATCTGATAGATATGATAAGATAATATTTTTGGTATTTTTATGATAAAGATGCAAAGTAAAGAAAGCAAAATAAAAACGGTGCCAGAAATAGCTTGTTGTTGGGAGATTAAATATGATGGAAAATAGACTCGGGGGCCATAGGTTTCACTAGTGGCTTCTCTCAAGAGCATAAATATTACGGTGGGTGAACAAATTACTGTTGAGCAATTGATAGAATTGAGCATAGTTATGAGAATATCTAGGTATGATCATGTATATAGGCATCACGTCCGAGACAAGTAGACCGACTCCTGCCTGCATCTACTACTATTACTCCACACATCGACTGCTATCCAGCATGCATCTAGAGTATTAAGTTCATAAGAACAGAGTAACGCTTTAAGCAAGATGACATGATGTAGAGGGATAAACTCATGCAATATGATATAAACCCCATCTTGTTATCCTCGATGGCAACAATACAATACTTGCCTTGCTGCCCCTACTGTCACTAGGAAAGGACACCGCAAGATTGAACCCAAAGCTAAGCACTTCTCCCATTGCAAGAAAGATCAATCTAGTAGGCCAAACCAAACTGATAATTCGAAGAGACTTGCAAAGATAACCAATCATACATAAAAGAATTCAGAGAAGATTCAAATATTGTTCATAGATAAACTTGATCATAAACCCACAATTCATCGGTCTCAACAAACACACCGCAAAAGAAGATTACATCGAATAGATCTCCACAAGAGAGGGGGAGAACATTGTATTGAGATCCAAAAAGAGAGAAGAAGCCATCTAGCTAATAACTATGGACCCGAAGGTCTGAGGTAAACTACTCACACATCATCGGAGAGGCTATGTTGTTGATGTAGAAGCCCTCTGTGATCGATGCCCCCTCCGGCGGAGCTCCGGAAAAGGCCCCAAGATGGGATCTCACGGGTACAGAAGGCTGCGGCGGTGGAATTAGGTTTTTGGCTCCGTATCTGATAGTTTGGGGGTACGTAGGTATATATAGGAGGAAGAAGTACGTCGGTGGAGCAACATGGGGCCCACGAGGGTGGAGGGCGCGCCGAGGGGGGTAGGAGCGCCCCCCTACCTCGTGCCTTCCTGGTAGCTTTCTTGACGTAGGGTCCAAGTCCTCTGGATCACGTTCGTTCCGAAAATCACGTTCCCGAAGGTTTCACTCTGTTTGGACTCCATTTGATATTCTTTTTCTGCGAAACTCTAAAATAGGCAAAAAACAACAATTCTGGGTTGGGCCTCTGGTTAATAGGTTAGTCCCAAAAATAATATAAAAGTGTATAATAAAGCCCAATAATGTCCAAAACAGAATATAATATAGCATGGAACAATAAAAAAAAATTTGATACGTTGGAGACGTATCACCGTCCATGACGGAAAAAAACCGTGGTAGAAGCGAGGGCGCGGAAAATATCGGGGAGTCCCCTGTTACGGTGGGTGGTCGGGGCCGAGCAATGCGCGTTTCTCTCGTACATACGCGCGTGTGTGCGAGGCGTTGGGCTCTAACTGAACCCGAGCGAGGCGTTGGGCTCTGATTGAACCCGAGCGATTGCACTGCAGGCTACGCGTTACTGAACCCGAGCGATCGATCGATGGCTGTTAACTGAACCCGATCGAGCGATTCCTTCGCTACTGCTGTTAACTGAAGCCGATTGATGCTGCCTCTGGATGAACAGTGAGTGTTGCGGGGGGGTTTGGATGAACAGTTCCTGATGGGGGTGGATGAACAGGACCCCGTGGTGTTGCCTCTGGATGAACTGTACCCCGATCGTTCGAGCCGGTTGGGGCTGGATGAACAGGACCCCGTGGAGGGCAGGATGAACAGGACCCCGTGGAGGGCAGGATGAACAGGACCACCCCGTGGAGGTCAGGATGAATAGTAGACGGTGGAGGGCAGGATGAATAGTAGCCCGTGGAGGGGTGGTTGAACTGGAGCCCGTGGAGAGGGCTGGTTGAATAGTAGCCGGTGGAGTAGCGTGCGGTGGAGGCTAGATGAACAGGAGCCCGTGGATGAACAGTCGCAGGTGGAGGCTGGAGGAGGACGACGGTGGATGAACAGTAGCCCGTGGAGGCTGGAGGGGGTCGACGGTGGAGATGAACAGTATCCCGTGGAGTCCCGTTTTGCGGTACGCCACACCCCTCCCGATGAATAGGACCCCCATTTCGACCGTAGCGCTCCAACACAAGTCCATTTCCTCCGTTTTGTGGTACGCCACACCCCTCCCGATCAACAGGACCCCCGTTTCGACGGTAGGAGGTCTGTTTCCTTCGTTTTGCGGTACGCCAGACCCCTCCCGATGAACAGGATCCCGTTTTGAATGTGGCCGATCGAACACAAGGCCGTTTCCTCTGTTCTGCGGTATGCTAGGCCTCGTTTCCATCGGCTGTTCCGTCCAAGCCCTCCTGATAAACACGACGACGCATTCCGTTCTGACCCAGCCGGTTGGCTCCCCATGAACACGATGACGACGTTGTTTCTCCGTTCTGACCCAGCCATGTACACGAGCCCTGGCCGTACGTATGCGCGAGTAGGCGTTGGAGACCCTGCCCGTATGTACGTACATGGCCGTATTTTGTTTCTTGCACACTGGCCGCTGTACGTACGTGTACATGCTACGTGCGCGCCTCTACTACGACACGTGCGCGCCTCTACTACGACACGTGCGTGCCTCTACATTGACCAGTATGTACGTACACGTTCGCGACCAGAATGACAACGCTACGTACGCTTTGACCAGGTGGGTTCCGACTGTCAGGCACTTCCTTGCGTGCGAAGATGTAGTTGGTGGGTCCTAGCAGTCAGGGGGCGAATCGTTTTTTTTTTTTGCCCGGACGCACTTCCTTGCGTGCGAAGATGTAGCTGGTAGGTCCCAGCAGTCAAGGGGAAACGTTTTTTCGTGAAATACAGTTGCCCATCCGGTGGGTCCCTGTTGTCAGGTGGAGGAATAATTATTTTGCGCGTAATAAGGAGGCACTTCCTTGCGGCCGCTGTGGACCCAGCTGTCAGCCTCTCCATGTACAGTACTCTTCCGACGGAAGTCGTTCCTTGACCACATTGACCACGCCGTGCCGAGAGCACCAGGGCGGTGGACGACGGCGAGGCCCAGGAAGGGGACGACGCGGAGCCGAGGAAGACGCGGCAGTGGAGGCCCGCGCGGAGAGGAGTACGAGGGTTCACTGGTTTGGCTATGGTGTGAGGCTGTCGTCGCCGCAGGGCCTGGCCAGCGGTGGGAATAGTAGGGGACGGTGAGGCCTCCGCGGCAGCACAGCCGTCCACGGGAGGTAGGAGCATGCGGCACGACCGGTGCTGCTTTGGGCGGCTGGAGCAACAAGACCAGAGGTTGAAGAAGCACTACAGCCGTTGGATGGACATCGTACGGTCACTGGAGCTAGAATAGTTCATATTGACTAAGTTGACAAAGCACTCCGTCCCGGTCAACTTAGTAGGCCCACAGGTCAGGTTCCGAAACGGTGCGCCCCAGATGTCAGGGGGAGGAATCATTTTTTGGGCGGGTGAAGCTAGAATATCCGAGATTGAAGAAGAAACACGACATTCGTTGGATGGACATCCAACGGCCACTGCTGCTAGAACCGCGTGTTGACTATAAGTTGACAAAGCCTTGCATACGCGTCAACTCTCTTTTTTTGAGGGGACGCGTCAACTTAGTAAGGCCACAAGTGTGTGGCAGAGAACTTATAGCCCATTTGTGATTTGTAAGAATGTGCAGCCAATTTTTGAATTCTAATGGAATTTACTACAGCCCATTTACAGTTTGTTAAAAGTACAGCCCATTTCAACCAACCGTTCAAAACATAATTCAATAAAATTTCCCACATTTTGATGGGATCTGAAATATTTTTATCCCGAAATTTCTAGTCAGATTAAATACAATTTCAATATAAATTTATATTACGTAAAAATCCAACGAAACATTACGCACGCAACAATTAATGAAATTAAAATTTTCAATATCCAAAAATAATATTTTATAAAGTAATTACGTGTTTGGTGCATTTTTTATAGTTACTGCCCAGTTTTTATAATTACATCCCATTTATTATTTCTTAAAGCCCATTTTCTTGTTAAGCCTAATGCATCCCTCCTAGGAAAGATTTGCAGCCCAGCGGGGCGGAGAATAACAACTTGACCTTGCCTGGGTATTCCTAAAAAAAGTATAGCTGGGCTAGCCATTTTCAGCTTGAAAAAAATTAATATCTGGGCTAGATATCTGGCCTGGGCTAGACGGGCCACAGCCCGCCCAGTTAATAGCTGCAATGATGTTTTCGTTGTTGTTCAGAGGAGAAAAATTAATATCTGGGCTAAACATCGCTCAAGAAAAACTCTGCAGTTCTCACACCTCAAAAACACAAATACTGCTCGAGCTGCTTGGTCCCAGCTGTCGGCCGCTTCTTGTGCAATTCTCTCGTTTATTGACTACATAGGTTCACAATGGTGTGGGACCATGATGTCAGGAAACCAGGAGGGAGCAAAAAATTATAGTTTTATATACTAATAAGGAGGCACTTGCTGTCATCCTCTCCAAGTAAAGTCATCTCCTCATCCTCATGTTCGTTGACCATGTTGACAACGCGAGACGGCGGCGCCACGGCGAGCGCAACAACTCGAAGGATGACGGAGAGGGCCTCACGGGCCCTACGGATGGTCTGATACAGTGCCCGCTGCTCATTCAGGAAGCCAGGATCATAGGGCCACATGTCCGCGACGGCATTGTCGTTCGCTTGTTCACCGGTGCTCGTTGAGGAGACGGAGGTTGCAGCACAGGTCCTCCTGCGCTGGTAGCTCTTCCGCCATTAGGGCGTCGAAGTGCGGCCGTGTGACACCCAAAAATTTTGGCCTTGTTTTATTTATTAAAATATTGCCAGGAAATAAAACTTTTCCAGATTGTCAAGTTTTACCTTTTGTGATTTTGGATTGTTGCCTCTAGTGGGAGAAACCTTCAAAGGTATTGTTGGATTTGTTTACTCTCTTTTATAAAACCATTACTTATCAGTGGATTCAAATGTTGCAAGATTCATTTATTCAAAAAGCTTTATCTCTTTAAAATGATTCCTTTTGCATTTGGGGCCTATTTGCACTACAACCACTTGACAAATGCTTTTAAAACTTCCACCAAAATTTGGGGATGTCATGTGATGTTTCCACATCACTTTTATGCAAAGATACCTTCTGACCATTGGAGATTTTGAGCTCTACACCAATTTTTCCAATCTGGTCCAGTAGGCACTTTTGTACTGCAACCCATTTAAATATTTCTTCAAAAATTCTTCCAAGTGTTTGGAGATGACAGTGGATACATACAATCCATCTTCAAGCAAAAACCCAGGGATGTTCCTTGGGAAATTTGAGTGGATCAACCTCTTTTGCATTCTGGTCCAATTTGGTGATTTGTACTGCAACCATATTTTTCCTTGCTCTAGTGACCCTGAGCTTCCTCCTACTTGTAGCCCTCCCTACCAAACTCTTAAGTCCAGGAGATTGGGCTCATTGGGGATTTTGAAGTGCATGTTCTAAACCCCTTTTCTTTCTGCCCAAAACTGGAGTTTTGCAAAACTTGCACTATCAACTTTCTGTTTTTGCCAAGCTGACCCTACCACCATCTCCTGTATCTAAAGAGACACTGATCTGGAGACTTTGGCCACTCCAAGAGTTGCCTAAGTGCACTTGACATTCTGTCGAACACCTGGGGTGCACAGTCAGTTTTGGCAAGCTCTCTGGTTTGCATTGTGGACTTGAACCCCTGGCCTATCAACCTTGTCCACTGAGTGCCTTGCTACCCCTACCTCCGTCCTGTGCAGTGCCAGCTCCACCCTCGAGCTCTAGAGTGCGCTGGCATTGCGTCGAACAGGTGCCGTGCGTGCTTTGGGCGCGCCCAGAGCGCACGTTTTGCACGCGCGCGCACTACGCCGACACGCCGCACTGCCGCACGCGACGCGACCCGACCCTGGCTCCCTCTGCATCGCTGAGCCGCGCACTAGCCGCCCCCTGCTCCACGATCCCTCTGGCGCCCGGCTGCGCCGCTGGCCGCGCCCTTGGCGGCACGCCGGCGTCGGCAGTGGCCTCTGCCATGTTCGGCACCGCCCAAACCGCGCCAGCGCGCCAGCTGCCCCTAGGAATCGCTCGTGCCTATCCTCCTGCCTGTCGGAACGCGTTCGTCGCCGCCAAGATGCCCTGCAACTACAGCAACGGTTGTCGCCGGCGATCCTATCCTCTGCCACCGCGGGAACCTGCCTCGAGCGCTATATAAAGGGTCCCCGAGCCCCTCCGAGCACTCACGCGACTTCAGGCACTCCTCGTAGAGCTTCCCGCGTAGTGAATCGACCTGTGGTGGCCGTCTCCCTCAACTCCGGCCAGCTCGGCCGCCGCTAAGCCCCAGCGCGATTCGTCGCCGCCAGCCACCCTTTTGCCAATCCAGTGCCACCAAGATCTTCCCCGAAGTCTTGCGGAGCTGCCCAGCTACCCAACTGCGGTCGGAGACCACCGGAGCACCTAAGTCACTTCACCACCGTAGCCTCCCTCCGCCGCGAAGCTCGCCGCCGGCGATTCCTGCCACCTCCGTCGACCCTTCAACCACCCATAGGACCGCCTCGGTCTGGCCGTTCCATCCCCGCCCGCAGATGCCCTCGAGGAGCCGCCGTCTGTCGCCGGCGATCGCCGGAGCCTCGCCACCGTTCGGGCACAGAAAAGGGAGGGAGAGGGAGACCAGTCAAACCTGACTAGTGGGCCCTCTGGACCCACTGTCAGCGACCCGCGCAGCGCCCTCTCTCTGTTTAAGTGGAGGCGCAAACCCCCGCGTACGTCTCTCTGCTGCGAAAGCGTATTTCTGCTGAAACGTTTTCTTTTTCTCTGGTTTTATTTAAAAACAGAGTTGACCAAACTTTGACTGGCTATAACTTTTAAAATAAAACTCCAAATGAGTTGATTCTTTTTCCTACCTCTCTCAAATTTCATCTAGTTTATTTTAAGATTTATTTCAAAAATATTTGAGACAGGTTTTGGTACTGTGTTTGAAATATTTGTATTTGTGTATTTTGCAAAATAGGATTTTTGGAGGAAGAAGGAAAGCTTCCAATAAGTGCATCCTTTGCATACTCTCGAAGGCAAGCATTTCTGAACTCTGGCATAATATTTGTTGTGGTGTTTGGATACGATCACAGCACCTTTAGTCTTGGAGTATAAGTGACAGTTTATGTATCGATGTAGTCTCGTGCATGAGTGCACTTTGGAGTTGTTTGTGGCCAGCAATGGATACCCTGAGGATTTGGATCGCCCTCGTGAGCTTCTCTTGCACACCGGTAGGAAGCGGGAAAGTCGTGGTCTTGGGTAGACACGAGCTTGTCCCTAATCCCTCGTTGTGACGAGTATGCCCGGCATAGCATGGTGAGGCTCGAGGAGTGGTGAGTTATTTCACTAGTGGTAATATTGTTGGTGGATACTTGGACCACCTGAGTCGGTTGTAGACCGAGTCTTGTTCAGTAGCTTCCTTTTGTCGGTACCACCACTTGTCCCTGCAGGGGACAGGGTATGGTTCAGTAGGTTGTCGACCCCTTTCCAAAGCACACACCGTACAGAGAGGCCGTGATGAAGGTCCCGTGGCCACGGATTAAAGCCTGTCATTCGGTCCGGGGGCATGGGTGTTTTCGGTTGTAGCCGAAGGGGATAGCTTCCCCAGTTTGCGCGCGGTATAAATTTTGTGATCCCATGCTACGTCGAGGTTGTAGCCTCCCCACTTAGAGTTTTGCTTGGCAGGTGTCGTGGGTGATTCCAGGCACTGGTGAGTTAAGCTGGTGTGTGCAGGTCAGGCGTGTTTTCAATCAAAAGACCGTAGACGGAATTAGTCCCGAGGGACTGAGTAATCCCGTTACTCGTGGAAAATGGTACTCCCTCTGCAGAGGATATATCCTGTCGGATAGTCATGTTCTTGAGTAGGACCACAGTCTGAGTTGAATCTTTGTAACGGTATTCGGATGGAGAACGATTTAGCTAGAGCTCTGTAACGGTATTCGGATGGAGACACGGTTAACTGGATCGTAGTAACGGTATTCGGATGGAGATACGGCTTGAGTAAATTATCGGTTTTCGGATGGAGAAACGACTGTACTAAATATTGTTTATGATTATGGCACATATGTATTGTGATCTTTATTGTTTTGGACTAACCTTTTATATCATGCATTTTTATTGAGTATCCCTGGGATGGTTCTACCTCCTGGATATTCACTGTGATTATTCTTTTATAAGCCCTTTATGTGGTGTCGCTCAGACGCCCGACTGCGGCATTATTATTTCTGCATTTTCCGCTCGAGGAGTCATTCAGACACTCGTTTGGTACCAGTATTATTATTTCTGCATTTTCCACTCGAGGAGTCATTCAGACACTCGTTTGGCACCAGTATTATTATTTCTGCATTTTCCGCTCGAGGAGTCATTCAGACACTCGTTTGGCACCAGTATTATTATTTCTGCATTTTCCGCTCGAGGAGTCATTCAGACACTCGTTTGGCACCAGTATTATTATTTCTGCATTTTCCGCTCGAGGAGTCATTCAGACACTCATTTGGCACCAGTATTATTATTCCTGCATTTACCGCTCGAGGAGTCATTCAGACACTCGTTTGGCACCAGTATTACTATTCCGCAGTTTCCGCTCGAGGAGTCATTCAGACACTCGTTTGGCGCCCAGTATTTTATTTTGGTATATTTTTATCCATATGTGTGCATCATGGTTTCTCATATATTTTCGTGACGGATGTATGATCATCTATTAAACCTGGAGTGTGTTTGATATATTATACCCGTGTCCTTAATGTTTGCGAGTACATTCAAACGTACTCACTGGCTTGTCCCTGGCTATTGTCTTGGCCAGATTGCCTTGCATGGAGGTATGCATCGCGGTGACAACCTCGGAGCCTACGTGTTGACGTTTGCAGCCTCGCGAAGATAGGAGTTATCCTGGTCAGCTGTTCTTGTGGGAAATGGAGTCCCAAAGACGCAGATGTTTCCAACCGCTTCCGCCCTCAACCATTAGAAACCAAGTGTTGTACTCCCAGGCCTAAATGGTCTTGTACTACATATTTTTGTTCCTTGCTTGGAATTCTTGTATCAAGTTGGTACCTCATCAGCTAACAGTAATCCTGGGGCTGGTAAGCACACAGGCCGTTTTTTTGGGAATTTATATCCCAAAATCCGGTCGTGACAGGCCGCACCTGCTCTATGGTGAACACGGCATGAACCGGCTTGGACAGTGGCACCGGCTCCTGGTCGGAAGCTACGTCCATCGTCTGATTGTCGTCGCTTAGCTCGGCGAGGTAGCTGGCGAGCCAGCATGTCTGGCTGCTGGACTGACCCGCTGGCAAGCACGAGTCTGACTGCCCTGGCCCACCCAGACCGCCTCCCTCACCCGCGCGCGCTTTCTACCCGAAACGGTCAGCGCCGCCCGCCCCGCTTCCCGGTGCATGCGATTGCTCCGCCTTCAAACGACACAAGTGTCGTCCGTCCGTCCTTCTGCCGCCCACATTAATGATATGCGGTTGCCGAGGCGGCTACTCCGGCGCCACACGTCCGTCCCACCGCCGCCCACCATTGCTATATAAACTGTTGCGCCGGCCATAGCCGCAGTCATCCGCATCCATTCCTATTCTCCTGTCCACACCACTACTGCCCACCATGGCTTCCTCACACTCCAGTGCTCTTCGGGACGGGTGGACGACGGACCACAAGGAGATGGTAGCCATTGTTGCCGACTGGCTGGCCGGCAGGCAGCCGGAGGACGACGACGTCCCAATGGAGAACATGGTAGTCGACGATCCGGCGCCAACCCCCTCCTCCGCGCCATCTTCGCCGGTGCATTGCACCATGACCATCGGCGAGGCCCGTGCCCAATATATGGACACGGTGAGGCAGAAGCGTCAGGAGCAGTTCCGGGAGGCGCAGGCCGACGCCGCCTACAACCACCATCTCCTCCAGGAGCACCTGCAGGCAGAGGAGCAGATCGCCGCCGAGCGGGCGGAGCAGGAGGCGCTGCTCGACTCGTACCGCTCCACCCGCGAGGGCCGCCTCGAGCACTGGCGGTACCGCATGCGGGTGGCGGAGGCTGCGGCCGCCTACAAAGAGGGCGATGAAGCGGCCGAGGCGCTGTTTGGCGAGACCGAGGATGAGGCAGAGGACAATGCCGGCTCCGACGAGTCCCCGCTCCGCTGGCGTCGATGAGGCCCTGCTCCACTGAGGCCCCGCGGCACCAACAACGAGGCAGAGGACATCGTCGGCTCCGCCAAGGCCCCACCCTGCCGGCAACGAGGGGGAGGATTTTCCCCCCGCTCCGCCGAGGCACCGCCCGCCAGCAACGAGACAGAGGACATCGCCGGCAACGCCAAGGCCCCGCCCCGCTGCGAACAAGGCCGCGCCACACAGAAAACAAGGAAGAGTAGAACACGGTAGGTCACCGCCGCTCGGGTCCAAGTAAGGCCACCGCTGCTACCCTCCAGTTGCTGGCACTGAGCTGTACATCATGGAGCAATTCTATGATTACACGCTGATTGAAGAGCGCTCCGTGGTTGAGCAAGCTCATGAGATACAGTCATTTGCTAGAGAACTTGAGCACTTCAGTTGTATGCTACTGGACAATGTGTGAAGTAAAAAGGAACATAAGGAGTACAAAGAGTTTGAGTAGCTTTTTAGCGTTCCTGTACATTGCAATCACAGCGATTCACATGTCATAGAGAACATTCAAAACAATCGATGATTATGCATCTCAGCGATTCACATGTCAGAGCCATTATTTACTTCACAACTAAAGAATAAAGAAAAATGGATCGACGCTGCTGACAGCAAAGGGCGTCCCATTCAAAAATATCAAACGCATGTCTTCTTGCTAAAATCAATGAGCAAAATTTGACAAGGTTTTCCCATTCCAAAATATCAAATGCCTACGATTGTGGAATGGGCAGGGTTTGCCATCAGCTCGAACATTGACATGGCACCTCGTGCTAACTAAACCAGCTGTTCTTTTTGTGTAGTTCCACCAAAACCAACCAAATTCGCGCGTAGCTTGTATGATTTCGCCCTTATATGTTGCAACGCCTTGAACTTATCGGCACCTCCTTTCTTGTGGTGGAAATGAATGATTCGATGTATTCATGAACATTTTGTGCAGTTCCCATTGAAATCAAGCTGAGCACCCCTGTTTGCATAAATACAAAAAAAGTGATTAGTATAAAGCAAACTATACTATGAATTGACAGTTTAAACAGGCACCTACATGGTCCATGTAGAGCACACTTCTACAAAAATGGAACTCACCGGAAAGAATCCTAGAACAACATTGTACTCGCGCATCATAGCAAGAAAATGGAGATTTGTCAATCCTTCTGAGCTGAAGTTAGTTTGGTCTTGTGGGGGGGGGGGTAATGTAACCATCCTTCAACTGCTCCTTCTGATGAGAAGATAGACAGCGCTTCTTCATCCTGGCATAATCGGAACTAGTCACTTCACGTACTCCATATTCTTCTTCAGAGGAGGATGATCCTGTTGTGCAAAGATAAGAGGATAACTAAATGCTAGCATCCCTGTTTGCTCGAAAAAAGGAAAGGAAATATTTAAAACAGCACAAATGAAGCACTTCTCAAGGACAATACCACTTTTTGATGACAACACCTAAACAGTAGCACAACACCAATAGAGATGACAAATCTCAATCATATGGATGAAATTAGTGGGCGAGTACCAACCTTTGTCAGGAGGCTTATTGTGTAGAGAATACAGATGAAGCACTTCTCCGGAACCATCTGTTGCTATCTACTATGGTGGCCATGCTTACTATATACTCCTCGATTAGATTAATGTTTCCAACATCTTCTTGTGCAGTTCCACTAAAATATATGGTATCTTCAAAGAAGATCCTTGTTTGCACAAGTAGAGATAATTACGTATTACATTAAGAGTGGCATCAAATCAGTGGCAAAACAATTGCTCGTTCCAGCCATAGCAATAAATTAAGATGCAAAACTATATCATTACTTGTGTCATCACAGTTCCAGTGCTTCTTTACAGCACCAGGAGTTGATTTTTGTTTTTCTTCCGCTTGTTCTTCCCCTTCATCACTTGGTTCAATAACAGACAAGCTTTGCCTTCAATGTAAGATTTGGCATGTCAATTAGGTTGCACAAGTATAGCACTAAACAATGACATTAATTTTCTGATGAAAGTGGCAAAATACAGGCCAACAGTTGTGAAATACCCTTATCTTACCTCAATGGGATATTACGGTGCACATACAGATTGGAAGTCTTGTCTCCATTTGTGCAGTTCACTAAAATCAAGCAACATTATCGTACAAGTAGCACAACATATGAAAGCACATTGCAGAATCATGTGAAAGAAGGCTAGTACTGACCTCTCATGACGCGGAATTCAAACAACTCACAAGAAGAAGATCTGAACCAAATTTGCCAACACGGATAGGAAGTAAGATCTCCTCTTGTGCAGTTCCACTAAGATCAAGCAATCAAGCAACGTTGTCGGTGTGACATTTTGGTTGAACTGCATAAAACACTCTTAAAACAAAAGTGTTTTGTGCAGTGCAACAAAAGGTCACAATGGCAACGAGGTGAAGTAGATAACCCTGTTTACACAGAGGTGCAAAGGAAACAACTAGTGGTCAATAATGGTGGATGACACAGAAGCCAACAAAAAGAAGCATCTACCTTATCTAAATGGGAAAGAAAGCAAGACAGTAGCATTTCTCAAATGGTGGCATTGATTAATATTAACAAAGAGATTATATTAACAATAAAATTCGTTAAACATGTAATTTGCTTTTAATTGTGGCATTGCATCAATTTTCCAGCGGCATTATTAGAGGGTGTTTGTTTACAGGGACATTTTGGTGGAGGGACTAAAAAAACTCCGTGTCAGTCCCATCTACACCAAACAGGAGGGACTTTTAGGGACTAAAAGTGGGCATTTGGTACTAAAGAAAGAAGACCCCGAGGGAGTCTTTTTGGGACTTTTTCCAACAGTTGCCCCTGCCACGCATTGCACCTTGTCTCTATTAGTTCACTACTAGGGGTAACATGATCTTTTAGCATGTCATTTAATAACCTCTAGTCCATGTTTAGTCCCTGGAACCAAGCAGGTGGGGACTAGGGAGTTTTTAACCAAACAGGGCCTTAGATTAACAGCAGCTAAAGAGTTGCACGGGACAGTGGACACACCAGCACCATGTGCATCTACCGATGTACTGGGGTGATGCACAGTCTGTTGCGACAAAGAACAAACAACCAAGGAGCATATTTGTGTTGGTCCCAGTTTTGTTATCTTTAGACACCTTTCCCTATGTGAGCGCAGCAAATCTAGCCCTGCTCAAACTCTACAGCCTTGTCCCCCAAAACAAAAGATCAGTTCGTTACAGATGTGCGTACTGCGTTTGTCATTGTTTTCCCTTTTCAACCAACGTAGGTGTTGGATAGCCAATCCGTACTAGTACTTTCCCCACTTCCTTTCCTTTGTGAACCACATCCTAGATTTATGCTATACAACTTTCCCCACTACTTTCCCCCATTCATGTCCTCTTTGAACCACGTCTTAGATTCATGTGATGCAACTTTCCCCACTACTTTCCCCCTTCCTTTCCTTTTTGAACCACGTCCTAGATTCATGCTATACAACTTTTCCCACTACTTTCCCCCATTCCTTTCCTCTTTGAACCACGTCCTAGATTCATGGTATACAACTTTCCCCATTACTTTCCTGTTTGATCCAACACCTAGATTCGAGTGCAGAAGCGGAAAAAGCCCACATGCAGCTAGAGCAATGCATGTGGAATAAGTAAATTATACCTTAAGGTTCTTGGGGTGTGGTTCGGTGGGTGACCGGAGGCCGTTCGACCCACACTATGTATGGCGGTGAAGAAGAAGGGGTCGGAGGCCCTCCCGCGCCGTCGCTGGGTGAAAGTGAACAGCTGCGCCGGTAGTGGATTCCCTCCCTCGCCGACGGCGACAGCGTTAAGCCTCCTTCCCTTCCCGACGGACAGCTCTTTGACCAGCAGTGAGGGGAGAGAGAGAGGCCAGCGAAGTCTTGTTTAGATCTGGAGAGGGTGAGAGAGTGTGAAGAGAGCAACTACAAGCAGACCAGCAGTGAGGGGAGAGAGAGAGGCCAACGAAGTCTTGTTTAGATCTAAAGAGGGTGAGAGAGTGTGAAGAGAGCAACTACAAGCGCTGAGGCTCCAGCGTGTATATATATACTGGAGAGAGTGTGAAGAGTGCAAACCCTAGAAAACAAGCGCTGAGGCTGCAGCTTATACGTGATGAGGTGATTATACGGTCACTACGAGATCGTATAGCTCCGTATCCATCCATTTTGTCCAGTTAAAGAATCCTCCTGGCATGAATTATGCTCAAGTGTAGTTATCGAACCCGAGACCTCAAGTTTGATGAGCGAACAGGCTAACCAGCTACACAACCCTCCCGTTATGTTCAACGAGAGGAAAATAAACTTTTATACATTCCTGCATTCGTGTGACAAGCATGCCGTGTTTTTTGTGTGTGTGGGAGTCATTGGGATTTAAATCATAATCGTGTCATGTGGCTTTGGTGGTAAGACTATCCACAGTGGTGCAGAAATAATGCAGCCTTAGTCACCTTACCTCTCTCCACGTAGTACGTTGGGTCCCACCAGTCAGAGGGTGAAACAAACAAATTCATAAGAAAAATTAAAGGCGCCAGCGGTGTATCTTACCTCACACATCTCGCTACTGCTCGGGAACACTGTCCAATTGAACCCTCTGTTCGCTCACGTACTATTTTAAGTGAATCCTTATTATAACATGCACACAATTTTGGGCACTTGTATTCGACCTAAGTCAGTGTGCCACCGTATCTCGTACGACTCCCTCCATCTAGGTGTAATAAGTCACGTTAGAAGGTGCAGCAGGACCAAGGTGCAAGCAGATTGGAGGAGAAGGAGAAACTTGACCGGTCATTCCTCCAATCAAAGCCCTGATTTCTATCTCTAAACGCAACAATTAATCCAAACAACTAAGAGATGCCTCTTCTCTTCTTGTACGTACTCCATTTGTATCTCACTTCCTGTGGCTTCGCACTCGCGCGATTTTCCTATTCTATGAACATGTGTGTGCGTGTGCGTGTGTGTGTGTTTAACAGCATGTGTGTGTTAGAGAGAGCGACAGATCGACCTACTCCTACAGAGAGATGGTGTGTAGTGTACGATTTTAGCCGCGTGAGTCGGTGCATCCTCTCGTTTCCGGGCGTCCGGTAGGGACAGGCGGACAGCTGCCACGCCCGCTCCTGACCAGCCTGGCCCACCCAAAGCCCCTCCATCGCCCGCGCGCGCTTCCCGCCCGAAATGGTCAGCGCCGCTCCAAAGAATTGGTGCCGCATTCATGCCCGGGCAGAGCGAATGCGACCTCTCACTGGCGCATGCGTTGAAGGGAGAAGCGGATTCAAGAGTGATGGTTGCTTCGTCCGTCCAACTTACTGTTGGGTCTATGTGATTTGACGACTCATTGGTCATTATTACTGAGGTGGTAGGACTGCTAGATGTCCCACGCTTTCGGCGAAAGGAGGTACTACTAGATTACAATTTTCTCCATTCTTACAGCGGAGGAGTGCAAGAGCAGTGAAAACACGCAGGCTCAGTGATTACATGGCCCACCTCACACTATCACCATATTTTCTCGACAACGTGCGACACCTAACTATTTACATAGTACTACTTGTATAGTACGTACTGTAATTTATCAGCGAGATAGTACAATACTATGAAGCTTCCAGCTTCTGTTACATGTATCTTGCGTCCAAGGTTGCCCGTTGCAACATTTCATCAAATACAAAGGAGACTAACATGCATGCTATTGCATCTCAGTGATTGACAGATCATAGCAAATATGTACTCCCTCCGTTCCAAAATAAGTGTCTCAACTTTATGCTACATACGGAGCAAAATGAGTGAATCTACACTCTAAAATACGTCTATATACATCAGCGTTTGGAGTATGTACTAGTAGTTCATATTGAAATCTACTAAAGGACATATATATTCCAAACAATATGATAATCTCTCTAACCAAGGTAGTAGGGACGAGGAGTAAACGGAGGGAGTAGTAAAATTTTCTCCTCGTCCTGCGAGCCACCGCGCGCGTGGGCGAGGGAGCGGGCGTAAGGCGTACAATACTACTACTACTACTACTCATGCAGTCCCTAGCCATTGAAACAGAGACAGCTAAAGAAAAAAACGATCCATGCAGTCCCTAGCCCTTGAACCGTAAACCCTAACCAGGCTTTAATTTGCTGGCAACGTCGGCGCTTCCTAAGAAATGAAGTTTGCAACCCTTTGACCATCGGATCATTTTGTGCAGTTTCACCAAAATCGAGATGAGAATCCCTGTGGCAAAGAAATTGAAGAAGCGTGATTAGAATAAGATTATTGGGACTAGTTGATGAGACATAAACTCATCACAAATACAGTACGTAGAAGCCAGTAGAGGTATGTGCGGGGCAAAGAAGTAGAGAAATATCCACATGGAGTGATGTGGGCAGCTGGAGCAGTGGTGCAAGCCGGCTGTAAAGGGAGTTGTACCTGAGGGATGTCAGGACATAGCTCAACCTAGAGGAGGGCGGCGGGAGGAGGCAACTACCCACGTCGCGGCAGTGAGCAATGGTCGAAGGCAACCTCACCGGCTTTGTGAGAGAGAATGGCGGGGACCCCTGATCGGGACGTGCCGACAGTGGGTTTTCGTCGTCGGCGACGGCGACCGCATCTACACTAAGCATTCACCCCTTCCCCCGGCGGACGTGATCCGCCGGGATGTTAGAGATGTGGCCACAGTGGTTTTGTGCGAGAGAGTGTGAAAACTGAAGAGAGCAACCCCAGCAAGCAACCGTGTAGGCTCGTCCTGCCTATGTATATAGTGGAGCGGTTTCCTTTTCTCTCCATATGAACCTATTCATATTGCGTACGTGCCACTGAAGAAAAAAACTTTATTTATAAATGACGTGGCACCTACTACTCGTTCTCCTATAAACCTTGTGCTTGGCATCTCAAAACTATTAACCTTGCGATTGACTCTTCGCCTCTTCGGGAAGTCGAGCAATAATGGTACTGCAGTATATATCGTTCTGGCTATATGAGACCGAATGAATTGCTGCACGTCCACCACGTGGCGAGGGTCGAGGGGCGAGGGAGAGTGCATACTATTACGTCTGTTTCAATATGGACTACATACGGAGCAAAATGAGTGAATCTACACTCTAAAATATGTCTATATACATCAGTGTTTAGAGTATGTACTAGTAGTTCATATTGAAATCTACTAAAGGACATATATATTCCAAACAATATGATAATCTCTCTAACCAAGGTAGTAGGGACGAGGAGTAAACGGAGGGAGTACTAGTAAAATTTTCTCCTCGTCCTGCGAGCCACCGCGCGCGTGGGCGAGGGAGCGGGCGTAAGGCGTAGTAAGAAAGCTTCACCTCATCCTGCGAGCCACCGCGCCCGTGGGCGGGGGAGACGGCGTACTAAGCAAGCTTCTCCTCGTTCTGCGAGTTAACGGGACACATCAAAAGTACTCCAGTGTCTAGAGCCTTGCCTCTAAGGTAGGCCCCACATGGTTTGCCTCTTTTTTAACATAACGCGTCAAGTCGCAATTTGTTTGTTCACCCGTGGTAGACGATCCTCCCTCCATCTAGTGGACAACCAGTACACGTGTCAAGTTACCACGTGGGCTGCCTTTTCGTACAGAAATGAGCTCCACCGTGTACCCGCGCGGGTGTGGTTGGGAAAGAGACGGGAGTACGTGCGCCGTGTGTGCACCTCTTCTCTTCGTGCACGTCCCCCACCTACGAGGGTGTGTGTTAGAGATACAAACCTAGACAAATGGCTTGTGCGTTCGTGAGTGTTTTTTGTTTTTTTTGGGGGGGGAGGTTGATTTCGTGAATGTATTTGTGGGAATATGTGTCGATGACATCTCAAACAAAATTTTGCATGCAATGTGTGTGAAATGGAGGCCTATCCATATCATATATAGAGGGTCGGGCGATCCACGAGAAGAGAGGGAGGGGTCATAGATATAGATAGAGTCAAAGAGAGGATCAAGTGGGTGGGTGCGAGATCGATGAAGAGAGCCATCGAAATTGTGTGTGTGTGCATGTCAATGATATAGGGCGACTGACCTAGCTACCGGAACGTCAGAGGGCACAGGTCAAGTTTGTGTGTGGCTGGGAGACATGACTAGAGCGCTCGATGTATCGGTGTGTGTGTGTGTGTGTGTGTGTGTGTGCGAGGGGGTGGGGGGAGGGGTAGGCAGAGGCCTAACTGTAGAGGTAGAACGACTCGTATATGTGTTGAGAAGGAGAGACCCAGCTATGTATTGAGGGAGATAGGCCGACATCCATACATAACTGAAGGACGGGAAATAGGATGGGACAGAGAGAGAGAGGAGAGAGAGAGGGAGGGAGAGGGGTAGAGTGCTGGATGGGTGATGGAGTTGCTTCTCGAAGATGGTGGGAGAGGCCTACTAGACAAACTGAGGGTGGAACTGCAATATTATCAATAAGATTGGGGATGTGTTTCTGTGTGTGCCTGTGCGTGATAGATCTGTCGGGACACATCCATGGATGATGAAGGGGAACCATGTGTTTGGTAAGCAAACCTAACTAGATCGGTAGATCAATTGTTGTTTGTCGGAGGAAGGGAGAGACATAACTAATGAGGTAGATCGATCGACGCGTGGGAAAAAACGAGTTATAAGGACCTAGCTAGCTATATGTATAGCGGGAGATCGGTCGGTGTACGTCCATTTGTTAGAGGCAAATAAGGCCCGACGAGACGGATAGATAGAGAGAATGGAGCTACGAGGTGGTGCGAGAGGCCCAGCTACTAGCTAGATAGGGGAGGAGTGTGCGGTTGTGAGATCGATGAAAAGAGGGGCGAGAGTTTACACGTGAGTGGGACCGTATGAGAGACACGAGGCAAGGACACATAAAGGAGGAGATTGAAGGTGCGTGTGTATGTTGTAGGCAGACATCGCTGGAGAGGTTTATCGATCGGTTTGTGTCGGAAAGGATTTGTGGAGACTGTGGGAGAACGACCTAAAGAAGAAGAAAAAATGAATGTGCGCGATGGATAGAATGCTGAGGGAGGGGGAGGGCGAGGAGGGCGTGTGCATGCACGAGAAAAAGTTAGTGGTAGCCACAAAGGTTAGAGGATTGTGTGGGTGTAAGAGACTAACAAAGATCATAATTTGATATGAAAGTGGATTCATATATTTGAATAGGAGATCATAGTGTTTTAAACATATGCATGCATGAATATAGCGGTGATACGCGTGTTGTGGTTTTGCATATGTTATACCATAATGTGATAATGCATGGCGTTTGCAACTCACAGCTAAATGTCGAACAATCTAAACCATACTATACATCGAACAATCTCACATTTTATTTGAATTTGTGATAATGTGTGGCGTTTGCAGCTTACAACTAAATATCGAACAATCTAAACAATGTTATATATCGAACATTCTCACATTTTATTTGAATTTGTGGTAATGTGTGGTGTTTGCAACTCACATCTAAATACTTGTAGGCGTAGGGGGCGGGGCACCATACATAATGTGATAAACACATTATACATATGAGACATGGTTTAGTTTGTGAAGATCTAGCTAGAGCTTGAAATGTACTATGATTTGAAATCAACATAAAGTGGATTCAAAAAATCGAGTTCGAGTTCATATAGTACACATAGTTCATATGTAACTTGAGACTAATCATGTGGTGTGCTCTGAAGATAATACACAAACGATGGTTTAACTTGACAATAATGACGATTGTAGATCTTATTAAAACAGAGAAACGAATTCAAACGCTTTGACTTCCCAACAATCATTCTTGTAGATCTTATTCAAATAGAGAAACGAATTCAAATTTAGTTCATATTGACGCGGTAGCATATACGTTTGGAATGCACTAAAACGTTCATTTGAGTACTAGGTTGCATGCATTATACACGTAGCAAAATATTTTAATTGAACATAACATGAATTCAAAGTTTTGAATGACATTTGTAGTGCGAATTGATTTGGTACAGTACACGTTAGGCTTGTCCGGAAATTTCAACCCGTGCCTTGTTAGCCCGAAATATTTAAGATATATCTTTGTCTCGTTGTGCTCCGACAACTCCCTCCATCTCAACCCACTCCTTGCTATTCCAAAATTACAACGCGCGCGAAAACTCCCACCTCCTGTGAAATCCCGACACGCGAAATGCCCGTGATACCCCTGAACCGAAAGAACTGCCTCAAATCGGTGGGGGTACTTTCGTAACTTACCCCACATTTCGGACAAGCGCGTCCCTAAGCCATGGTTCCCACTCCCATCCCATCCGCCCACCCATTCATACACCGAGGCCGGGAAAACCCGCGAAGCCCCACACCCTCCTCCGTCCGCCACCCAGCCGGAGCCTCTTCCCCGACGACGTCGTCCACAACAACACCTCGACGTCCCTCATCCACCGTACCGGATGAGGATCCGTGGTCGATCTGGTCGTCCCGCCGGTTCAGCCACCCCGTCCTCCACCTCCAAGGAGCTGCCCCGACGTTCCCCTTGTCTTTCGCGCCACCTCCATTCCCACACCGCTGTCTTCACCTACACCACCGGAAGAGCATCAGCATCACCATTTCCTCGGATGAAGTTGCGGCCTAATCGGCGCCACCAAAGAGGTTGTACACTAATCGCTGCATTTTCTTCTTGATTCGATCTCACGGTGCTACCGGCGCTCGGTCCCGAGCCGACACGGCGCGGCTCCATCCACCGCAGCGTCGTCGGCCACTTCCTCCACGGCGTCGCTCCCTCGGCGGCGACGTCCACATCAGTAGGAGTTGGTGCTGCTTTAGCTCTCGCTCGCGCTGCTGCTCTGCTCTTGCTCTCGGTCCCCTGCCTGGTCTGCTCTTGCTCTCGGTCCCTTTCCTGGTCTGCTCTTGCTCTTGCTCTTGCTCGCGCTGCTGCTCTCGCTCTTGCTTTTGCTTGCGATGCTGCTCCGATTTAGCTACACTTCAGTCGACTGAATCGACTTTTGGGTCAGTCAATTTTCAGAGGGTGGGGGGGTTCGCCGGAGTTAAGGAAGAACCAGACACAGCGGGGAGGGGGGCTCGCCGGAGAAGTACCCCACTATCTATCTTAGGGTTCAGGGTGGGGCGGTGGTCGCCGGCGGTAGTGGGGCGGTGGCGTGGGGATCGCCGGAGAAAAATCTCGGCACGGGGGGGCCTAGAGAGATGGTCGGGGCGGCGGCGGACCGGTAGTGGGGAGTGTTTTCAGGGCGGGCGGGGCGGCTGTTTGGCCGGTGGTGGCTGGCGGCTCAGGGGGGTGGAGGTTGAAGATGAACTGCAGGCCCTTGATTTCGTATCCAACGGCTGCAAAATCGACTGACCAGAGATGAAAAAGTCAGTCGACTGACGTGTAGTCTCACCTCTGGTGCATTAAGTTTCGACAGTAAAATTCAGTTTCGACAGCAAAATTCAGTTTCGACAGTTAAGTTCAGTTTCGACAGTTAAATTCAGTTTCGACAGTTAAGTTCAGAGATGAGCGGCTGATGTATAAAAACTGGGTGTGAAAAGAGTATGATCAATGTGTTACTTGCCTTGCTAACGATCCGCAAAACCTAGGGACTCGTAGTAGCACGCTTCGCACTCCGGGAATTCTATCGCAAACAAACAATAGCATACATAAGCAATCAAGCAAAGAAGCACGGGTAAATCTCAAATAAAAAGAACTAACCAGAAAGTTCAACTTAAGAACTCCGGTTTGCAAAAAGAATCAAATCAAATGGAGCAACGAAACTCAAACTTCGAAAGAAACAAGATCCGTTACTAATCTGGACTAAAGTCAAATTTTACAGTACCAAAATCTTGTTCATGTTGATTAAACAAAAAGAGGGTTTCGAGACGAAGAACTAGGCGCTTGAATCGCCTGATTCCGATAAACGAGCGAAAATATAAACTGAAATGAAAATCGGATCAGAAATCGCGATCGAAAAATAATCGCGAAAAACCCGAGAAAAAGAAAAACTGACGAACAGGCTAATGAACGAACGTTCGTTGTCTGTAACTAACGAGCGAAAACCGTTGGTTAAAACGAATGTACGGACGAACGTCCGCTAAATAACTAAACCAAGAAAAAATAAATAAAATTGGTCTATTAAAAAAATGAACTAGGTTTTCTAAAAAAACGGACCAGTTTTCTAAAGAAAACCGGCGGCGGCGGCTACCTCGTCGGATCCGGCGAGGCTGGGTGGCGTCGGCGACGACGACGGAGGGCGGAGGCGCTAGGCGGCGACGCGGCAAGCGGCG